>NW_021703767.1:28278860-28593605 GCF_005190385.1 Monodon monoceros | reverse complement strand
AGGGGGGAAGGGGGAGGGTGTCATAACACTTAGCATTTTCTACTATTGTATGTAATTTTCTTATTTATTATGGGTATTGCTAATTTTCTGTCACTTTTCCCCACTACAGTGTAAACTCTTGTGAGGATGAGAACTTTTTATGCTTTGTGTATTAATATATTTCATGTACTGTGTTTGGGATATTATAGGTACATCATAAATATTTGTTGAATGAATAAATGAATTTGAAATTCTAATCATTAATTCAAATTTTCTTACAAGAAAAACCCCAGGGGTAAGTTGATGTCATTGGTTTTGTCATTTAACAAGATCAGGGCTCTAATTCTCTGAGATTTCCTTGATCTTTCCCTTGTCTTGGTTGCCTTGTAGTTGCAGATTAGTTGCTGCAGCTGTAGTTACTGCTGCTATTCCAGGCATCTTATCTGTGGTCAAGGCAGAAAGAAAGACAAAGGAAAAAGGACAGCTCTCCCCAAGAGAATAAAAGCTTTCTGTCCTGTAATCTCACCTATAGACTTCCACTGGCTTAAATCTCGCTGACCAGAGCTGGGTCATAGGGTCAGGTTCAGCTGTAGGGAACTTGAGAAAGGGTTACAGGATTTCCATAACTGATTTAGACCAATCATGAATCACCAGCTTTAGATGAGAACATAGCCGGTGGATCCATTAAGTTGTGCCCAGGGGGAAAGGATCCTGGGGAGGCCATGAGGAGGCTGCCACTGTCCTGCTCTCATGAAACTTACAGTTGACTTTCTGAGCCTAGCTACACACAGAGAGAAAATAAACTATGTAAAAGAAGACACAAAGTGTTTATTTCACTGAAGTTCAGAGAAAAGAAACAATTTACATGGGTTGGTGAATTAATAAATGTAACATAGAAGAGGGTTCTTGAGTTTGGATAGGAGAAAACAAATCAGGAAGACATGGGTTGAGAGTGGAGATGGGTTTGGGGAGTGAAAGGCAGAATATCAACTCTAGCATAAGTATAACCTCTCAGTTATACAGTAAAGTAAAATTATGGCAAAGTTTTACACCAGCCCTTAAGGAAACTTATACAGCAGAAAAGATACCGAGTAAACAAACCATATGTCACTTAATAACTTCTGAGAGGATTTGGGGCTGTTAGGGACACAGCTGAACACTAGTGATCTAATCCAATGTTTTCATTATAACCATGAAGAAACTGAGGCCCAGAGATGTTAATTGATTTTTCTAAGATCACATGGTAGCTTTAATGTCCAAGACAGGACTGGTACTAAGATCTTTCTATTCCATCACTATATTTCCCAAATTTCATTTTAGCATGAGTATCATCTCTTGAAAAAATATCACCAAACAGCAATTTGTTATCACCAAGTAACAAGATCCTTATTATTCTCATCCTGGCCTTCCTGTGTCCAACTGTAGCTGTGTTGCTAGTAAGTAACAAAAATTTGTTCAAAATTTGTTTCAGGGCTTCCGTGGTGGTGCAGTGGTTGGGAGTCCGCCTGCCAATGCAGGGGACGCGGGCTCGTGCCCCGGTCCGGGAGGATCCCACGTGCCGCGGGGAGGCTGGGCCCATGAGCTATGGTCCCTGGGGCTGCGCGTCCGGAGCCCGTGCTCCGCAACGGGAGAGGCCGCAGCATACCGCAAAAAACAAAAACAAAAACAAAATTTGTTTCAAGTAAAGGAGAGTGCAGAGACATGTATCAACAAAATCAGGAGGAAAATTGGGTAAGAAAAGGTCAGTGTTTACACAACTGACTATAGCTTTGACTGTTGACTGGACAGCTGTTAAATCCAGAGCTTTGTATCCCAGAAAAATACTCAATTATCAAAAAGGCATTCATTCATTCACCAGCTGCACATTAAGATTTTCTAATATTTAAAAGTCATAGAGGTCACCACGCTTAAAGAGATATTATTGAACGTTACTGTTCCTTCATAGGAATTGATTCTTTTACTATTTATTCAACTGTTCATTCAGCTGAACTCACTGAGGAGAACTGTACTGCAAATATTGAAACGGGGTCCTGTTGGAGGTTGAGTGAATCAGCATAAGTAGGCGGGGAGCTCTGCAGGCACAAGGCTGAAAACAAGCACCCTGAATAAAGAGCCCAATTTCACATCCAGGACACCAGCCTCAAGCAGTTTCATTATCAACAAGTCTTTCCAAGTTCACTGTTTGTGCTCAAGACATATAAACGTCCCATTTTGAACTTCACAACAGTAACAAAATGTACTAAGAAACTAGTGAAGGGAGAGGGAAGAAAACTTCTAGTCTGAAGCACTAGGAAATGAAGTCACCACCCAGTTTTCCTTCCTGACCTCGGGCAAATGATTGACTTTGGAACTGACAATGGCCGGCTTAGAGCTATTCAGTGTCAAGTGCCGCCTGGTTTCATGTCACTGAACATGTAACAAAGAACAGGAAAAGAGAGAGTGGGGTAATGGGGGAAAGGTACATATCAAATTACATCTTGAAATCTCAATCTTTCCCAAACAAATGTAAGCACTTAGGTACATCTGAATCATTCATTCTGAAAACCCAACAGAGCCTTTCCTGGGCAAGTAGGACAGATTAAAGCCAACAATAACTCCTGCTTTGCTCAACTGATTTTTCTAGACTGAGCTAACAAAACTGATCTTGCAGAAACCTGCCCTTGCTTCCTCTCACCTACAGAATTAAAATGTCCCTCTTGGTTATAATGCCACAGAACCACAACAGAGTAGCCTGGGAAATCCTAGTAGGGAAGAGGCACCCAGAGCTGAAAGGTCTGAGTTAGGACTACATACTGACTGGCTTTATTTATAGCATTATGATAATTTTCATAATGAGCTGATCATCTGCCAAAGAGCATCATCGCTGTGTTTGTGCCTCGTCATCACATTGTTACCAATCCACCCAGTTGTCACGTAATTACAGAACTAAAGGTCTCAGGTTTCCTTCAGTTGTACTCACTTATCTATTCATTCACTGGTTTGATTGCTTACTCACTCTTCTTCCCCCAGTTAGTTACCCAACCAACTTTTATGAGTGGGACAGGCAGGCATGATCTAACTGATGGAGATGTGAACGACAAGACACGTTGCACAACCAGGCAGTACCTGCCCTTCCAGGTATGGCAATGGAGATGTTGGGGCAGAGTGGACTGACTGAAGCTTTGCCTGGGAGAGTTGAGAAGCCTCCACGGGATCACTGTCTTTGAGAAGTGATGGAGGGAAAGATAAGAATTAACCAGGAAGAAAGGGCATTCCAAGCAGAAGGAACGCTAGGTATAAAGGCAAATAAACATGGATAGTCTTGGTATGCTTGGGGAAGGGTGGAAAAGTTCAATATGCTTGGAAAGAAAGCATAGGTAGGGATGAAAGGGAAGGGATAAAGAGCCACCAGGGAGTTGGAGGAAATGAGACTAGAAAAACAGGTCACTGTCCAAACTGCTTTTCCACTTACTGGTTTCTCAGCCCAGTGTGATATGGCCTCAACCCCACCACTCCTCTGAAAGTACAGTTGTCAAGGTCACCAATGACCTTCTTATGACTGAATACTTAGGTCATTCTCAGGCCTCATTTTACTCATCATTTTTGCCGGTAGCGTACCAAAGCCTGGAGAGTTTGAGTGGTCAACTCTGAGTACAGGCAGTAAGGGGGTGCCTTGTCTATAAAGAATTTGAAAACAATAATAAAAACTGATAAGTTTGGTCATTTTTTATTATCACAAGGTACCAGCAATTGATCAACAAAATACTCCTCCCCCTACTTTATAGCACAGGGAACTATATTCAATATCTTGTAATATTCTAATGGAAAAGAATAGATATTTATATACACATATAACTAAATCACTTTGCTGTACACCAGAAACTAATATAACATTGTGAACCAGCTATGCTTCAAGTAAAATTTTAAAATATTTTTTTAAATAAATAAATTTATTTTTTAAAAAAGGATTAAAAAATACTCCTCCCCAAAACTCTTTTATTGATCTAAGTTCTAGGCAATTGGTATTACTTTTGCATTTTAAGAATATATATTATTATTATATATGTATATTATAGTATGCTATATTATATGTATATACATATGCACAATTCAAATAAGCACCTTTTTATTACTTATCCTTTAACAAATATCATATTCTATCTGAAAGTTAATTTTAAGAGTCCACAGTTAAACAGTTCACCCCAGACACAGGTGGACTCATTTCAAGAGTAAATCCAGGGACTTCCCTGGTGGTGCAGCGGTTAAGAATCTGCCTGCCAATGCAGGGGACACGGGTTCGAGCTCTGGTCCAGGAAGATCCCACATGCCGCAGAGCAACTAAGCCCAAGTGCCACAACTACTGGGCCTGCGCTCTAGAGCCCGCGAGCCACAACTACTGAGCTCATGTGCCACAACTACTGAAGCCTGTGCGATTAGAGCCCGTGCTCCGCAACGAAAGAAGCCACCACAATGAGAGGCCCACGTACTGCAACAAAGAGTAGCCCCTGCTCGCCGCAGCTAGAAAAAGCCCGCGTGCAGCAACGAAGACCCAACGCAGCCAAAAATAAAATAAAAACATTAAAAAAAAAAAAAGAGTAAATCCATAATGATTCAGAATCATTCAGGCTTGCGTTGGTCATTGTGTCTCCAACCCTACAGTACATGTATTCTTATGTTTAATCAGTAGATTCAAAATATACCATGTCAACAGAGAGACTGTAAAGACAAAGAAATAGAAACTGAGTTCATTCTGTCATTTTTATGTTACCACATGTTAGGAGTTTTTATCTGTATTTAAAATCGAAAACAGCAAAACAGAGTATGAACTTTTGAGGTATTTTTTATTTGCTTGGCAAGTATAAACTTTAATTCATACATGAACTAGTTTACTGAGTTTGAATAATATCTTTAAAACTGAAATTCATTTTTTAAATAGTGCTCATTTTAAAATTAAAGACCAAATCAAGAAGATGTTTATTGATTCTTACATGATGATGACTGCAATTTCACCATATGGAGGAGGGACTCTGCCCTGAGTATTAAATGCACTCGTTACTGATCAACGCAACGTTCACCACACTATCTTTCGGTAAACACTCTTTTCTTTTGGTTTCCATGATACACAGTCTCCCAGTTTTTTCTCACCTAGCAGTCTCCTTTGCAGGATTTTCTTCTTCTCATCCCTTAAAGCACTATATTCTCAGGGTTCTGCCCCAGGAGGTCATCTCTTCTTAAACGTACAAAGTGCCTTGGGCAATGTCCTCAGCTTCAAAGGCTTCAGTTATCAACTGCATGCTAACAACCACCCTCAAACCTATACCTTTGACCTAAATCTCTCCTGAAATAACTTGTTTACCCAAACTCTATGCTTAATATCTTCCCTTGAACAGAGCTTAGACATCTCCAATTCATTTGTCCGAAATTGAGCTTCATTAACTTCACCAGCAATTTGGTGAAGTCCGGAAAACCTTGATTTATCCTTGTCCTTTTTCACCCATGCCTACCCAATTACCAAGGCTGACAAATCTCTCTCCTAAATACCTCTTGTATCATCCACTTATCTGCTTCCTCACCATCACTACCATTCCCTGCGCCATCGTCACCTCTTGCCACGATAGCTCCAACAGCTGTCTTGTGCATTGCAGACCAAGAGCTCTCCCTAAAGGGAAAATCGGATCACATCACCAAACTGCTTAACATCATCTAATAAATTTTGTGGCTTTACTTTCAAGATCCATATAAAGAGGTCTCTTTCTACCTTCAGAACCTCATCTCTCAGCCATTCTGATTAGATTTCAGTTTTTGTTCTTGTTTTTTTTTTTTTTTGCGGTACACGGGCCTCTCACTGTTGTGGCCTCTCCCGTTGCGGAGCACAGGCTCCAGACGGGCAGGCTCAGCGGCCATGGCTCACGGGCCCAGCCGCTCCGCGGCATGTGGGATATTCCCGGACTGGGGCACGAACCCGTGTCCCCTGCATGGGCAGGCGGACTCTCAACCACTGCGCCACCAGGGAAGCCCCCGATTTCAGTTATTTTAATGCTTTAAGTTCTCTCCTACCTCCAAACCACTGTTTATGCTATTTCCATCCTCTAAATTTCAAAGAAAATATCGTTTCCTCTATAAAGCCTGACTGCTATTCAAGTTTGGGTTAGATACTTTCCTGCTGCACCCTATCACAGCACCAAGTCTGTCTCTCCTAGTTTTTGATCCCCGCTCCGCAGCATGTGGGATCTTCCCGGACCGGGGCACGAACCCGCGTCCCCTGCATCGGTAGACGGACTCTCAACCACTGCGCCACCAGGGAAGTCCTCTCCTGGTTTTTAAACTACTTAGACTTCAATTTTTTTTAAGAGCAGACACAGATCTGTCTTACTCCTCACTGTATTTCTAGGACCTTACACAGTGCTGTTATAGAGTGGGCACTAATAAATATTTTGTTAAATGAATGAATATACGCATGAGTCGCTTTTCCCCTCACAAGAATTTCTCTACACCATAGATCATGGCTGCTTTGTCTAAGGCTTACAGCATCAATTGCTCTATTTTGACTTATTTAAAATCCACCACGTGGGGATGGAATGCAGAACCTTCAACCAACGTTAGAATTGCCCTTTCAATTTTAAATCTACTTATCAACAGAGATGGTCATTTTAAGTCTCTCTTGGTTCTGAGCTTCAGGGGAGAGTATATAGAGGGGATCTTTTCTGATTCCAGAGGAAGAGATATACACAGAAACTACCAAAAGTCAAGGCACTTCTTACAGAAAGGGATGAAGCGTTCATCACTGGAGAGGCCCAGCTAAAGTCTAATGCCAAGGAAGAGAAGAAGAGGCCGAGTGAGACTTTCTAGCCAGCACGACCTTCCCTCCCTTCGTGTTTGTCTCAACAGCAGCAGCTGCCTACTGGTCCGGCGTTTACATGAAGATGAGAGGCAACTGCACGGATTCTGTGTCTCTATCCTGCCCCAGGCGGAGCTGAGAGCATCAGGTAACGGGCACCTGGACGGGGCTCCCCACGGACCGTCAGGGTTTCTAATCAGCTTCTCTCAGCCGGCAGATTTTGAACAGTGGGTATGTTCCAAATGTGTCAGGGCCTATTTTTCAAACATCACTGCAGATTCATTTGTTATGTCTTGCCTTTTTTTAGACCTTGACAATAAAGGGACATTTTTAACCAAGGAAGGGAAAGAGAGAAGCTAGTGTACACTGATGTCTTATGACATGCTAGGATCCACAGTGAGATTAACCTATTTCTTTGAGATCTCTGGGGCCCTATTATCTATGACTCCTTGTTATTTTCCATTCCAGGACTGCAATTATATCTGCAAAGGCGGAAGATTCAAACTATGCTTTCATGTTTATGTGCTGTGAATTCTGACATATTTCAAAGTGTGTACCTTAAGGTGGACTTTGAGGAAATCCAGGGATCTCTGCTCTGCTCCAGGTGTTTATGTGGGTGTGTGTGTGTCCAACTTAGAATATGAATTACACAAGCCTGAGAATCTTTGTTTTATTACTCTCCAAAGGACAGTGAGTGCTTAATACTTAAATTTTCACACACACGTAAATAAAACTCCCAAAGCTCTCTAATGTATTTTGTGCATGTGTACTGGAGCCTGCACCTACCCTAGGAAGATACTTGAGGAAGAGAATTTGGAGCATTAAAATGAACTCCTTTGTATTTCCTTTATTTCCTATGCAGCAACAGAATGATGTATAATTTTCCCAGAGCTGCTGTAACAAATCACCACAAACTTGGTGGCTTAAGGCAACAGTGATTTATTCTCTCACTGTTCTGGAGACCAGAAGTCCAAAATCGGTTTCACCAGGCCAAAATTAAGGTGTTAGCGGGGCCACAGTCCTTTTAGAGACTCTAGAGGAGACTTTTCCTTGCTCCTTCCGGCTCCTGGCATGCCTTGGCTTGTGGCTGCGTCACTACTGCCTCCATGGCCACGTTGCCTTCTCTTCTTCTGTGTCCAATGTCCCCTTAGCCTCTCACTTGTAAGAACTCTTGTGATTGCATTTTTTTTTTTTTTTTGCTGTACGCGGGCCTCTCACTGTTGTGGCTTCTCCCGTTGCGGAGCACAGGATCCGGACGCACAGGCTCAGCAACCATGGCTCACGGGCCCAGCCGCTCCGCGGCATGTGGGATCTTCCCGGACCGGGGAACGAACCCATGTCCCCTGCATCGGCAGGCGGACTCGCAACCACTGCGCCACCAGGGAAGCCCCTGTGATTGCATTTCATACCTGTGTGGATAATCTGTGATAATCTTTCCTTAAAAGCCTAAACTTAACCATATCTGCAAATCCCATTTTACCGTGTGAAGCAACATTCATAGGTTCCAGGGATTAAAATATGGCTATCCATATGGGGGTCATATTCAGCCTATCACAGTGGTTCAGGCATCACCTTACTAAAAACGAATTTCTTCTGGGGTACAAGCCATTCAGGGGAAATCAAAGGTGAGAGGCACAAGCTGTGACAGCAAGAACCATTCTCAAAAAAAAAAAAAAAAAAAAAAAAAATTTAGGGGCTTCCCTGGAGGCTCAGTGGTTGAGAGTCCGCCTGCCGATGCAGGGGACATGGGTTCGTTCCCCGGTCCGGGAAGATCCCACATGCCGCGGAGCGGCTGTGCCCGTGAGCCATGGCCGCTGAGCCTGCGCGACGGGAGCCTGTGCTCCGCAACAAGAGAGGCCACGACAGTGAGAGGCCCGCGTACCGCAAAATAAATAAATAAATAAATAAATAAATAAATAAATAAATAAAAATTTATTCTGACTCTGTGATTCAGAAGTCAATGAGGAAATGGGTTCTTGACTTTGGAAAAGGATTGTGTGCCAAAATTTTGTGAGGCAGTTCTGTAAAGCTCAGATCTTAGAACACTTTTCTACAGAAACAATGAAGCTTTAGACAGTTTTGATTCTAGTGAGCCACAAAGAGCTAATTCAATGTAACCGAGGTACATCGAAGTTTACTTTTGTTTTCTTAAAATCTGCTCTATGGAAATCATAAGAAAAGCAAAACTCAAAATGTGTGTGCAAAGATGTTTTTGGCAACACTATGTATCATAGCATAAAAAAAGGTTTGGAGAGAGAACCTTAAATGAGCAACAATATAGAAGGGTTTTAATAAATTATAGAATATCCACATAATGGAAGGTCATTTAGCCATATTAAGTTGACGTAAAAACTGTCAGACATGAGAAAATGTGCATATGAAATTTAAGTGAACTGTCATGACAACATGTGTTTTGCTTGTGAATCTGTAATTTGGGCAGGGCTCATTGGGGACAGCTTCTCTCTACTCCACTTGGCATCGGCTGTAGCAGCTCAGAGGCTGCAATCATCTGAGGGTTCACTTACTCATACATCCATCCATTGACGCTGTTGGTCAGAATACCTACACATAGGGTCTCCGTGTGACCTAGGCTTCCCCTCCTGGTTTCCAAGGGCCAGTGTCCTAAAAATGAGAGCCAGGCAGAAGCTGTATCACCTTTTATGACCTAGCCCTAGAAGCCATGCAACATCCCTTTCACCACATTCTATTGATCGAGGCAGTTGCAAGCCCTAGCCAGTTATATGTGGAGGGAAAATAAGACTCTATGTGTTGATGGAGAGGCCAGGTTCTGGCACCAGAAAGTATCTGGTGGCCACTCTTGGAAAATACAGTCTGCCACACAAGGACAGAGCATAATCCTGACAATATTAGACACAAATACATAATTACTGGCAGATTGGAAGAAAGTAGTAATAGCATTTCATATTAATAGAGATAACTAATAGCATTTATGTCTTGGGGGTAGAATTATAGGTGATTTTTGTGTTCTTCTTTGTGTACTTTTCTGAATTCCCCATACATTTTATGAGTAAATATAATTGTCATGACTGAAAATATCGACATCCTTTTTAGAAAAGAGAATATGTGAATAGCACTTTACATAATATTTTCATGTGTAATACATCATGTGATCCTAGCAATAGTCCAGTGGGCAAGAGGAACTGAACAAATTTTCGGGCCCCAAATCTGAGACTAAGACAAATTCATGCTAGTTTTGGGGGGAGCTGAACTTCAAATTCCAGTCTTTTGATTCCAAAGTCTTGTTTTCCACTGTACATAGTTTCCATGGTTTCTCCCTTAAAGTGGGTTGGAAATTGCAGTTAATATACTTACAATCTAGGGGAGAATCTCTTCTATTTTCTTGCCCCTCATTGCCACAGTGATGGAAGGATGATTCCTCCTCCATCTTTATAGCATCTCTTTTGCTCTAGAGGTAAGTGTTGGGAAGAGGTAAGATTAGAAACCCTTGAGAAGCTTCTGAAAACGTGCAGGGAAAAAAGAATGGGGAATGCAGGAGTTTGGGATGGGGACTTGAGAGACTTCTCTTGCGGTGGGAAACATCAAGCAGGTGTACAGGGATGACTTTGGATCCTGTTGCCTATAGGCTCAAATAGCGCAGGTAGGGACTGGCTATCTCTTGATCTTTACCACGTGATGCTGAGACAAGATGCGTGAGAAAAAATGAAGCAGGGCTGACTTTCCCAAGGACATTAGTTTCCATAAGAAAGAGGAGAAGTTTCTGGGGATGGACTAGTAAAGGAGTGAGTACTTAGTTCTAAGAGCTGATCATAAATAACTAAAGGATTTTCATAAAGTGGGTGCTGGTAACCCAAATTCCCAGCAAATCTGGGAAAACAAGGGTGTCTAGTTAGCTAAAGGATTCAAGAGCAATTAAATGAATTTGAAACGACCTCAACCAAAATTGTCTTCTCAGTTGAAATTTGTTTCAAGATGTGTTTAGGTTCAAATGGAATATCCAATTTTGGAAAGAGAAGAAAAGCTTTAATCACATAAACAAACTAAAACAATAAAACCAATAAATGTATATGGATATAGTTATGGTGTCTGGTTCTGACACCACGACTGAACATCTCTCTATTGTTATACTGAGCTTACGTGAAAAGCACTCATCGTCACTGGTTTTGAATCCTTCAGTGTCAGTGGTGCCAACTCTCCAGCATGTACTAGACTTCACGCTCAACTCCATCATCTTCCTTAGAGTAACCCTGTAGAGCTTGTGGCAAACCTAAGCTTTTTCCTTAGGATTAGTAGATACCATTTGAATCCTTAAGTTTTGTTAATTTTAGCTTCTAGTCCATAGTGTGAAGAGGAAAGGCAAACATTAAAATATAATCAAATTAAATTTAGTGATCAAAAGAACATTGTTCTATGCTCAGGCAAATTCTATATTAAAAGTAGATATTACTGAATGTTCACCAATGCTTCTGGTTCTTCTTTTTCCAGGTATACCACGTACATAGTTAAACTTCCTACCATCTTGAAGCTAAGCAGACCAGTGCTTTGGTTGGTGTAATGTGAGGAGGTGTTGAGTCTTTTAACTTTGGTGCTCAATTCGCCATGTTCTTTTCTCTCTGCCAAGGCAACCAGCGACACTCCCAGACAGTGGAGGCACCACCACCCCGGATGAGCGTGACCATGAGCAGAGCCCGCTGCCAACTCAAGTTGGACATGTAGCAAGAATATGAAATAAACCTTTGTGGTTTTCAGTCACTGAGAGTTTAGGGTTGTTTGATACTGCAACATAACGTAGCTTAACCTGGTTGGTACATCCAGTGAAACTGATGGGCTTGGAATTGATGATTAAGCATTTCTTAAGCACAGGAGTTGTGGGAAATTTGAATTATTGGGAAGGTCAGCTCTGCCCTCTTAAAACACACATCAAAAAAGAAAAAGGAAGAAAGAAAAATGAAAAAAAAAATATATAAAAATATATCAGAAATAATAAAAATCCCCCCAATTTAAAAAAAATAAAAGAAAAAACTTGAAAAACGTCCACATAAAAGCCCTCACAGCAGCTCTATTCATAACTGTCGAAACCTGAAAGCCACCAAGATGTCCTTCAATAGGTAAATGGATAAACAAAATGTGATATATATACATACAATAGAATATTATTCAGTGATTAAATGAACTTAAGCTACAAAGGGACATAAACCTTAAAATTGTATTGCTAAGTGAAAGAAGCCAAACTGAAAAGACTACATACTATATGGTTCCAGTTATATGACATTTTGGAAAGGGAAAAACTATGGAGACAAAGTGATCAGTGGTTGCCAGGCCCTGGAAAGAGGTGGGAGTGGGCGCAGGAGTGCATGGGAGGGATGAATAGGTAGAATTTAGGGAATTTTTAGGGCAGTGAAACTGTGATGATACTCAAATTATGGGTACTTGTGATTATACATTTGTCAAAACCCATAGAGCATATAATACAAAGAATGAACTTTGTATTAAAAATACAAAGTCTACAAAGAATGAACTTTATATTAAAAATACAAAGTCCAATACAAAGTCCAATATAAACCAAGGACTTTAGTTAAAATAATGTATCAATATTGGTTCATCAATTGTAACAAATGAACGGCACTAATACAAGATGTTAATAATAAGGGAAGCAGAGGGGGTAGCAGTGTGGAGGTATATGGGGGAGCTCTGTTCTTTCTGCTCAATTTTTCTATAAACCTGAAACTGCTCAAAAAATCAATTTAAAAAAAAGCGTAAGAAAAAAAACCAAAGAATAATTTTCCTGAGTTAAATACCAAAGAGCATTTAAATGATTACAAATTGAATATGTAAGTGGTGGCCGTTTGTTGCATTGAGTTTGGTCTGTTGGGTTCAACTGTGGAGCATTTGATGGCAGGAAGAGTTACGCATCGGAATATTATCCAAGGGAGGACGTGAAAAAAAATTAAATGAAGTTCTCGGAAAAAAGAAAATAGATTTAAGTAAATTATGTTTAATAGGAGGTAAGAAAAGAGTCTTTCAAAATAGCACGGGATTTAGTCCTCAGGGCCAGAAATGTGTCATCCTATGGGTAGAAATAATGCTGCAGTACAACATTGCTTAAGTAGGTTACCCTGGAGGAATGCGGCTTTGAGTCCATTTATTTGTTGATGAGAAATAAGGTAAGTAAGAGGGACCCACTTTGGGAATGGCAGCCTGAGGGGCTCTGCAAACCCGTTCTCCAGCAAAACAACGTAACTGGTAAAATTATTTTTAAAAAATACTCTGAAAATTTTCCTAAAGGAACACATCAAGTGAGGAACATTAGGTAAGAAAATCTCTTAAATCTTGCTAAGAACATTTGATTCATGACCTACTCCTTCTCCCTCACCGCAGCTTTGTGTGATGGAAGATCCACTCAAGCTGGGTGTGGCCGAGAAAATGAGGGTCCCTCTCTCCAGCTCCAGTTAAGGGTGTCAATATCTCCTTGGAAGGGCCAGGTGACCAGCATTTCTCATCCTCCGCAAAACTCTGGGTTACACAGGCTACTGTCGACTGAAAAACAATGCATAACCTAAACACTGAAAATTATGTTTTATTCAGTGGACTTCCTGGGGACTCAAGCCCAGGAAGCAGCCTCTCAGCTCTGAGGAACTGCCCTGAAGAGGTAAGGGATGAGCCAGGATATATAGGAGTTTTTGCAAAAAAAAAAAACCAGGGAGTCAGAACATCAAAAGATTACTTACTATTAATTAAAGAAAAACCAGACATCTCAAGTTAATGCATTCAGTGTTTTTCTATGTACCTGAAGATGCAAGAATCTGGGGTCATTGACATCATTCCTTTGATATGCACCTGACTATCTAGGCCCAGCATCCTGTTTTTCTCCATCCTGAATCCCCTCAGGGTACACAGTCAGCTGCAGTGGCTGCTGGTTTGATGGCTGTAACATCCTTTGTTTACTGATATGGCAGGTGACATTTTTTGTCAACACTACCTTCCAGGTGAGTGCCACCGAAAGTCAAGGGCTTTCTTCCTCTACCGAGCTTCTTCTCTAAGGGCAGACAATCTATCTTAAATGTGGCAGGGAAGAATAAGGGGCTGTAATTGCCCTAGGCCCAGCTCATTCATAGGGTAGAGCTTCCCCACCGGGAGTGGCGAACTGAGAAGACCCAAAGCTATCATGCTCACCCAGCATCCAATTCGTAAAAACAGGGATGTTACTCAGAGAGAAACAGGCCACTATCTGTCTTTAGCAATGTCACAGTGGCTCAGAAATTTTGACCAGGGTTTGAGACAAGCCATAAAAACGGAGAGCTCTGAAGCTCTCCCTTCATTTAGAACAGAGTGTGAGAATCTTCAAGCCTAAAATATTCTTGAAAACAACAAAGATCTTGGTGGTAAGCAATTGAGAGGAGGCTGTTAGCTCTATGAGAATAGTAAGCTAAACCACAGGTCAGCTAGTTTACCAGAGGGAATCAGGAAAAGAGACAGCTAAGAAGAGCCCTCTGGGAACGGAACAAATCTCAAAGACCTGCCTCAGAAACCACACTTGCAAAAGGGCCCAAATGTAATTGGGTCAGACAGTGGAGATATTTATGGCCAGGGCATTGTCAAAAAAAAAAAAAATAATAGTTATATATATATATATATACACACACACACACACACACACACACACACACACACACATACATACAGAGAGAGAGAGTAATGAGAGGACAATAAGTGGAGCGTAACAGCTGGGTGTGACACCAAAAGAGGCAGACAGCAGAGAGATCAGGGAAAGAGCCAACTAGGACCCTGCTAAAACCAACGTCATCCAGGGTGACTCTGTTGGAAAACATCAAAGAAGACCTAAATATGTGGGAAGACACTCTATGTTCACAGATTGGAAGATTTAATTTTGTTAAAACGGCAATACCCCGCAAATGATCTGCACAAATTCAACACAATCCCTATCAAAATCTCAGCTACCATTTTTGCAGAAATTGACAGTTTTATCCTAAAAGTCATATGTAAATGTAAGAAACCAACAACAGCCAAAATAATCTTGAAAAAGAAAAACAGATTTAGAAGACTGACACTCCCTGATTTCAAAAATGCCTACAAAACTCTAGTGATCAAGATGGTGTGGTATTGGCATAGGATAATCACATACATCAATGGAAGAGGACTGAGAGTCCAGAAATGAACCCCTACATTTACAGTCAATTGACTTCATACCCTCATACTTCATGGGTGGCAATATCCAAACCAAATGTTGATTGGCTGTCCATCCTGCTTTTGATGAGTGACTACAACAACAAAGTTCACAGCAAAAATATTCATAATAGCTAAAAAAGAAAACCACCCAAATGTCCATCAACTGATAAAATGACATATACATACAATAGGAAATTATTCAGCAATAAA
This sequence comes from Monodon monoceros, assembly GCF_005190385.1. NCBI lineage: Eukaryota > Metazoa > Chordata > Mammalia > Artiodactyla > Monodontidae > Monodon > Monodon monoceros. Next base: position 28,578,433 of record NW_021703767.1, on the reverse strand, counting down.
AGAGGAAAGTACTGATACATGCTATAACATGGATGAACCTTGAAAACACTAAGCTAAGGTGAATAAAGCCATTCAGAAAAGGTCACGTATTGTACGATACCACTTATATGAAACGTCCAGAACATCTAACTCTACAGACAGAAACGATATTAGTTATCTAGCGACTCCATGAATATACTAAAAATCATTGAATTGTACACTTTAAATGGGTAAATTGTACAGTATATCAATTACATCTCCTGAAATCTATTCCATGAAAAAGAAAAAGAAAAAGAAAAAAAGGGAGAACGAGAGAGAGAAAGAGAGGAAAGAGAAAAAGGAAGGAAGGGAGGAAGGAAATAAGGAAGCAAGCAAGCAATCTGCTAAGTTGGATGATGTGTTTGAGCTCTGGCCTGTATTCCTGCCTCAGTAAGATTTCACTTGGTGATGATCAGAAACAGCCTCTAAGTACTATATGGTCCCATTAATCTAGTGGCATCAATGTCACTGTTATTTTAAAAAGTTGCACTTTGACTATTCACTTTGAAAGTTGCACTTTGGCTTCTGGGAACCTTTCTTGCATTACTATCAGTTAACAATTTGGAGCAAAACTGAGTCCTGGAATACAGCTTTTAGCATGATCACCTCACCCTTAATACTGTTTCGCTCATTAAGGCCATTTGGATAAATACGCATGATGCTTTGATGGTTGTTAGGTTGCTCTCTGGTTTGGTTTTAGGGGAAATGTTAAGTTCATAAGCTTCTTATCACTCTTTTCCCTGGTCTCATATCCCAGTCCTGCAAGTCTACAACCTTACCCAAGTATGAAGAGATGCTGGGGGAAAAAAAATAAAACCAAAAACAATGCAAAAAATCCCCACCTGATTTTAAGTATCCAGACTCACAAGAAACTCCTTACCTTTGATGAGAGGATGAGTATGATTATTTTCTATTAATATGGTTAAGATTAGAAGCCTTCTTGATTCGCTTAAGCTAGAATGGAGCTCATAGGAAGAGAACAGCTTAGGGAGCGTCCCCTCTTCCTTAGAAAACTAGGGACACTGTGCTTCCAACTTCTCTGTCCTCTAAATATGTCTAGCTCTTTCCACTCTCTCTCTAATTACATAAAACATCCACTTAAAAATGTCCCCTTTGAGACAGAGGTTTCCATCTGTTTCTTCCCCATGGCCTAATATCAGGTAGAAATCATGAGTCATCAGTCCTTGGCTAGGGAAAGGGGACTATTTCATCTCCACTGAAAGCCAATCTTCTCCTCCTGAATATGCTCTATATTTGGATTTTCCACTGCCATTTGGACCTATGATAAGAGCAATTTCATCTAAGACTTTATTCTTTCTCTTGGGGGTTGGGAACACGAAATGTGGTTTCTCTGGACAAATAAAATGCAGCAGTTAAAAAAAAGTTTATTAATTTTATGTTGTCAGAATGAAAGGAAATTAACATCTCTCAGTCCACCTCCACACATATGAAAGAGATGAGCTTCTGCTGTCACAGTGATTTAGCACACCTTTATTAAGCACCTGCTGATTCACTGAACATTTGTATTACTTTTCTGATACTCTTAGAACCTGTTGACGTGGCTTTCTAGGTAAGTTGCCACTGTCAGAGCCCTCTGATGAATGTGAATACGTGTGCTAGTGGACTAGTTCGTATGTGGCACTGGTCTCTTGCATTTCCACAACTGTAGGGACTCAGGTTTCTTTGAGGATCTGAAATAGCCTAATGCTAAATCCAGGTCCTACCCTGGTGAGGGTCTTACCATCAAGGAGTTAGTTGCACCACACCCACCAAGAGAGCATGTTCTGCCTGGGTTTGATTCTCGATAGTTCAGGAGAGTGTAGCCCTGTGCATCATGAACTTATTCATGATTGGCAGGAGAGGCCATGGATTCTTGCCTCAGGCCTATCTCAGTGTGGTGTTTGGAAGCTTCCCTGCTAAAGGCAAAAATTCTAAGATGCTCACTGCTGTTTGTAAGAAGATATGGTACAACAGGTAATTAGACCTACATTGGCAAAAACCCTAAAGTTCCCGTCCCATTCTCCAGAACCAGCTCCTCTTGTTAGGAATTTCTCAGCTGATAGCATCTCTGCAGATTAGAGAGGGCAGAAGAAAGAATGCCTGGCTTGGCCTACAGAGATCATGAGCCCTAGGGCTAGAGGCAGCCTGGGAGACTGGGCATTGCTTCAGGGAAATGGATGCATCCCAACCTTGTAAGTTACTTTGTTTCCCAGCCCAGGGAGGGGGAGGCAGCCTTTCACAGTTTTTGTGTGGGGAGAAATCAACCTTCTTTCATTCTTTGACTGGTCACACATTTACTGAGTTAACTGTTACATATCAGGATTTGGACACACTTCTCACTTCTTGCCTTTAGAAGGAATACAAAGTATGTTGTTAACCACTCTAATGAGTGAAATTAAAAGAGGCCCACACAAAGCATTATGGGACTGCAGAGGGCTGAGGAACACACTGCCGGAAGGAACTACAGTGGGTTCTTTGAGCGGGCAATATTTGTTAGGTTTTGAAGATAAATACAAATTTACAAGGCTGCAGATGGGGAGGAGAGGGCAAAAGAAGGAGGTATTTTAGGCAGAGAGTGTCACATGATTGAAGGTGATGCCAAGAAGGCATCTTCTTGATGCCAGGAAGGCAGATGTGCTCAGGAAACTGAATTCCTACTGGGAAGGTTTTGAACACTAGAATGATTGGTGGCAATGGGCAGAAAAGTGTTAGATGGTGGGAGAATGAGTGGAAAATGTGAAAATGCAGGCAGGGCCACAAGTCCAAGGGCACTCTACCAGATGCAGCAAGGCCAGCTAGCACATCCAACTGGGTGCTGCGAGTCTTATAAGGATTTGCAGCTTATGGAAAGATTAGCTACAATGGCTGCTAGGGGCAACCTGGGAGAAATCTATAGTCTTCTCATTATAGTGAAGTCATCTCACTGTTCTATCCTTAAATTACCATTTCAAATCAATTAGTTAAGGGAAAATACAATCTCAGAAAACATACCAACACCAAAGCTCTACTCTGGGGTCCCGCTGGTGTAGCTTTCAAAAGCTACGGGCTGGGCTTCCCTGGTGGCGCAGTGGTTGAGAGTCCACCTGCCGATGCAGGGGACACGGGTTCGTGCCCCGGTCCGGGAAGATCCCACATGCCGCGGAGCGTCTGGGCCCGTGAGCCACGGCCGCTGAGCCTGCGCGTCCGGAGCCTGTGCTCCGCAACGGGAGGGGCCACAACAGTGAGAGGCCCGCATACCGCAAAACAAACAAACAAACAAACAAAACCACCGGCTATGAAACCCATACAATGTTAGGCCATTTCCTTTTCCAGATGTGCTCGGAGGTGAATGCGTATCAGCAAAAAAGAGCAAAATGAACAGTCCAAAAGGATTGTAAACTTTTCTTAAAGCTCTGAGCATCTACCCAATGAAGTTTGGTAAAAGCAAAGGCTGGACGGTAGAAGGCTGTCTAGGTCTTTGTCGGTAAAAAGGCTGTAAAAGGGCTGTTTGGAACGGCTGAAAAATCCTCTTCTGACTACAGAAGTGTACTATTGATATTTTAAAATTTGGCTATTGCTGGAAGGGTTTATGTATTTACCTTTAGACACTCAAATGAGGGCATCATAAGTGCAGCAGCACTTCTCCAGGACTGAAGTTTATGGGATTTGAATTTTATTTCCAATTATTCTGTTACCAACTAAAGAGTACATTAACTCTGGCTTTTTAGAGCAAGGGTCTTTAACTTGCCTACGAGGACGGCATCTTTAAAATGTTTTAAGTATTATCGTGCCAACCATTTAGAGAAATGTAGCAGTAAATTAACGCTAAAAGGTGCCAACAGATTCCTCCACCAACCCTTACAAGGTGCTAGAGTCAGATACTTCTTAAGTTTGATGGAATAAATGAAAAATGTCATGCTTAACATTTAAAATCTATTTTCTGTAAACAAACAGGTCACAGTTTAGTGATAGTAGCGGTAGGAGAAAACTTGTTCAAAATTATTTCTTTGTAAAGGAGTTTTCCACATTAACAAGCTTGAAATAGAACTTGGCACAGAGTGGGTGATCATAACCTGATTAGATTATGAAAGACTTTCCATATTAAAGTCATTGGCGCTAACTTATAGTCAAGAGGAGTTACTAACTGGGGTGGTTTTCTTCTTAAAAATCCCTCAATTTATTACATGATGAGCTCGTTATGCCTTTTTACCGTATAAATCAATAAACAAAACAAAACGTGGCTGTGCATCTCTGGTTCCGATGACAGTGTCTGTACAGACGGCAAAGCATAACTTTTCAACATTTTAATCATGTAGAACAGCTGTATGTATTTCTATTACCTGGATAGTTTTTTAGACAGTGTTTATAAACTTGTTAGGGAGAAGGTGCAAAATTTTCAGATTTTAATAGGCCTATTTTAGTGTCAGAAAACAGAAACTGATCTTCGGGAAAATGCCTTCCTCTTAAATTATTATTAATATATTTGTAAAAATAATGCCCTCCCCACCCCAGATCATCAGTTCACAAGTATAGTTCTTTTTCCTTTTTCTAAATAAATTGGTCTCTATTACTTATTACATAAGGACACTGCTTATCATTCTCAACTACTCATTACCTATACACATATAGTATACATACACATGTGTGCAAGCGCACACATTCATTTCTGCAAAACGTTTGGAGACTTTTTAAAAAAACAAATTTAGGGCTTCCCTTGTGGCGCAGCGGTTGAGAGTCTGCCTGCCGATGCAGGGGACACGGGTTCGTGCCCCAGTCCGGGAGGATCCCACATGCCGTGGAGCGGCTGGGCCCGTGAGCCGTGGCCGCTGAACCTGCGCTCTGCAAGGGGAGAGGCCGCAACAGTGAGAGGCCCGCGTACCGCAAAAAAACAAAAAAGAAAAAACCAAAAAACACCCCAAAATTAACACCCGTTGAAACTTGGATAAAAACCTAATAAAATCCTATCTTAAAACAAGTTTATATCAAATCAACTTTATTTTTGAACACTGTACAAACTTTTTCCCACTTCAAAAATCCATGATGACCATCCAGTTACACACCAAGCAATAGAATCAAGGCTGGGCAGAAGAGGCTATATAGGCTGATTGTCTTTCTGAGCTATGCTTCAATTGCCCTGTCTCTAGATATACTAACTCGCAGGCCACCTTCTTTTTTTTCCCTTTATTTTTCTGAGAAGGGCAAAGCATTCTTGAAGACTTGTTATTTTCATGACCAGAGACTTTTATGTTTATGGAAAACCTGAAAATCGGAGACAGCCCAGAAAATAACAATCATTTCAAACCAGAGACAATGCATTTTTTTCCCTCATTTATTCAAATTCACTGCAGGAAGTAAACACTAAAAGATTAAAAAACACAACAAAAAGTTCACACTGCAGTATGTACAGTTTCATGACATCACATGAAGAAATTAAATTTCTAATAAAAATGACAAATTATATTACTGAGCATATCGCATCAAAATTGGTTGTGTAAACCCCAGAATTCATACCATGAATGGTAATGTACCTGTACTCCAGTACACTGGAATACTCCTGGTATATTATTATGCTTCCAATGGGATTAAAAAATTCATGAAAGTAGTTGTGTGAATTCTTTATGTTGAAAAGTGGTTGACTTGATTTAAAAAGTTTTAAGACCCTTGGATTCAAAGCACATTCTTTCACAAAGCTTAAACCACGGAAGTCATGTCCAGAAATGGAATACTGTTATGTTGGGATGAATATCTGATCTGACTGCTTAAGACATTTTGCCAAATGCACAGATGCACAGGGTCCCCCATGCACTTTTCATGCAGCAGGTAATCACAACTTAAATAAAAGGCTTACTCTATACATTTGTCCAGACTTGCAACTGTATACACACATGCACAATTTTTAAACCTGTCCGATTATATTTACACTTATACATGGAATATACAGAAACCAAAGAGATTAAAAGGCTTTTCTGTTGTATTAGAACAATACAAAATATGTATTTTTCATTAAGGAAATCACTATTTACATCACCTTTAAAAACCAATTTTAACATCTTCATGTAACAAGTCAATATATATATATATACATATTATATATATATATATATATATTTATAAAATATATACTCTCACCAGTTTACTCTTCTGTAAGATGCAGCAGAGAATAAACAGGTAATGCTACCTTACTGATGTCAATGAGAGCTGTAGTACCCTTTCACAAATGACTTTATTAGGAAGAAATTGTCTAGATATCTAAAATAGTCCTTGAAAATGTGTATATGTGCATCCTTGTATCTACATATGCATAAATGAACTGCATTTATGGATGTAGGCCCTTTCTCACCGCTCTTCTTTAAAATCATACTAAACTCAAATTGGGGACACTCTAGTGAATCAGAACAGGTTTCTTCGTGGTCACGTTTATTTATATATGACATGCCTTCGTTTCTTTGACTGCTGACAACAGTAACAACAACAACAAAACAAATGACCAACCAAAGAAACAAACAGAAAAAGCAAAGCTGGCCCTTGATGTTCTTTTTCCTGACCTAAGTTTCACCCCCTTGTAAAAGCCCATTTTCCCCTAACCAAGGGGGAATATCAGTATTTTTTTCTAGCATACTTCTAAGGCTCCAGACCTTTCACAACGGCAGAAAAAAATGACTTGGTTAAAAGCTTATTTATACAGTGTAGACAATAAGACTGTCACAGAATAAAGATGGGATGGAGTTGGATATCTTCACTGGCCAGTGGAATTTTCATGATGTAGCATAATATTCGCTCCTATTATTTTATAATATATCCAGTAACTATTTACAAATTATTTTGAGAAAAAAATAATCATTTAGGGTTTTAGATCATATTAGGAAATAACGCCCATTTTTAATATAAAAATCTTAGAAACAACCTCAAGTAGAACAATTTCAAATAGACTTCCTTCTAATTAACAGTCGATTATATAACAATTTTTTGATAGGTCAGTTGCTAACTCAGCTCACAATTAAACCCAAAAATATCTGGTGAAAGAATTGTGGATTGTAAAAACTGAACTGAAAAGCATGGACTTGTTTCAAGATAGAAACCCCATGCGGCTCGATAATACATTAAGTTCTTCCAAGAAAACATCAATGTTTACTTTTAATCACTATTTTAAAATAACAGATCCGATGGAGTGACTGTGTACAAATCTGTCATGTATATGTGCCCTTTGTACTTTTTTGTTTAGTCAATCTGAGTTTAGTGCCTTTCTTGGGTTTGAAATAAATGTTTTCATCTTTGTCAGCACTGTTCTTAGGACAATGGTTTTAAGAGAAGTTAAGGATGTATTCAGGAGGAGTTGCCAAACCATCCTGGAATCACCTGAGTTTGGTAAGTGGCCCTGTTATTCCATCCCTAAGGCTAATTAAGTAGATGTTACTCATTAGAACACACAAATAATCACAGATTTTCCTGAGATGTTGAGCCAAATATGAAAGTTGTCCCCTCCACCCGATTTTTTTTTTGTCATAAAAAGTATTCTGAACCCGATTTCCAAAGACATAGCAGTAATATATGAAGTACAATATTGCAAATTTTGAGTTGATGTGTGACTGTACTGGGGAAAATACAGGCATCAAATAGTTTGTTCACAATCCTGTGTTGAGAGAAGTCATAGGCAATGGTTTCAATTTTCAAAATTCAAATTTCAGTGTGCAGAAGAAACACCTAGGGAGTATATTAAGATGCAGAAGGAAGATTCCCAGGTCCACTTAGCAGAGATTCTTGTTCTGTAGATCTGAGATGCTGCCTAGGAATCTGCATTTTAAAACAAGTGCTCCAGATGATTCTAATGCAGGTGGTCTGAGTCCAACTTTAAGAAACCCTGGTCATAAGACTCACAGGTACCACAGAAACGGTGAGAAGTAGCTTTTACAAGAGATGGTGAAAACGGTCCAAAGAAAGCCATTTTGCTTGTTAAAAACAACTTCTTATTTCAACTATTCAGGAAACCACCTGAAGATACATGTTAACTTTCCTAATTCTGTAAAAGGAGGAATATTAATTTAGTAAAGTAGTTAAAATACAAAAATGGAAATCTGCCGTTTTTTTAAAGATCTATCAAACTTCCATCAATTGTAATCAATGTTTACTAAGTAGTACAAGGTTTAAAGAAATATAGTATATTGAAAAGGATTGGGGTGGGGCAGGCACATTGAGGAACCACAAAACCCCTTCCAAGAATTAAAAATAAATGTGTTTTCTTTCTTTTTTTTTTTTTTTTAGCAAAAGTGAAAAATGTAAGCATATTTTTTTCTGATTTGTTTTTGAACTGAAAAAATGAATCAGTATTAGGTTTTTTGATTCAATAATTATCCTTTAAGGAGTTATTATTTAACAATTTGGACTTTAAAAAAACGTGTTATGTACGCTGACTTCTGAAAAGCAAAATAAAGTACCCTAATAAAGGCAGCAATGCATTAATCCACTGTGGGTGGAGATTCACATTTTAATTTATGCCTATTATTTATGATTAAAAAAGAATATCATTCATGGGCTACTCACAGTTGTTGTCTGATGCATAAGAAGGTGTTAAACAACCCATTGCTAGTTCAGCAGCTTCCTCATGACATCTAATGTAAAGCAAGAAGTAGTATGCATATTTAAACATCACAGTAACCAATTCTTTTCAAAATGAAAAAGTTTCAATTATACCATGCTTTTCTCAAATCATGCGCTTATTTATACAGATTTCAAGTTCATACTAGTTAGTTTTAAAAAGATCCAAAGATGGATGGCAGGTACATTTTATTCTGATTCTTTTTTTATTGTTAGCACGTTTCCCAGAAGTCCATAAACTTCTCCATTTGCACTGTGTGGGCGAGAGGCATTATTTCCCATATGGCTATTGTAAGTGCTTCTTAAATTAAAGAAAGAAGCTTTAGTTTCTGCAGCAGGAAGTAACTCCTCTTTGACTGTAACCTGCGAGATACTTTGAGCAGATGAAGGCTCCCTCCAAATGTCCTTGTCCTGTGTTTCTCGACTGGTAACAGAATTGCCTCCTTTCTGGAGCATGTAATACAGTATTGGGTTAGTTTTGGTCAGTCTCGGAGAGTCTTTCTCATACTCATTCTTATCCACATCTGTGATAACCCACTTGATGGGTCCCTTCTCACTGGGCACGGAACACCCATTCGCAAGCCCAGATTCTGGTCTAGACCCTGCGCAGCCCAGGTGCTCAGGGAAAGGAGGGCTCACAGGAGGTTTTCCTACACCGGGGTGTGGAAATGTCCTGTGGCCCATGCAGCTGTTGGGCTGAGCTGCACTGTACATCAGTCCGTTCAAAGGAGAAATGCTGAATTCAGGCTTGCTATTGGTCCCAGTGCTTCTGTGTCCTTTTTTTCTACTGTCGATGACAGAATTACTCCTGTGCTGAGACAAATCTCTCACACAGTTTTCAGAGAGAAGCAGCTGTTTCAGAACGTTGAAGCTTTTGCTCTCTCTGGCCCAATTCCTGTGTTCGCTGTCACTCGCTGAACCATGGCTGGCAGGATATTTAAACTCAAGATCATTTCTGCTAAGCTTCAGCTCTTGCTGGTTAAGCAAGGACCCATACAGCACCTTCGGAGCACTGGGACTGTTTGCAGCATCGACTATGTTATTTCTCATCTTTTTAAATGGATTTTCTAACGGCTCAGTATGAAGCTTCCTTTTTTTAGGGACCATGCAAAGATTCTTTGAGTCTACAAGTGTCAGTTCACTATTTCTGTGACTGCTGTCCAGGTCATCAGCCGGGTGACTCTCTTGGTTTTGTCTCAGCAGTCGACTTAGCAGACCGTTCTTAGAGAAAGAAAAATCCTGAGGTGAGACCGGCTCCGATTTGAAGTCCTCGGACGCTGGTAAGACAGCTGTGCTTCCCTGCAAGGCAGAAGCCACGCCTAAGAAGGGGGCACCCTGAGCGTCGTGGCTCAAGGGCACATTTGTGGTATGCGTATGCAAGTCATCGCAAGGCTCAGATTTTATTTTCACCATCAATATTTGTTCACTTAAAGCTCTATCTGTATGTTCCTGAGTACTTTCATCTCTTAAGGGCATCTTCTCTTTCTTTTCGGGCTTCCCTTTGTTGGGGTTTCCCAGCAGCAACTGGAGGACGGTGCGCCTTTCAAGCAGATTTTCTATTTCAGAACCAGAAAGTCCTGGTTCAGGACCTGTTGCATGACTGCCGAATGCTTTATTTTCTTCAACTGCATTTGTTTTATTTGAGAGCAGAGGGCTATTCAGTCTATCAGTCATACCTGTAGGTTTCTCTGTGTTTACACTCAGCAGCTGTTTACTGGGTCTCTGCTCTTCCCCTGACACGGAAGACTGCATTCCACATTGCGCTAAATTTTGTAACAGTTTACTGGCACTGAAAGTGGCAGAGTTTTGTGTGCCTTCATTTTGGACTGGTTTCTCCCCTTGCGATTCTTTGCTTTTTGTAAGGTCCATCAGGTGGTTTGATGTGGTATTCGTTGGCTTTTCAGACTGAGGGCCACAGGCATACAGTGGGGAATTCCATTTGATGACCAGAGGGTGTTGGGAAAGGTTGATGGGAGACTCGGCTTTGGTGGATGCAAGTAATGGTGGAGTGCTCACTGGAGTAGTCCTGCTGGTACTAGGGCTTTCTATGACAGAAGTCCGCGTGTAATTATGTGTGCTGAACTTTGTCCCATCACTGTGTGGTTCCTGAGGGCTGTTGTTTCTTTCTACATTTTCTTCATTCTTATGGCCAAGTAGCAACTGAAGCAGGGTTACTTTCTGGTGCGAATTTAGCTTAGAATTCTTTGAGGTATCTTGATCTTCTTTGATATCTACCTCGGGGACTTTGGGATCCCAAGTGTTTAGCAAGGACTGAGTTAAGTTATCCAGAGAAACAGGCTGGTCAGGTTCTGGTTTTTCGATTCGGTGTTTGCAGGACAAGTCTATGGGAACACAGTTGGAATATGAACTTTCATCACCACTGCTATCATCTGTAAAACTAGGATTGTTATCTGAGTATTCATCAATAGTTGTAGGTGTACTGCTCTCCTCAAAAAGGCTTCCTTTCTCACTATGACTGTGTCCGTTCATTGGCTTAGGTATGGTCTGGCTTTTAAGGAGATGTAAAAGCAAACTGTTATTAGCAGCTTGTTTTGCATTGCTTCTTTCCAGTGAGTTCTTATAGCCTGCATTTTTGGGGGAAGAAGGAACAATACCCATCGGAGTCTGAAATGTTGTACTTTTGCTAGCCATTAGTTTGTTTGATGATGTTCTTGCCTGACCATTAAGATGGCCTGACATTCCTTTTGAGAACTGGAAACTGCCCACATCCTTTTGGCCATTTTCTTGTAATCTGGCCATAGCAGCAAGTCTTTCACTTGCCGCCTGATTTGCATTTTGTGTCTTTAAAGCGTGTTCTCGAGAATACTGCTGTAAATGGGCTTCGCTTGAAAGGAGTAATGCTAATTGGCTACAAGCAACACTTGGCTTGGGTGAAGTGGCAGGACTAGCCCTTTTTTCCACCATGCTCGCGACAGCCTGTAACCTCGCAGCACATGACAAGGGTTCACTCATGACCTTTGTGCCACTCTGTCCAACATGATGAGGTGACTCTACGAACCTATCTCTGATGAGGTTTTTAGTTACGTCAGGGAGACTGGTATCAGGCTTTTGATCTTTAGCTTTACTTTTCTTCAGCAAAGTTTTTAAGTGACTTGATGCGACACCGTAGCACCTTAAATCCTTCTCCACTTTTAAAGAATTATGACTGAGGGCGTATCCTTGCTCCTTGAGGCTCTGCCTAATCTGTTGTGACAGAGCAACAGTCTGCAGCCTAGAGCTGAACGACTGAAGCAAAGAGGCCAGTACCGTGTTATCCTGTTTGCCTTTAGGCACACTGTCAGCCATGCCAGCCAGCAAAGCTTCCTTCTTTACGTTTAAATTTACGATGGAATCAGACAGCCTCTTCCGCTTCGCTGCATTCCAGTCCTCAGAAGACTGCAAGAGTCTGGCTTTTTTGAGATGCAGCATGCCAGATCCCTGATATGTATGTGTATTGAGAACTGGACCATTACTTTGACAGGTGGGAAACGCATTACCAGAAATGTTAAAGTTCTGATCTTCTTCATTACAGCCAGCAGACTTTTTGTCGATGGCAGTACCTGATCCCTCTGCTGCCTGATGCATTAGTAATCCTTCTAGGTAAGTTAAAACAATAGAATCCTGGTGCACATCAGAGCCAAGCTCTTCTCCATGAGTCATGTTCAATAGAAGTGTTCACAAAGGCTTGGTTTCTATTCACTTTGAAGAATGGTTTTCTGTGGGTGAGTGAGACGTAACTTCAATTAGTGAATGTCGGTTTCTCACCTTCCATAGTAATTAGACAGAGGTGTACTGTTCCGTGCCGACCAGGATTGGTCTGCTGGTTGGCAACGACGAGACAAAAGGCAGGCAGGCTCCCAGCGCAGCCTGACTGCAGAGTTGATAACTCCCAAGCAAGAAGCAGCAGCAGAATTCCTCAACACACAGGTCTGCAGCAGCAAGCAGATAGAATCCTTAGTGAATATACTGCTTCTCCTTCTTCACCTTTTGTTCCACAATAAATGCAAATATCAGTGTTCTATAAAATAAATAAATAAAAATAGTTAAGGAGGTGAAGCATTAGAATTATGCTGTGATACCTGTAAGCAGAAAAATACAGCACTTGTCAGTTTCTAAGCGTATATGTACAATATACATATATATGCATTGTAGCCACTTCTTCAGTAATTTATGTCATTGTTATTCCTATTAAATTGGAAATCTCTACTGGAAATCCTATGGACTAATCCATATTGTTAAAATGATCCAATCAGAGAAGAGAAAATACTTTAATGTTACATAACTGTCTTCAAAAGTCCACCAAGTTTCTGAATTTTCATAAACACCTTTCTGCAAAGTGATGTGAATGCTAAGTCTTTTCTGTAGCACCACAGCTCTATGAGGGGCTAGAACGAGCTTCCTCATGTTATGAAGAGCTTAGGAAGGAACAAGAGAAGTATCGAAAAAGGAAAAGAGATCCACGTGACATGGACTCAATCTAGCGAGTGTGATGTGAGGTTGAGGCCGACACAACGGATTCACTTCTGGTATCATCCCCCAAACATCAGACATCCCATAAGTAATCTGGAGCATTTCCGTTTTCAAAGACTTGGAAGCCCTAACAAGTATAAGATTCTTTTGTAGGCCTGTGCAAATTGTGAGTCTTAGTGGTACAAACGTTTACATATCATCACAAGCTTATTCACCCCTAGTTCTTACCACAACTTATTAAAAACAGAAGAGTGATCCTTCAGATGCTCATTCAGGTCTATCAAAGGCTTAACGTATCTGTTTTAAAATCCCCACACATGTGCTCCATGAAGAATTTTTTAAATGAGGTCCATTCCTAGCAGATGCAGAATACAGGTTACAGGTGAATCTATAGCCTTAAGTTTCTAGAATGTTCCTAATATATAATAAAATACTCCTCCTCCCTACCCATGCTATCTCTTTGTGTGTGACACTGTTATCAATAAGGATAAAATGTTACATGTGATTTAAAAAAATTTTTTAGAAGACTTAAAAATTAAAGTCATTATTAAAAAAAAATGTATTAGGGTACCTGCACCAATTTTTAGTATAGAAAATGTGGTTACTGTAACACATAAAAGTATAACTATGTGTTTACACTAAGCTATCACATCACCCTGTAGAAGAGTGGGCAAGAAACAAATTTAGAATAGACCTGAAGGAAAGAGGAATAATCGTTCTCAGAAAATTCTAAGTTAAAGTGGTTATTTTTCATTAATTTCTTTGAAAAGAAAATTCTATAAACAGCACCAATTACATGAACAAGAAGAAAAAGAGCTTTTCATAGAAAGCTGTTTTTTTAAAACTTTTTAAGGTTAAAATCGTTTGATTTAAAGCTAGTATTATTAACCTGACTCATTTTCTTTCACTGGAAAGGCAACCAACCACATTATTTTTGAATCACCGACATATAGTTGGCTTACTTGATTTTACATACATATTACTTAAGAATGCTGCCAAGTGTTGAACACTACCTGAGTGCGGTCAGTTACAAATACCTAAATGTCAACACACATTTAAAAATTAGGCTTTTTTGGAGATTTGCAAGCAATATATTTAACAACTGGAATATTTTACAAAATACTGTGATTCATTAGCTTGTCAGTGGATCTACTGGTTTATTTTTTTTTTATTTTTTAATTTTTTTGCGGTACGCGGGCCTCTCACTGTTGTAGCCTCTCCCGTTGCGGAGCACAGGCTCCGGATGCGCAGGCTCAGCGGCCATGGCTCACGGGCCCAGCCGCTCCGCGGCATGTGGGATCTTCCCGGACCGGGCCACGAACCCGTGTCCCCTGCATCGGCAGGCGGACTCTCAACCACTGCGCCACCAGGGAAGCCCCCTACTGGTTTATTTTTAACTTCAACAATGATTTTAAATATTAGAGCTTGTATACATGTCTATTTAAAAATATTCCATACTCTCTTCATAAACAAAATAAGGAAGAGACTTAACTTGTACAGCAAACACTTGTTAAAGTGATTTCTGCGGAAAGGGAAAAAGAATTATCCAAAATATTTGGTTTACGGAAGGTAAGAAGGACCAAAGGGAGTAAAAGTACTGAGGGGGCAGAAAAAAAAGAATAGGAAAAAGAATTCAAATGAAGGTCTCACAAATTTTGCAACTCTCATGAGGTTTAGAAGGAAAAATTCAGTTTAGAAACTAAAATACATTAATAGCCTGTCTTTAAACATTAGGTTTGTAGGCATGATAGGCAAAATGAAGAAAGATTTCTTTAATGTATTTCTTTAATATTTCTTTAATGTATTTACTAAAAATACATATATATATATATATGTGTGTGTGTGTGTGTGTGTGAATGGGAAAAAAATAAAACCTACCCAGTGATAAATTAAAAGCTGACTGAACAATGTCTATTTCAACTTAGCTGTCATTTTTATAGGGTGATTCCATAAAATTTTTAGAAAAAGATTTTCTGGTTTTAACAAAAAATTTAGTGTAACATTTATTATACCAAGAAATGACTTAATTTTGATTTTGGAATTATCAGTCTAAATCAAAATCAGCTCTTTATAATTTTAATGAATTCATTTAACCCTCAGTATACCAAGAAAAACAGTCATCACCATTTACCATCTGGGTCCAATGAACATTTCATCACTGCTTAGGTCAACTTATGAATAATTTACAGAAGAATAAAGAGATAATGTAAAACAACTTCGTTAGAATTTTTAATAAGAATTTACACATGGCAAACCCAGTTCTTAATTCTATATTTTCCTGGTTTTGAAGGATAACATATCTGAAATGGGCAAGGCACTTTGGAACTGATAGCTCAACTACTGTCATGCACGAACCTGGAAATACCCTGTAAATACCAATTCCAGATTTCAAATACATGTCTAAAAGGTTCTAGCTTAATCATCACTTCTGAGTCTTCTTCTTGTACTTGTATAATTCAAAATGTGTTACTTTGGAAAACTTGGACAGCTCAAAATTATACTGAGGAAAGAGGGACAGAAATCTTCCTTGTTATGTAATTGCAAAATATTTTTTTTATTTTTTAGATTTATTAATACCAATTACAGTGATCAATCCAAAGAATTATGTCATTTTCATGTCATCTACTTCCTTCCAATCTCTTGTTACACACCAGCCGTGTGTATTCGTACACTTCTGTTTCAAAAAATGTGGGTGTGTCAACAACATCATAAAAGAACCAAGATAGGGCAGGCAAGGTTCTTGTCACAAAATACTGAATGAAGTCCTTCCTAATAAGCAACTAACTGGAGGAAAATACTGTTATTTCCTTTTTGTCTTTAGGACTATATTGTTATGGTAACTATGTGAAGTGATGGATATGTCAACTAACCTCACTTTGGTAATCATGTGCATATCAAATCATCACATTACACACCTTATAAAATATGATATGTCAATTATATCTCAATTAAGCTGGGGTGAAAAAGAACTACATTGTTCACTCATTGATCCTTGAGTTTGAGAAAATTCATCTTGGATACTGTCATCTGAAGACAACAGTCCGAGATGTTGCTTATACACTCAATGTCACCATCATCAATCATGTATAGAATGCTACTATCAGTCTCTTCGCACTCATCCAGTGACTCATCTAATTGAAGCATCTTCCTATGAGAACTTTCTTCTCTTTAACATTAGGGATGGAAAATAAAAAATACTGAATTCTCAACTATACTTACTACAAACTTAAAACAAAATAGAAAGACTACAAAGATAATCTCCGAACATTTTTTTACACTCTTGAAAGATAATACAGTATTAACAGGCTATGCTATTAGAAAACTGAAGATGATACAATAATGATGACATATTTCACTACTGCATCATCTTTCTAGGCACTTTCATTAACTTCCTTTGGCTTATAATCTTAGTCTTTATATCATACAGTTGGAAGTAAATGATGAATTAATTTCCAAAATGATAAAAGGGCAAAATGATTAAAGATACAGGAAAAATAAGATCACTAAGATTCCATAATGTATGTTTGAGTTATAAAAAGTTCCAATGGATACACATGGTAATAACAAGATATAATTTTTTTTCCTATTGAAAACACATTCATTGAAACATTAAAAAAGAATAAAAGTCATATAATACAATCCTTCCTACCAAACAAACAACTTCAAACTAAAACTGGGTTCAAAGAACCCTGACTGTATACCAAGGGTTAATGCATTTCAAGATAATTTAATAAAATTCATGTATAACCATTTTACAGTGTTAAAATTATAAATGAAATCCTTTTATTAATATAAAATTGTTTATAAGCATAAAAATATCTTTAAATTTAATAAAATTGAGATTTTATTGGTCCACTAGCATGCAGCGAAAAGAATTATTGTTGTGGCAGGACAGAATTATTAAAAATAAAAATAAAATCAAACTAAACCATAAATGAATTTCAAGCAGTCTTGGCCATATGCATAGATAGATTTTGGCAAAGATCCAAGTTTCAATACGCAGACTAGTTTAATGAAATACCTAGTAAAATGCTTGAATTCAAAGTACGTTTTTCTAAAAAGCTACATTTAAAAAAAAGAACTTGAAAAATAAGACTCAACATAATGTAACTTTTTTCTTAGCGCTTTAGTTCATAAAAGACAGTTGTAAATAATTTGCATATTAACAATTCCTAACTAGGTGTTATATTGATTCTCTAAAGCAAAATATTTCCATTGCACTGTTTTACATTTTCTATTTGGAAATCGTTTATTAATAAGCAAAGGGAAAATTCACTGAATATTTAAACACTTTTATAAATGGTAAAGTCCAAGTAAAAAGATTTTACTTGGATAAATGAAGGACGCATCTAATAGGATTCTTATACGTGGGACTACTTTTGGTTATTGAAAATACATGAGAAAGGTCTTTCTCTAGCTGTATTTAAGGAAAGGATTCAGTATCTCACTAGTAATCAAATTCTCCATTAAAAACACATTTCAATGATTAAACATCTATGAAGTCACTTTGTATGCTATTTAAATGACGTCTAATGAACACTTCACGACTTCCAATTGTTTCCCTGAAATCTCCAATTTCTTCTGCATTATCAAGTAACACCTGTTTGAGTATTGAATTGAAAGGTATTTCTGCAATGCCACTTTAATGAGCATTTGGATTCTTGGCTCTGGTTCCTTAAAATGCAGAAGGAACTGAGAGGCTACTCCTATTGGACAATATTACCTAAGTTTCACTGTAGAGCACTTTGGGGATGCAATTTTATGCACAAGGAAAGACAAACATTAAGATGTTTCAGTAAGGTAAATGATTCAGAGAACTCTTGGTGGTCTCCAAGGTGAGACTGAAAGAAAGTTTTAGGAGCTGAACAGGAAAAACAAAACAAAACCCAAGAAAAATGTATCAAGAAGATGTAACACCAAACATTTTATGCAAATAGATGAGATTAGCTTTCTAAACCAAGGGCCGATGAAAAGTTAGAATATATAAAACCCAACACTTAATGTCATAGAACAATAAAGGAAAGTAAAATTTCAGATAATGGTCCTGGACTTCACTGAAAAGTGAAGAATATAGTGAATCCTCTATTATAAATTAAAAGTTAGTTTTTGAAAAAAAGTTAAGAAAAATAATAAAAGAAATGTTCAATTGTTGCCATTTTACAGCTGGGAATAATAATGGGCATCGTAAAGGAGGAGGCCTGGTATTTCATTTATTAGAATATACTTCTAATTTTTTGAAAAATAAATCAGAATTAGTATATGTCCTTCCATATAACTTAAATTCCAAGACAATTTTCGTTGTAGCATTATCTATCAAAAGATGTTCAACCTGATGGGTGCCAAGAAAATACTTACCTGGAAACATTTTGCTCAACTGAGGGCCTTAACATTTAAAATTAGACCACAAGAGCTTCTGGCCCTGTCCCAGGGGTTCTCATTTTAGGTGTAAATATTCTTCAGAGATTGGTAACAGAAGCTACTGACACTGTAGTGAGTAAAACAGCTGCCCAGATTGCTCTCCATTGCAACCTGAGGGACTTACATATTTTTGCCCAAGGGCAAATTTGCTCCTACCTTCCAGGCCCATCAGCTTTAACTTGCTGTCAGCTGCTTCCACAGGAGTAATATAGTGTCACTCACTTTCCCTATTAAGAGACTCACTAGGAGACGTTAGTGCTTGACTGACTTGAGTGTTCAACAGAAGGACATATGTATCTGAGGACCCCTTCAACTCTAAAATTTTATTTCTATGATTCCAAGTAATGTATCAAACTGTAGTTGATAAAAATGACAAGCATTTTCACCGTAAGATGACAAGCTGTCATAAAAGTTGTGGAAATAGCCCTGACCAGTATGTTCTATCGTCTTTTTAGTGAATTCTAGGGGAAGGAAATGATTTTGAAACAGCCATACACCCTACCCATTCAATCCCCCAGTTGTTTATCTTCACTACTTTCTTTACTGGGGCACAGAATTTCAAACAGATGTTTATTTAAAAGCTAAATATGAGCTTATATTCAAACTGGAGCTTCTGCTTATCTCTCAATGACTATATACTGAATAAAATGCAATAGTAAAGATTTAAGACCCTTGATGACATAGACAAACGCATGAGAGAGGTAAAAAACATTATCCTGGAGACAGAAACATGTATCCCCTATAAATGATACAGTGAAATAAAGAAGAGCTTCTTTGTTCTGAATTATTCTCAGAAGGCTTATGTCTATGAATCAGATTCAGTAAGTCCACTATCCATTTTATTCTGCCTGTGTAGTTTACATAAAAATTTAATTTATAATCAAAGTTAAGAGTATAAAGTTCGAGACTGTAAATTAAAAAAGCTCACAGAATCAAAGGAGCTAGAGACAGAGCTTAACTGCCAAACAATTTCTACTCCAAAATGGAACACCTTCATGGATGCTGTGCTGCATTATCTTGAAAACACAGAAACTAGAATATTTTTAAATAAAATTAAATTCTAAGTGTAATTTTTAAAAATCCAGGAAGAGAATTATTATATGATAAAGAATACCTGTGATACTCAGCATTAACATTAATGTCTGTTCACTGCCTTCAGTTAAACAATAGTTTCTCTGAAGAAACACAAAATAATTATTAACAAATTATTTGGTGGCACATAAGTGTGGAAAAAAGGGTTTAAATATAAAACTAACAGGGTAGAGCTTCTCCTTACCTTTTCCAATAGCCCTTCAAAGTAACTGGTGCTTTCTATCAGATTTGAAAAGCATAATAATTTCCAATGTCTATCAAAATATGAAATATAACGGAAAATGGTGCTTTCTTCTCCTGGAATTGTTTAAGTGTTTATAGTATGTGTGTGTATATATATAGATATATACATATCTCTATATCTATATACACGTTACATATATATGTGTATGTATATATGTGTGTGTGTGTATGTGTATGTGTATATATATATATGTGTATATATATATATATATATATATATATGAACATCCTTTGAGACTGGAGCATAAATCCTATTAAACTCAACTATAGTTTCCCTAGCCCTAAAACAGATTTGACATACAGACATAAACACAAGGTCAAGGTCATAGATCAGTAAGAAAGATTACCAACAGAACTGATGTAACAGCTGGCATTGATCCTGGGGCTTTTAGTACACTTACCAGACACTCTGCATTTACTCACAGGGGTACACTCTGTTTTAAAAATGTTCCCCATCTTTGAAGACAAGATCCTTATGCGCTTTTTGTTATAAAGTATGTTCTACTAAAAATGTTGTACTGGATCAAAGAGTAAGAAAAGAGAGTAGTGTATGTATGTTTCAGAATCATGAGTTTTTACATGTGTGTATGTATATGTGTAGGTATTCTTGGGTATTTATTTATTCATTTGTTATAACTGATCCTTGCCACGTGACAGCTTTGAAACTGATTTTACAGTTTCCTGAATCGACCATGCTCCCCGACACCTCTAAGCCTTTGTACCAGCTAAAATGCAAACTGTCTTATTTCTCAACGTCTTGGGTCACTTCTTCCCTAATACACAGATCTAATCGCTAAAAATTGGTTCAACCAGAAAAACTTTACAATGTGTCCATAGTCTTCCATGATAATTTCCAAATTATACATACATGAAGGAACTTTGGTTATCAACAGCAGCAATGGAAGTGACTCTTAATGGAGTATATTACTGGACAGTATAATTATCTAACAAAACCATGCCTTTTGTTTCAGCTGCTCAAACAAGATACTTAATTTATCTTAAATTACATTTATGAAACCAAGAGTTATGTGATGAATGTTCTTACTGAAGCATTCTGACCAAGAAATTATTTTTAAGAATGCATAATGCTGTTGGGGTAAATTTATAATATAAAAGCCTTCCTTGTTAAATTAAGCGTCACCTGCTGTCACTTGATTAACTTGCAAATTATGATACATGAACATGTAAATGTTCTTGATTATCAGTTTTTTATTTTGCAAAATTATTTTTGATGAATGAAGTAGGTTGGAATGAAAATACCAGAATTATCCTATCCTAGAAGGTCTGCTAGTTTCTCAATAACAAAGGAAAAAGGAAAAAAAAAATCAAATTAAATACCACTGAAAATGGAACTTCCTTTGCCAGGCAGAAGCAGACCAAGGGTATATCAAAATTACCAGTAATGGACACCCATTTGTACATCAAACTTTGATCACAAAATCTATTGACATATTTTCTAGTTTAAAACAAACAGAATTCCTTGTAAAATATACTATATTAAAGTCTATTTAGAGGAATCACTTACCAATGAATAAATATGTTCTGGGTGAAATATGTCCTGGGTGAAAGTGCCGCCTTGCTGTGTGAACTCTGACTTGATTTTCCAGAAATAATAAAAACATTATGACACCACGCTTGCCCATAATGGCCCAGAACACAAAGCTTTCTAGATTGAGGGCTTTAGCCAGTCTGTGGCAGAGAAGTATCGCTACAGACACAATCCACGGACAGAGAGACATTGTGGTGATATGTGTAAAGGGAAGAAAGAGGTCAATGAACTTAACAGGCTCCCACCCCAGGGGATCAGTGAGCAAAACAACAAGAATACGCACAATGTACCTGGAGAATTTCTATGTCTTTAAATACTGACAGGTAACGTTAATAATAACAGGTAACGTGCTAAAATACGTTCTTCAACTAGGGAGATAAAGCTACTGGCACACCGTCAGTAGGCTATTTATTTTAAGTGGTTTCATTTTGACTGAGAAACTACCACCCATACCTTTCCACAACGTCTCTCTTGCTCATCAGTACACAGAAGCAAACGTCTGAAGTAATAATCTTAGGAGCTATGGCCAGTGGCTGCCAACCTGAGACCTGCTACCCAGGTGTCAAGGCACGTTCAGTCCATGAGCAGGGACAGTCTGCATGGCCCTGGCCATGGCACCTGGCACTCAGCTATAGACTGGAGTGTGGGTAGTGAGGAGGCTTTAGAAGAGGCTCCTACGAGCTGGAGAAGAAGCAGGAAGACCAGTCTAGGTCACATAGGTCTGTGCCTTCCTGACTTCACTTACTGGACCAAAAATATTTCAGAACAACCTTTACTTTAGCAATTAAGATCATCACAAACAACTACTACTATCTACTATAAGCATTATTTAATAAAATTATTTTAACAGCAAAAAATGAAATACTTCAGCTTTGTGAGAATCTCTATCATATACATCATTTTTCTTGTTTTCTTTCTTTTTATTCTGGTGGAGATAGAATGATGACACATGGGCTGGCACGTATATACCATACTGAAACTTCTCTGTTCAGTACTTTGTTCAACTCCAGTATCAATTACTTAAATTCTTATGTCAGTATTTCCTCTATTTATATTTTGCTTTATTGGTTTGGTAGTTATCACGCTTTCAATTGTAGCACTTAATATAAAATGAATAATTTGTTTCATATTTAAATTCTTGCCATTACCCATGAGGAGATGAGTAAGACGTAACAGTGGGAAAAATAATTGTGATGCAGAATAAAAAGAAAAGAATCTTCTGCTCAGTGCCCTTCCCTACCTCTTCACCCACACAATCCCTACCACCATCATCATTTGATGAAATATATCAGAATTAAAAGATGTTCCACTTACCCACAATCAAGCTAAAGGAATAAGATATCTTTTCTATTCTGTAAGTCTCAGCTGAGGGCTATACCCCCCTCCCTCCTCCTTGGGCAGCCTTCCCTGAACTATACAGGCTGAGGGCAGTTTCTCATCTCTGGGACTCCACAGCACTCAGTAGATCTTTCAATCATCTCATCACAAAACTGTAGTTTGCATTGTTTATGCACAGCCCTCAACTAGAATGTAAACTCCTCCTGGGCAAGGATTACGTCTTTGTCACCGTACACCCCAGCACCTGGCAGAGACAGCATTTCCAGTAGAACATGCAACAAGTCAAACTCCTTGAGCCTCAGACTATAAAACACGGGGTGTACCATAATTCTAAGGTACCTTAAGATTTGAAACGATGTAATAATGGTAGTTATAATGTTTGGTTTCAAATTCAAGACATCATCCCCCTCTCTGAATATAAATTAACCAAAAAAATTAAAAAATTAAAGAGCAATAAAGTACTTTATTCTATGCAGGAAGTTCCGTGGGTTTGGAAAACATATGTGACTAGTATTCTGCTAGAAAAATACAAGATTTAAATATTTATGAGGGTCTTTAACATCTGTTCATAAAAAAATGATCATATTCATTCAGTTTCCTTTAACCAGTGTCTTCCTGGCTAAGGTTTGTAAGACATAACATGCCCATAGACTACAGACAAGAATGAGCAAATGTTTTAAAATTCTGGTATCATAAAGCTTTTCATCATTTTCCCCTCTCAAACTACTCACTTCACAGGAAGTTGAATAAAATCTATTTACACTAAAATATTTCATTGTTAAATTTTCTTTCAACGGAGATGTTTTTAAGAAATGAAGTATCACATTGAAAGATTTAATCCCTAAAATCAGACAAATCAAACTCTTCCTAAAAAAGAGTTATAATGAAATGGGGAAAGAAAGCCTTTATGAATTAACTTTGTATCACATATTAACCACAAATGAGAAATTATTTCTTTGTCCATTTGAAAAATCAATCACTGAAGTATATAATATTTATATACCAAACAACTTGAACCCTTTAAATTGTGCAATAAAGATGAACTCAAATTGGTCAAAGCTATTCTTAGGACGATCTTTTTCATTTGAACCTGTATTTGCTGGAGAGCTTCAAGCATGAGCTTTTACTGTGGCTGGCTAAATAAAAACAATATCCTGCCATAAAGTGATTCAATTAGAATATGTGAAAGTGATCAAATTACTTTAAAAAGACTATACCTGAAAATCTAAAAACCAATTCAACAAAAACAAACATTATCCAAGCAGGTCTGGAATACTGATGCAAGAAGAGTCAACATGTCATTGCCCCGCCTTTCCTACTTCTTCCACATCTGCACGCTGCTGTTAGCAGCAATGTAAAATCAAGGCAATTCACTCCTTTGACCTGTACTGAAGGGGTAAGCTTCAGGTCCCCACTTGCTTCATGGTAGGGTATCAAACCTAAATGACGTTTCTCAGGTCTGAGGAGGCTAAGAAGTCATGTAGGTCCAGAAAATATCTAACTTTGATGTAGATAGATACAAGTTTGAAAACACATTTTTCTAAAATGTACAATAAGATACTCTTTAATTATATATTAAAAACAAAATATATCATACTATACTCCAAAAGCTATTTAGGCATTTGTTTGAAAGTAATTACACTATCAATTCAAACTTCCCTGTCTATCATAAAATATTGTAGGGTTTTTGGGCAGACACTTTATTCACTTGGACTAATGACTTGTTTTTAAAGCTAAACTGACAAATATCCTAGCCTCCATAATACTGGGAATACAAATTTATGGAAGTTGTATAACAATGGCAGAACAGCTAATTTTTATGAAGAGAAACCTATTTTCCTATGATGGCTCTACCACTAGCTATCATTTTCCTAACAGCAAATAGATTCTACAAACATAATGAATGAGACCAATTTAAAAGTTAGGAGACAGTTGAAAGGTCACCTGCCTAGTCAGTCATCCCATCCAATGCTTAAACACCTTTAATAATCTATTTGCTAACACTGGTTCTCTAGTTTACTTCTGAAAACTTCTAGTGGCCATGGATTGTATTCCAAGGTGGTATCTTTTGGAGTCAGATGGCTCTGGGTTCAATTTCTGGCTCTTCCATTTGCCAGCTGTTTGACCTCCTCGGGCAAGTTAACTACTCTTGAAAGTTTTATTTTTAAGTGTGAAAAAACCAATACCTATTTCACAGAGCCACTGTGAGGAATAAATCTGACAATGCTCATACAGTGCTCAGCACAGTGCCTGGTCACAACGCAGGTACTCAACAAGGATTATCCACTATTCAGAGAACTCATTCCATATTTGCACAACTGCAACAGTATGATATTCTTCCCTGCCCTGGGCTATAATCTGTCTCCTTTACTCTGATCATTAGTCCTTTGTGGGGCCACAGAAAACAAGGCTCATCCTTCAATTATCCTTCAAACATTAGAAACATTATTCCACTGACTAAGTCCATCACCTTGTTAAGGTCTAGTTAAGACAGTTAAATTCCACTGTTGAAGGAGTCTAGCGAAGGACAAACAAAGGAAGACACATGCACCTGGGTGCCAGTCTGCAAAGATGCAATTCTTTATAAATTCTTGACCGGCCAAAGTAGAGTATAAATGTTCCTGGGAGTTCTCCACCACAGGCTGTTGACTCCTACTGAGTTTACTATACATTAAAAAAGCCCTGCTTCTCCCCAGGTGCTTTAAGCCATACCTCCTCCTCAAATGAAATGCCAACATATATTTTCTTTGATTTTTCTCCTGGGGTTGGTTAATATTATATTACCTTCATTTGCATTTTAACAAACAAGCAACTGAGTGATCGGTTAATTGGCCAATAAGTGGCTCATCCAAAATTAATTTACGGAGACTTCCCTGGTGGCGCAGTGGTTAAGAATCTGCCTGCCAATGCAGGGGACACAGGTTCGAGCCTTGGTCCGGGAAGATCCCACATGCCGCGGAGCAACTAAGCCCGTGCGCCACAACTACTGAGCCTGAGCTCTAGAGCTCGTGAGCCACAACTGCTGAGCCCACACGCCACAACTACTGAAGCCCGCACGCCTAGAGCCCATGCTCGGCAACAAGAGAAGCCACCGCAATGAGAAGCCCACATACCACAATGAAAACTAGCCCCCGCAGCCAAAAATAAGTAAATAAATAAATTTATTTAAAAAAAATTAATTTAGGGTCTTCTGAGTTCCAGCTTTCCCTATTAAATTGCCACAGACTATAACAATGGTGAATTTGAAAGCATTTGGTAAAGCAAATGACTCTGTAGCACCTGGAGAACTTTGGATTACTTTTCCTACTCTAAAATCTGTGTCTGTTGTTGTCTCTTGTTTTTATTAGAAAGGCCACAAAAGCACAGTAGTTAAGAGAACACTCTTTGGATTCCTCACTCTGCCATTTGTCAGTGGGTGACTCTAGTCAAGTTAC
The DNA here is from genome assembly GCF_005190385.1 of Monodon monoceros. Taxonomy (NCBI): domain Eukaryota; kingdom Metazoa; phylum Chordata; class Mammalia; order Artiodactyla; family Monodontidae; genus Monodon; species Monodon monoceros. Next base: position 28,552,300 of record NW_021703767.1, on the reverse strand, counting down.
CTATCCATTCTGGGGCTCCGTTTCTTTAGCTGTAAAATTAGAATCATAATAGTACCTACCTCATCAAGATGTTCTATTACACGAAATATGCCTGGCATTTTCTAAGCATTAGATTAACGTTACGTTATTCTATGGACGGAGCTCCAGACTAGAGGACTTTCTCAAAAGAACTTTCTTCACTTTCACCCCACATAAAGCTCCTTGAGAGTTGGGATTGTCTTTGGCATTTGTATCTCCATGCCTGATATTTTCTGTTAAGTGCTTGAACATATTCTATATATATCCTGTAAAACTAAAAAAATACTTTGGATCTGTAATTTAATAACCTAGCTAATTAATTCCTTAATTTTGTAAGACATGTTTACTTAAACCAAAGAGTCATTCATTTCATGCACAAAAGATACCTATCATTTTTCCTTCCCTAGACTTTTCTTCATAAAGAACCAGGGGAATGGACCATGTTGGGAATGTGACTAAACTGGACCAATTCGTTTCCTCTCTTGGGATATGTAATTCAAAGTGACTGAAAACCTTCATTTTGGGGTTGCTTTAATAGGCCACATTTCACAGATTAGTATTCAGAGTCAGGATGCTGAGAGAAAAGAACGAAGTAGGTGCAGAGAAAGAAGCAGAGATGAGGAAGGCAAAAAGGAAGAGAGAGAGAGAGGAGACAGCAAGCAGTTGATGAATGGTTTTCCAGTTTCAAGAAAGTGCAATGCACTCCTATCACTGGGTTCCTGAAGAGCCTGCTACATGCCTCTAATAAATCTCCCTGTACTTGAGCTTTGTTGAGTAGGCTTCTGTTCCACGCAATTGCAGCATCCCTAAGATACGGCAGTAGTACTATGTAAGAAAAACTACACCTTTAAATCCGTGGTTTAAAGACCTCTGCACATATCAACGCTCCTTTCCCTCACTTTTCCTACAGTACCTCTGCCTCATGTATGGTCTACCTCCAACACATATCTCCGATTTTCAAATGGGGACAGCCAATGACAAAAAGAGGTAAATAAGATGTTCAAGGTCACACTGAGAGTTTGTAGGGACAGAGGTGATAAAAGAATTTCAGATTTCTTATGCCCAGGGGCCTGAACTAACCAACAAACCAGCTGCCTCCCTTGATGGAACTAAAGTATGCCAATTATCCAAACTGTGTAGGAAACACTGACCAAAACAGGGGTTAATTGGACATTGGTTGTTTGAATTCCATAAGCAGCTCTTTCCCTGAGCTATCCTGGGAGTGAATAACATACCTTTTGCAGGGATGGGAAGGAGGCCAGCACAGGCCATCTGGCTGAACGTGTCCTTTCGTCAAGTTATCCCTGCAGCGGTGTGAAACTTACTGATGTTGAAGAACTTTACAGTTTAATTTGTTTTATCATTTTCCTTACTCCATTGAATTTAAAAGCAGATAAGTCTTTATTTTCATATGAGCCAAGCAGTTTAACTGACTCTGAAGTTACTGAATCTACATGAATGTATATATTCATGAACAATTCACTTAGACCACGGCCACTAGTAAAGAAATGAAGACTCATTTTTCTTTTCACATGAAAAGTAGAACAAAATATTGATCTTCCTCTCAATCAAGGAAAAGAAGGAACCATGAGAGAACACAGGTAGACTATTTCCTTGTCCATTTTCCTGACTTCCTCCCCTTTGTCATTTTGCTAAGATGACAACAAATCTGGACTATTCAATTCAAGAGCGCTTCCTAAGACCTCAGAGTCAGAACCCATCCATTGGTTTCAACTCATGACTCTAGTACCACTAGCCAAGGGCATAGTCAAGAGCTGTTCCAGCCCTGAAACATGTACTTTTTTTCCTCCATCCCTTCTTTCTTCCTGCCTTCCTCTACCCCTCCCAACCTCTCAAATGGTCTACTTTCTCTAATTCTTCTTTCCATCTTTTAATTCCCAAGTCTTAAATTAATTCTACCTGACTTACTCATGGTGCTGCTGGCGTTCAGAACTACAAAGGCTCCCGATACTGACGTGAAGACCATATTCCCTATGTTGGGAAATGTGTATGAGGTGGGATGGGCTGGGTTATTAATACTTAATAATGCAAGTATTAATGTCCAACTGTGGGTCAGACCAGGGTTGTCCAAGCCCTAAATGATGAGCCCTGAGCAACCTGCAAGGCCTTGAGAATGAATGGATGAAAAACAGGCAAGCTTAGGGGGAATGCCTTAATCTAATACACAGCCTAGGTACTATGCCTATTAGCTAGAAGACGGTAAGGGTCCATGCCAGGGAGCTATAGCATGAACCAGATAAGAGGTAATAAAATCTTAAGGGAGATGCTGGTATTCAAGCTGTATGTATGAGCAGACTGGAAAGTGAATTCTTAAAGTGGAACCTAGCACAAAGGCAGGTGGATGGGTTATACTGAAGTTGGCAAGGAAATAAAGACCAGATGGTTCTTGCTCAGAGGGCCAAACAGTAAAATATCACGTAAGGGGGATCTTGATTCAGCCACCTCTACCATCTCTAGCAAAATATGCCCATAAACGGTCATGGCATCTAACAGCAAGCAGCATCACACTCTTATAGTGCCTGCAGTCAAAGTTCATTAGTGAAGCTGGGTGGGTGGGAAGCAGGGTTACCCTGGGTCAGGCAAGGCCAGGTTATACCTAGGGATTCCAGGTACTTCTTTAATTTCATTTGCTGCTGTAAACTATGGGGTTTCCACCTGTCTCCAATTCTTCTTAAATAAACTGTGGTGGGGCCCTAGATAACAGCCTTGGCCCCAGATGTTTCAACAACAATTGCCCAAAGGTAGGAGTCAGAAATAACAACTACTCCATGGTGGAATAAACAAGAAGAAGAGGCAGAAGGTTCCACTGCTACAGTTCTCCAACTATGTCTCACTCAATTTCTTCCTGTATATCAGGTAAAAAGCTTCTTCCTTTCAACAGGACCTGTGTCGGATCAACATAGGGAAGACACTGAATCTGGCCAGATGGACCAACTCCTGGAACTCTGGGGCTATGAGAGACAGTGAAGAAAGAAAAAAGTGACCAAGTGTTGTCATCTTTTTGTGCCTCACTTTACTCATTTAAAAGCACTAGGCTCAACAAGATCCTCTTTAAGATTCTACTGCATCTCCCCGGCTCTAGTTATTTTAGCTCCATATTTTGAAGTCCTTGAGAATGTTCTCAATACAGCTAAGAATAATCACTTTGCCTTTCTTTTTCTTCTGCATCATTTAGGACTGATGCTCCTTTCGGGGGTAAGTATGTGTTCCCACTCTAGATAGAATAAAATGCTTTCTTTCATCCTCCCTCTTACCCACAGAAGGGAGATGTTTGTAAGTGTTACTCCAATTTTTTTGCAGTCGAGCTTTAGAGACAATTTCATGGATATCAGAAGGAAATAAAAAGACTTGCATAAATGATACCAATTTTCAAAAAGTAAACAGAATAAAGAAACTAATGTGCTCTTTTATGAGAAGAAAGAAGTCAGAAGAAACATGGCCTTGTTCCATTTACTTTCCTCCACAGCAATCTTAGAGCCCAGGCATATGACAAGAATTTGCCCATATACTCCCAGCATTAAAGTAGAAGATGACTACAAATGTTGTCCATTTATATCTGAGATGGTCAGAAATCTCATCCAGAATTAAAAGGCGGTTTTTCCTTTAAGACTTTCTGCCACTTCTCTGACCATTGTTTTCGCCTCTACTCTGAATACTCAAGGAACTCAGCCTATTTTTAAATAAATTACAGAGGCAAGGATATCACTTAAACAATTTAACCTACCAATTAAGTTTGACTGAGTTTTGTGGTTTTTGATATAGTAATAGAAATGGTTTATAAGTTTCTGTATTATACTTACATAAGAGAATACCATTCAAACTTTCCAAACGAAAAAACGTAGTATTTCCCCCCCCCCCAAATCTAACTGTAAACACAAGTTTGCTACAAAACTATCACTGAAGTTGATTTACCAGGTAAGGTGTCTCCTCTGCCACCCCCTCACAAGTACATACACTGCAGGAATACTCAGAAGAGTGACACAAAGGGGACAGAAAAAAACTCTTTCAATCTACTAAAAATATCTACAGTGTACTAAAAAAAAAAAAGTCCCCAAATTTGTCAATATTTTTGTTCTAAATATATTATTCAGTAGCATAAACACTGTGCAGTAGAAACGGCTGGAACACATGTTCAGAGTAAAAGGGCTAGGTAGAGTTCTGTATAACCAGCAAAATGGAAGAACAAAATTATACATTGAAAACTGCATACTGGAACAAAACTAAGTAAGGACGTGCCTTGAATCTCTACTATATAATCAAGAAAAATGGTCATCAGATAGTTGATACCAGTCAAATCTTATTTGTAAAAATTATGTCTGAGAAGGGATAGAAATGGTTAAACCTTCTTAAAATCTCTGTTCAATAATCGCTTTTTACTTATTTAGAAAGAATTCCAATAGGAAGAGCACTTCTACGATTAGAGAGGGTAAGTTTTGCAGCGTTAAGTATTTAGACCTGTGTGTTATCAGTGATGGATCCGGGGACAAAAGACGACTGGAAAAAACCAACTAAAATCGAGAACAGTAACAACAAAAAAAATCAGGACTGAGAAACTCAACTTCATAAACTATTTTACAGTCCTATATTGGCTACTGACAGGACTAGACACCATTCCAATCCACCAGCTTAGCTGTCAATCTTAACAATTGAAGATGAAGGAACTCTTAGAGTCAAAATTTCCACAGCTTACTCCTGAAAGGCCTTCTTTTATACCTTCCAACAATCTGTATAATAAAAAATTCCTTCCAGTTTTCATTTTTAAAAGATACCATGAGCTTTAAAAATAAAAACACTGGGGCTCATCCACTAGCTCTGTAACTAGGTAAATCTGTTTGAGTCTCAGTTTAATGTGTATGATACTAACTTATCTAATAGGACAGTTGTGAAAATTAGATAACATATATAAAACATCCAATAAAGCAAGTCCTCAAGAAATGCTACCTTTTCCCTCTTTATGCTCCTTATATCTCTAATAGATATTGCTAATAATTTACATAAATGCTTTTTTAAATGATAGCTTACTCTTTTTTTCTTTATTTGTTTATTTTTGGCTGCATTGGGTCTTCGTTCCATTCTATGAATCTAATGACACTAACTTGTCCATTTCACTATTACTGGACGTTTAGGCAGTTTCTAACAGTTTGTATTATGAATAGCATTGCTGTGAACAACTTGTTCACATTTCTGAGTTTTTTTTTAGGATAAGGACTCACTAGGTCAGAAAGTATAATACTCTTTTTTTCTAATTTTTAAAAATTTTTTGCTGCGCTGGGTCTTTGTTGCTGCGCGTGGGCTTTCTCTAGTTGCAGCGAGCGGCGGCTACTCTTTGTTGCGACGCACGGGCTTCTCATTGCATGGCTTCTATTGTTGCGGAGCACGGGCTCTAGGTGCGCGGGCTTCAGTAGTTGTAGTGCACGGGCTCAGCAGTTGTGGCTTGTGGGCCCTAGAGTGCAGGCTCAGTAGCTGCGGCGCATGGGCTTCCTTGCTCCGCGGCATGTGGGATCTTCTGGGACCAGGGCTCGAACCCACGTCCCCTGCATTGGCAGGTGGATTCCTAACCACTGTACCACCAGGGAAGTCCTACAGAATTGTTTTAATATAATTTTATACTAATTAGGCAAAATCTATCCTTTCCAAAATTAAACAGTATAATGGAAACTAAAGTAGTATACCACATTGCAAATGTTTTGGATACTCTGGTATATTAAACTATCTTATTGTAAAATAGTACTACAAACCAAGAATCTGCCATTTCTAATTCCTAGCTACCAGAATCTGCAATTTAAAGTAGACCCATATATAGGTATTTTACTATGACTTGATACTTTAAAATATGTGACACTGTTAGTGATAACATACCTATTGATTCCACTATCCCACTGTTTATATGATCATGCATTCAAAGCTAACTGCCACAAAAACAGAAATACAGGTCAATGGGACAGGATAGAAAGCCCAGAGATAAACGCACACACATATGGTCACCTTACTTTTGATAAAGGAGGCAAGAATATACAATGGAGAAAAGACAGCCTCTTCAATAAGTGGTGCTGGGAAAACTGGACAGCTACACATAAAAGAATGAAATCAGAACACTCCCTAACACCATACATGAAAATAAACTCAAAATGGATTAAAGACCTAAGTATAAGGCCAGACACTATAAAACTCTTAGAGGAACACATAGGCAGAACACTCTATGACATAAATCACAGCAAGATCCTTTTTGACCCACCTCCTAGAGAAATGGAAATAAAACCAAAAATAAACAAATGGGATCTAATGAAATTTAAAAGCTTTTGCATAACAAAGGAAACCATAAACAAGATGAAAAGACAACCCTCAGAATGGGAGAAAATTTGCAAATGAAGCAACTGACAAAGGATTAATCTCCAAAATTTACAAACAGCTCATGCAGCTCAACATCAAAAAAACAAACAACCCAATCTAAAACTGGGCAGAGAATAACTGAGGCAGAAGATAGGATAAGTGAACTGGAAGATAAAATAGTGGAAATAACTACTGCAGAGCAGAATAAAGAAAAAAGAATGAAAAGAAATGAGGACAGCGTCAGAGACCTCTGGGACAACATTAAACGCACCAACATTCGAATTACAGGGGTCCCAGAAGGAGAAGAGAAAAAGAAAGGGACTGAGAAAATATTTGAAGAGATTATAGTTGAAAACTTCCCTAACATGGGAAAGGAAATAGTTAATCAAGTCCAGGAAGCACAGAGAGTCCCATACAGGATAAATCCAAGGAGGAACACGCCAAGACACATATTAATCAAACTATCAAAAATTAAATACAAAGAAAACGTATTAAAAGCAGCAAGGGAAAAAAAAACAAATAACAGAAAAGGGAGTCCCCATAAGGTTAACAGCTGATCCCTCAGCAGAAACTCTGCAAGCCAGAAGGGAGCGGCAGGACATATTTAAAGTGATGAAGGAGAAAAACCTACAACCAAGATTACTCTACCCAGCAAGGATCTCATTCAGATTTGATGGAGAAATTAAAACCTTTACAGACAAGCAAAAGGTGAGAGAGTACAGCACCACCCAACCAGCTTTACAACAAATGCTAAAGGAACTTCTCTAGGCAAGAAACACAAGAGAAGGAAAAGACCTACAATAACAAACCCAAAACAATTAAGAAAATGGGAATCGGAACATGCATATTGATAATTACCTTAAATGTAAATGGATTAAATGCTCCCACCAAAAGACAGAGACTGGCTGAAAGGATACAAAAACAAGACCCATATATATGCTGTCTACAAGAGACCCACTTCAGACCTAGGGACACATACAGACTGAAACTGAGGGGATGGAAAAAGATATTCCATGCATATGGAAATCAAAAGAAAGCTGGAGTAGCAATTCTCATATCAGACAAAATAGACTTTAAAATAAAGACTATTAGAACACACAAAGAGACACTACATAATGATCAAGGGATCGATCCAAGAAGAAGATATAACAATTGTAAATATTTATGCACCCAACATAGGAGCACCTCAATACATAAGGCAAATACTAACAGCCATAAAAGGGGAAATCGACAGTAACACATTCACAGTAGGGGACTTTAACACCCCACTTTCACCAATGGACAGATCATCCAAAATGAAAATAAATAAGGAAACACAAGCTTTAAATGATACATTAAACAAGATGGACTTAATTGATATTTAGAGGACATTCCATCCAAAAACAACAGAATACATATTTTTCTCAAGTGCTCATGGAACATTCTCCAGGATAGATCATATCTTGGGTCACAAATCAAGCCTTGGTAAATTTAAGAAAACTGAAATTGTATCAAGTATCTTTTCCGACCACAATGCTATGAGACTAGATATCAATTACAGGAAAAGATCTGTAAAAAATACAAACACACGGAGGCTAAACAATACATTACTTAATAAGGAAGTGATCACTGAAGAAATCAAAGAGGAAATCAAAAGATACCTAGAAACAAATGACAATGGAGACACGACAACCCAAAACCTATGGGATGCAGCAAAAGCAGTTCTAAGAGGGAAGTTTATAGCAATACAATCCTACCTTAAGAAACAGGAAACATCTCGAATAAACAACCTAACCTTGCACCTAAAGCAATTAGAGAAATAAGAACAAAAAACCCCCAAAGTTAGCAGAAGGAAACAAATCATAAAGATCAGATCAGAAATAAATGAAAAAGAAATGAAGGAAACGATGGCAAAGATCAATAAAACTAAAAGCTGGTTCTTTGAGAAGATAAACAAAATTGATAAACCATTAGCCAGACTCATCAAGAAAAAAGGGAGAAGACTCAAATCAACAGAATTAGAAATGAAAAAGGAGAAGTAACAACTGACACTGCAGAAATACAAAGGATCATGAGAGATTACTACATGCAACTCTATGCCAATAAAATGGACAACCTGGAAGAAATGGACAAATTCTTAGAAATGCACAACCTGCCGAGACTGAATATCAGGAAGAAATAGAAAATATGAACAGACCAATCACAAGCACTGAAACTGAAACTGTGATTAAAAATCTTCCAACAAACAAAAGCCCAGGACCAGATGGCTTCACAGGCGAATTCTATCAAACATTTAGAGAAGAGCTAACACCTATCCTTCTCAAACTCTTCCAAAATATAGCAGAGGGAGGAACACTCCCAAACTCATTCTATGAGGCCACCATCACCCTGATACCAAAACCAGGCAAAGATGTCAGAAAAAAAGAAAACTACAGGCCAATATCACTGATGAACACAGATGCAAAAATCCTCAACAAAATACTAGCAGACAGAATCCAACAGCACACTAAAAGGATCATACACCACGATCAAGTGGGGTTTATTCCAGGAATGCAAGGATTCTTCAATATACACAAATCAATCAACATGATACACCATATTAACAAATTGAAGGATAAAAACCATATGATCATCTCAATAGATGCAGAGAAAGCTTTCGACAAAATTCAACACCTATTTATGATAAAAACCCTGCTGAAAGTAGGCACAGAGGGAACTTTCCTCAGCATAATAAAGGCCATATACAACAAACCCAGAGCCAACATCGACCTCAATGGTGAAAAACTGAAACCATTTCCACTAAGATCAGGAATAAGACAAGGCTGCCCACTCTCACCACTCTTGTTCAACATAGTTTTGGAAGTTTTAGCCACGGCAACCAGAGAAGAAAAGGAAATAAACGGAATCCAAATCAGAAAAGAAGTAAAGCTGTCACTGTCTGCTACGACATGATACTATACATAGAGAATCCTAAAGATGCTACCAGAAAACTACTACAGCTAATCAATGAATTTGGTAAAGTAGCAGGATACAAAATGAACGCACAGAAATCTCTGGCATTCCTGTACACTAATGATGAAAAATCTGAAAGTGAAATCAAGAAAACCCTCCCATTTACCACTGCAACAAAGAGAATAAAATTTCTAGGAATAAACCTACCTAAAGAGACAAAAGACCTGTAGGCAGAAAACTGTAAGACACTGATGAAAGAAATTAAAGGTGATACAAACAGATGGAGAGATATACCATGTTCTTGGACTGATAGAATCAACATTATGAAAATGACTCTAGCACCCAAAGAAATCTACGGATTCAATGCAATCCCTATCAAACTATCACTGGCATTTTTCACAGAACTAGAACAAAAAATTTCACAATTTGTATGGAAACACAAAAGACCCCGAATAGCCAAAGCAATCTTGAGAACGAAAAACTGAGCTGGAGGAATCAGGCTGCCTGACTTCAGACTACACTACAAAGCTACAGTAATCAAGACAGTATGGTACTGGCACAAAAACAGACAGGTAGATCAATGGAACAGGATAGAAAGCCCAGAGATAAACGCACACACATATGGTCACCTTATCTTTGATAAAGGAGGCAGGAATGTACAGTGGAGAAAGGACAGCCTCTTCAATAAGTGGTGCTGGGAAAACTGGACAGGTGGATATAAAAGTATGAGATTAGAACACTCCCTAACACCATACACAAAAATAAGCTCAAAATGGATTAAAGACCTAAATGTAAGGCCAGACACTATCAAACTCTTAGAGGAAAACATAGGCAGAACACTCTATGACATAATCACAGCAAGATCCTTTTTGACCCACCTCCTAGAGAAATGGAAATAAAAACAAAAATAAACAAATGGGACCTAATGAAACTTCAAAGCTTTTGCACAGCAAAGGAAACCATACACAAGACCAAAAGATAACCCTCAGAATGGGAGAAAATATTTGCAAATGAAGCAACTGACAAAGGATTAATCTCCAAAATTTACAAGCAGCTCATGCAGCTCAATAACAAAAAAACAAACAATCCAATCCAAAAATGGGCAGAAGACCTAAACAGACATTTCTCCAAAGAAGATATACAGGCTGCCAACAAACACATGAAAGAATGCTCAATGTCATTAATCATTAGATAAACGCAACTCAAAACTACAATGAGATATCATCTCACACCGGTCAGAATGGCCATCATCAAAAAATCTAGAGACAATAAATGCTGGAGAGGGTGTGGCGAAAAGGGAACACTCTTGCACTGCTGGTGGGAATGTGAATTGGTACAGCCACTATGGAGAACAGTATGGAGGTTCCTTAAAAAAACTACAAATAGAACTACCATATGACCCAGCAATCCCACTACTGGGCGTATATCCTGAGAAAACCATAATTCAAAAAGAGTCATGTACCAAAATGTTCATTGCAGCTCTATTTACAATAGCCAGGAGATGGAAGCAACCTAAGTGTCCATCATCGGATGAATGGATAAAGAAGACATGGCACATATATACAATGGAATATTACTCAGCCATAAAAAGAAACGAAATTGAGTTATTTGTAATGAGGTGGATGGACCTAGAGTCTGTCATAGAGAGTGAAGTCAGAAAGAGAAAGACAAATACCGTATGCTAACACATATATATGGAATCTAAGAAAAAAAAATGTCATGAAGAACCTACGGGTAAGACGGGAATAAAGACACAGACCTACTAGAGAATGGACTTGAGGACAGGGGGAGTGGGAAGGGTAAGCGGTGACAAAGTGAGAGGGTGACATGGACATATATACACTACTAAACGTAAAGTAGATAGCTAGTGGGAAACAGCCACATAGCACAGGGAAATCAGCTCGGTGCTTTGTGACCTCCTAGAGGGGTGTGATAGGGAGGGTGGGAGGGAGGGAGATGCAAGAGGTAAGAGATATGGGAACATACGTATAACTGATTCACTTTGTTATAAAGCAGAAACTAACACACCACTGTAAAGCAATTATACTCCAATAAAGATGTTAAAAATAAATAAAAATAAAAATGGGCAGAAAACCTAAACAGACATTTCTCCAAAGAAGATGTACAGATTGCCAACAAACACATGAAGGGATGCTCAACATCACTATCATTAGAGAAATGCAAATGAAAACTACAATGAGGTATGACCTCACACTAGTCAGAATGGCCACCATCAAAAAATCTACAAACAGTATATGCTGGAGAGGGTGTGGAGAAAAGGGAACCCTCTTGCACTGTTGGTGGGAATGTAAATTGATACAGACACTATGGAGAACAGTATGGAGGTTCCTTAAAAACGTAAAAATAGAACTACCATACGACCCAGCAATCCCACTACTGGGCATATACCCTGAGGAAACCACAATTCAAAAAGAGTCATGTACCACAGTGTTCATTGCAGCTCTATTTACAGTAGCCAGGACATGGAAACAACCTAAGTGTCCATCGACAGATGAACGGATAAAGAAGATGTGGCACAGATATACAATGGAATATTACTCAGCCATAAAAAGAAATGAAATTGAGTTATTTGTAGTGAGGTGGATGGACCTAGAGTCTGTCACACAGAGTGAAGTAAGTCAGAAAGAGGAAAACAAATACCATATGCTAACACATATATATGGAACCTAAAAAAAAAAGGTTCCATAGAACCTAGGGGCAGGACAGGAATAGACACAGACATAGAGAATGGACTTGAGCACACGGGGAGGCCGAAGGGTAAGCTGGGACGAAGTGAGAGAGTGGCATGGACTTACATTTACTACCAAATATAAAATAGATAGCTAGTGGGAAGCAGCCACATAGCACAGGGAGATCAGCTCGGTGTTCTGTGACCACCTAGAGAGGTGGGATAGGGAGGGTGGGAGGGAGACGCAAGAGGGAGGAGATATGGGGATATATGTATATGTATAGCTGATTCACTTTGTTATAAAGCAGAAACTAACACACCATTGTAAAGCAATTATACGCCAATACAGATGTTTAAAAAAGTAAAATAAAATAAAAAATAAAATATTATGAAGTTAAAAAAAAAAAGGCAACTGCCAGATTTTTATGCTGCACAGCGAGCTTCCCTGAGTGTTACCTAATCTTTCTTTTTCTTATCTTCATTAACTAGAAGAAATAAACCTATTAGTTTACCAAAAAGTATCAGTCTTGTCAGTGATAAGAGACAAATCAATTTCAATTCTGTTAAAGACATATGATTTTTAAAAATCTTAAACATTTTCACTTGAATTTCAAAAGTCTTTTGATTTTTATAGTGAAAAATATTGTTGATAGTGTAAATGGTCATTAACAGGGATACTGTGAAGATACTTAACTTCAAAGATGCCTAAAATACATTAAGCTAAGAGTTCAGGTTTTGAATCTTTGTTCACCTACTAACTTAATTTTTCTGAGATTCTGGAGATAATGTTACCTAATTAATAGGGCTATAAAAAAGATTTAATGAACTAAGACATGCAAAGCACATAGCATTGTGTGTGGTGTCCCCTAAGTATTCATAAGTGGAAGCAGACTCTATAGCAAATAAATTTCTTTCTAAGGTACAAAACCAAAAACAGCTCAGGAAAAAAAAAAAAAAAAGAAAAAACTGAACTATACTGCTATGCCTTGCATTTTTCTGTAGTATGAAAAATAATCCAGAACTTTTATCATCAGAGTAGTATAAATAACACTAAAAAGCCAAAGATTAAGCATTATTCCAATTTTATACAAATTAAAAAGTGGTACTACAATTACAGCTTCTGAGAGAAATAAAACATGGCACATCTAATTCACATTCATGCACAAAAATACATACATACACACACACTACATAAGGAGCATTCTGATAAGAGGCTATCACAACATGTACCTGAGAGATCTAAGTTTCAGCCTAGAGCCTGTCACTTACTACCCTATAACCTTGGCCCCTTTCTTAATTACTCTAAGTCTCTCAAGTTTCTTCACTTACAAAAGAGAGACAACAAGCTGTATCACAGAGAACAGTTGGGAGGGTTAAAGGCTATACAGTCCTGCGGGACCTGTGACGTCCATAGCTTCTATCAAATTACCAAACGATTACTCGAACCACAAAATATTAAGAAATGTCACAGGTTTGTCAAAACGTTTAAAAACCTTTAAAGCTATAAATGATTTTAAAGTATTACTATTTCCATGAATTCCAGTGTTTCAGAAGCCTGGTAGGAATTTAATTTTGTAAGAATTTTAATATTCCATTAACACTGGACGAAAGAGAATTCCTACACATGTAAACCCTAAACCAAATACCTGCACCCATAGCTTAAGAAACTCCATCAAGGGCTTCCCTGGTGGCACCGTGGTTACGAATCCGTCTGCCAGTGCAGGGGACATGGGTTCGAGCCCTGGTCCGGGAAGATCCCACATGCTGTGGAGCAACTAAGCCTGTGCGCCACAACTACTGAGCCTGCACTCCGGAGCCCGCGAACCACAACTACTGAAGCCCATGAGCCTAGAGCCCGTGCTCCGCAACAAGAGAAGCCACCGCAATGAGAAGCCCGCACACCGCAACGAAGAGTAGCCCCTGCTCGCCGCAACTACAGGAAGCCTGAACACGGAAACGAAGACCCAACACAGCCAAAAACAAATAAATAAAATGGATATATATAAAAAAAAAAAAAAAAGAAACTCCATCAAATAAGACTGAAAAACTCACTGATGATTAGAGATACTATTTTTTATATAACATTATCTGACAACTGTTGTGTTAACTGGTTTAGCGGTGTGTATGTGTGTGTGTGTGTGTGTGTGTGTACACTACTGCATTAGCTTCCGAACTGAGTCCGCTCCAAAACATTCTCCACACTGTAGCCAATGCTCTTCGTAAAAGATAAATCCCTTTGACTAAAAACTCATTATGGTTTCCTGTCTCACTTCAAATAGTCTAAATTCCTCTCTACAGGCTACAAGGTCCTGCATAATCTGGCTCCAGAGAATCTAACGAACCTTATCTCATGTCATTTAGCCCCTTGCTCATTATACCCTAGTCAGGCGCTGTCCAGCAAAATGTAATGAGAACTACAAATGTAATTTTAAATTATCTAGTAGTCGTATTTTTTTTAAGTTTAAAAGAAAGGTAAAATTAATTTGAATATATTTTATTTAACCCAATATATCTAAAATATTATGGTATCAATATGAAACCAATAGAAAATTCTTAAAATGTTTTACATCTTTTTTTTGTCATACTACGTCTTCTAAATTGCTGGGTAGTTTACACTTAGAGCACATCTCAATTCGGACAGGCCACGTGTGGCTCCAGGCTACTAGACTGGAGAGCATAACCCTAACTACACAGACTTCCTTCGATCCCAAAACAGACAGTTCTTCCCGGCCCTCCAGCCAGTGGGGTGCACGTGTGGGTCCTGATTCCCGGAAGGCTCTTCCTACAGCTGCTGCTTTGCCTCCCTCACACAGTTCACCTGAAATGTTACTTCCCAAGACGAGCCTTTCCCAACGGCCTTCGTAAGTGGGTCTTCCCATGTATTCCCTAGCAGAGCACCCAGGAGATCAATCGTCTTAGGACTTCTCTCATTCTGTAATACTTTTTGCTTGTTTTTCCTTGTTTTTTGTTTTTGTTTTTTTAACACTTGTCTACTGCTTGTCTTCTACTGTTACACCGTACTAACTGCTCCAGGAGGACAAGGATTAGTTTGATTCTATTTGCTACAGGCACAGTTGAGACACTGAATTTCTGCTGAATAAGTGGATGTCTATACATATTCTTAGTTTCTCTCTGACCGCTTAATTCTATACATAATACTAAAAAGCAACTGGAAGCATAGGAACTATATATACAATTACTTAAACTTATCATGTAAGCCAAGTAAAGATGATTACAAGGTATAACTTTAAGAAATCCTTCTGATTTTCAATTAATACGCTCTTATAAAGATCAAAAGAAATAATCACTTCACTTAAAATTACAAGTACGATATAATGAAAAAGTAAAATCTTATTTAAGCTGAGATCAAATCGTAAGAAATTTCTAATATTCCTCTATTCTGTGCAGTCCAGAGAAAAGTACTGTGTTAACTGTTGTTTATTTGGCTTTTACATTTGTTAAACTCAGATCACCCCAGTGTCCTAAGGATCTGCAAAAGTCTATAATTGCTAAATAATTTCTATAATTAAAGGAAGAAAAGTCTAGAAACTATGAGTGGCACTTGAAGAAAATGAAAACTTTTTAGCTAAGATTTAAACAAATTAAACTTTACCTTATCTGCTCCGGGTTCTCATTTTCCAAATTATTTTCTATAATTCTAAAGTGAGGTCCATGATTCACTTAGACATTTTATACTGTTAGATGGAGAGGTGGTCACTGAAAATTATGCACAGGTTTTGATACATATTTTAATAAAGTCAATACTACAAATAAAAATCACATAACTGATCAAGGCAAAGAATATGTAGTTTGTGAGAGGGAATCATATTATTAAAGTTACAGACCCTTTTTTTTTTTTTTTAGTTTGAAATATGAGACTAAATTAACAGGTAAAAAATAGGAATAAGAGTTCACCACGCTGCATATAAAAGATGAAAAGACTGTATCATTCATTTTGAGATACCCGAACAGCTCTACTTCATCATATTATGGTTACCTAGACAAGTCCTCTTATTAACAGTGGTATAAAGCATACATCCACAGAGGGCATGACTATCCTATACTCAGACACGCACACCTACAAATAAATAATTATCAGATATATATAATGGTCCAGGCACTACACATTGTCTTCTCATTTAATCTTCATACTAACCTAGCGAGGTTGATATTATAATAATCCCCATTTTGAAGAGAAGCAAAGTGAAGTTTAGAGAGGTTAAATAGTTTGCCTGCAAACCTTGCTCTGTCCAATTGTTGAACCAAAAAGCTAGGTGTGAATTTTAATCTACTAATAGGAAGTAAAGGCTTGGAAACAGTTTACTGCCATCCGTACGACTTATATGCTTCATGTAAACTTAATTTGGAGCATGACCCAAGTCCCTAAACCACACCTCCACTGCCCACTGGTCTCCCCACTGCCCCTATGCTTGGTCAAATTTGGTTTTCTGACAGCGTCTCTAGTTCTTTGTTCATTTCTCCATTGGAAATAAAACCAGGCCAGTTGGATGAAGGCAAGTCTAGTCTCGTCAGGCCCTGCTTTTTGGATGGACCCTCTCCGTCTTTAACTTGGATACCCATCTGACATGTACTGCCAGGACCTACTGTATTTGCAAACCAAACTCTACCCCCTGGAGTCTAATCTTTCCATGAGCAATCTGAATTAGAATACTTCTTGAATTTGGCAATTCAACGTTTAATTATGTTGGCAGGGGGCCATGCCTGGCTAGTACCCCTCCTTGGAGGTCCGTACTGGGCAAGAGTCTCAGTTGGCTGCCCACTTTCTCTGCTCAGCCTGATTACACTATTAAAGAAAACACTGCTGTAAAATATTAAATATTAATGGATTATAGTGTAATTATTTGAGATTGTAAATAAATTCACAAATGTATTCTAATACAGATACTATAATTGTATACATTTTCCTAGTTTTTAATATATTTCTTAAGTGATATGCAATATTTTTGTCATTCTTCTGGAGTAAGAGTACACTGGTAGAAAAAGAAAAACAGAGAAAAGGAAGGGTACACTGGATCCACACTCATAGCGAGCAATCAGTAATTGTGTGTGTGTATAATTCATAACCAAATAGACTGTAAATTAAACTGAAAGTATATCATTTTAAATATATATAGTGATATACATAAACATATATATAATGATTTAATGTCCGTTTGCTTTAACTTACAGTCCATTTGGTTATGAATTAAAATTACTGTGGCTATAGGTATAAGATTTGGCTAGTATCAACATAACAATTATTATTTTAGAAGGATAAAATCAGGCAGAGTTGACAGCATATGAAAAAATGATCACTTTTTATAAAACTAGGCAATTTGTATTTTGGCCCCAGCTCAGTTACTAAGTAGTTTTATAACAGTGACCAAGTACCAACCTTTCTAAAGGCCAATTTTCTCATGTGTTAAATATACTCTTTATATTAACTGATCTGTAAGGTTCTACCACTCAAAAACTCTGGTCTAATCCTAGCTAATGTTGAACACCTAACAATAAAAACATCTGCTCATTAACTGAGCTGAGAGAAGTTATCACCCACATATTTAAAGTTGTCCTCAAGAATGACTTTCATTTCATGGCTTAAAAGTATTAGTCATAATAACAAGCCAAACGTTTATTTCCTCCAAAGATCTAAATCTCTCTTACTAAAGTTACAGTGCAGTTTTCTTGGATGTTTAAAATAATTTGTTGATATTGGTTAGTAAGCATAATGTATCTAGACTCACAGAATGAATCTAAGAAGACATAGATTTCACTGCTTTAAAAATTCAACATCACAGCAGGCCAGTATATGAGGAAAAAGAATGGATGCAGGGCTTCCCTGGTGGCGCAGTGGTTGGGGGTCCGCCTGCCGATGCAGGGTACACGGGTTCGTGCCCCGGTCCAGGAAGATCCCACATACCGCGGAGCAGCTGGGCCTTGTGAGCCATGGCCGCTGAACCTGCGCGTCCGGAGCCTGTGCTCCGCAGCGGGAGAGGCCACAACAATGAGAGGCCCGCGTACCACAAAAAAAAAAAAAAAAAAAAAAAGAATGGACGCAAAGTGAGGCGAAGAAGGATTCTAAGCGTGTCTGTCTACACGTGCTTGTCTGTGTTCAGAGGAAGAACAATTTGAGGCACAGTCACCTGAACTACTCTGACTGAAAAAACAATTCTGCAAACACAGTTCTTACTCTGGTTCTGAAACACTGAATTCCCATTCCTTCAACACCTAGAATGCTTTCAGAAGGGAAGCAGATGCTAAAAACTACTACCATGAGAACAGTGGAAATGTAAATAGACAAGAGTAAAAACAAAGTGTGTGTGTGGGGGGGGGGGGAGAGTGGTTGAGTGTCCTTTATTCATTTGACTAACAAATATTTATTGATCAGATACTAGGTGCCAGGTACAGTGTCAAGCACTATGGCTATTTCGGTAAATAAAGAACACAGCTTTTGTCTGTAAAAAACAATCAAATAAAGAACACAGCTTTTGTCTGTAAAAAACAATCTCCCACTCCATCAAAAAGAAGAAGTACAACCACCACCCCAAGAAAAGAAAACATAAACATAAATTTCCTCTACTTGGTAGTTCCTCCATCATCTTCCCATTCTGAGTTGTTTATATATTAAATATACACATTCCATGTACTTCTTTTGTAAGGGTGAAAGATAACAGGATTTTCAAAATTTGTAAGATAATTACAAAATTAAAAACTAAAATTTTAACTAGAAAGAGTTCAGAACATCTTTTATGCTGGAAAAGAAAATATTCTGATTCTTAGTTCTATGGTTTATTTTTTCCTCTACATTTTCTCAATCCACATTTTTTCAAAAAAAAACTTCCCACAAAACTAAGTATGTAAGAGTACAATACTAATAATTTTGATGGCTGATATTCAACTGAAAACATTTAATAGTCTTAATTTTGTCACTGAGTTTAAAAGTTCTTAAAAACATCTCTTTTCCTTAATAGATAACACGACCTCAAATAGTTAATTTTAATCAATGTTTTATGTCAGGAAACCGTATTTTGTTAACTTCACAAATGCTTACAATCATCAAAGTAGTCTAGATAACCATTTAGAAATTCAGCTAATTTCATGTTTTTCATCTTTACAATGAAAATAGTGATATTCATTCCTTATTTCTCAAGATTACTGGTAAAATTAAAGAACTTGTTGAATAAAAAAACAAACAAAAACAAACAGCAACAACAAAAGAAAACAAATGCTTAAAAATGTTTCTCCATTCACACATTTTTCTACAAAAGTGCCTGGGAATAGCCGAGACCAATATCCATGGCCTCTGATTACACCAATCTTCCGTATCAGAATGTTTTTACAATGTATAATTAGCATACGCACAATTACTCACACATTTAAATGGGAGTGAAATGTAATCTAAAAAATGTAAAGCTATATACTGATTTTAAGAACATAAAAGGAAACAATGGAAAACAACTTTAATTCCATCAGTGAACTATTTTGCTTGCTCTCTCTCCTCAATCAAGTGCTCTGATTAAAATCGAAGGATCAGGACAGGGACAGAGGAGGCAAAGGGCACTTGCAGTTCACACAGGGCAGGAGACTTGGACAAGAGGAATTTCTCCTCTACCCTCACAGTACAGATTTTCACATAACCTGAAGAGTGCAGCTACGACAACATCTCAAGAGTGCCTGAAAATGGCAAGGGGTCAAACCCCAATCATAGGTGCTTCAATCATTTTGTGAAATATTAAAACGTTTATTCAATTCATATTAAGAAATCCCAAATTTTACACCGTAAGTCTCTATCCGAAGAACGTTCACAGAATTAATATAAAAAAAAAAAAAACTGGAAGAAACATTGCAATTTCCTTTCCCACAGCAGAATCAAACAGTACAATATTTATACAACAAAACTAGTGAAAGAATAAACTAAATACATTTCTTAATTTCTTTAATGTAGCTTAAGGTGGTATAGTGGCTGCCTTTTTTTTTTTCTTTTTTTAATGAAAATCTCTTTCCTATTCTCTGCATCACGTTATGTAGGACCTTTAACAACATAACGTACTGGAAAATAATTAAAAATCATTTCCTAAACTAATTAGGTTCATAACCACCTCCCTGACTTCTCCCATTCATCTTGTGCTTAAAATTTTACATTACTAGCTTGAATTTCATCTCTGCCTGACACGTTTCAAGCAGTGAAACAGATTAGTGCCTCAGAACACTTTATAGTGTTTTGTTATCAATCAGGTTACGTTCCCAGCGATGCTTTCAGCAAAATGAGCTTATTCGAATGAACTCTCATGGTCTGAAGTAAATAAAGCTGTAACCCACTGCTCTTGCATACTTTCCATTCATTTACTTCCTTTTTTTAAACTTAGACTTATAGCACTTGCCATAGAAAGAGCGCGTGTTAAATATTCCTGGAGTGTCACAATATGTAATACAATAAAACAGATTACAACCCTACCTTTCTTTCACAGCAGTGGTGCCAAGCACAGGTACACCGGAGCAATCAATTTGTTCTGCAGACAGTAAGGCTTTCACAGAATACTAATGGAAAATCTCTTTTCTTTCTCCTTTGCCTTGACTCCCCAATGCCCAGGTCCCGACCAATACAAGGAAGAGGGCGGTATGTCTTCTGCTGAGATAACCACAACTACTAATCAAGTCTACGTGTACAAGGGCACAGGATTAAACCTCCACCAAGCTTGAGTCAGAGTTTGAGAGCAGCTAAACACATGCACAGCACGGTCAAAATTAAACACACACACACATACACATACACACACACACACTCATACACCATGCACAAACCATGAAAATACAGATGTGTCTACTTCAGTGAACTAATTCATCACACTTTTACCACTGATAGTTTTTTACCTCAGGGGCATAAAATTATTTCCCGTAGAACTGAGGGCTTAGATTCAATGGTACCCAACAACAATTATTTTTTTTTTCCAGAAAACAAGAATCATGAACAATATTTTTTGCATTAAACTGTTCACTGTTTTTAAAAGAAGGCATTTTTCTAAATTGGACTATCCAATACAGTTTACATGGACTTACTCTTTCAAGTATTAATATAGGGTTAATAGACTCAGCAAGGATTCTTAAGAGTTTGCACTTAAAAAAGGGTATTATAATAGCTCAAATCCACTTATCCAAGAAAAACATGTATATTACCAATAGTGAAAAGATATCTAAAAGATCTTCATTTATCTTTTAGTTTTTACATCAAATATAATCCCATGGCATTTAAAAAATATTTTCAGGTCTCAAAAAATTACTTAAAAAACATCTTTAGCATTTTATAATTATGACAGCATGGTGGTATTTATGATCTCATTAATGCAGAGTTTTGAGGTTCCTTTCAATTAAGCATTTTCACTTGGCTTACTTTTCTTTTATTTGAAATATGAAAAGGTATGCCAATCATTGAGTAGGGTGATGACAGAAGTTGTTAAATATTTTTTAACAATATAACAATGCCTCATTTTTATGTGCCTGCCTTAATTTTCAAGTAACTCTTGAAAAGTACCGATAGTCAAAGGACTGCAAACTAAACAATAATTAAGAACAAAACACTCTGGATGACTGGAGAAAATTATGAGGAGGCTTTCTAAACCAGCTCTATTTTCATGTAAACAACTGCTTTAAACTGCTAAAATACATGTGTCTTATTCTGCCCTCTTCCTTTTTCTAAAAAAACAAAAAAAATCAGCAGAACAATTAAGAAATACTAAGCCTTCTATGAAGTACTGCAATAATGTTTAACCGAGACTGATGCATTTGTCCTTGACACGCTGACCATGTCATCAGGCTACTGTCATGTGATATCATGTCGTTTCCCCACCTGGCTAGTGACCTTGTCCTCTAAATGACCTAAAGCTTCCCTCAAGTAGCAGGAGGCCCCTCCCCGCTGCCTCAGCAAGGTCGTATGGGTCAGCGTGTCCTCATCTATAATCCACCACCATTTGTCAGCAGGGAGGCTGGAGAAGGCAGGCTTGCTACAAGGGGAGAATGCCCAATTAGGCAGCTGTCACACAAAGCATAGGCTGCAAAATTATCCCCTGTCAAAAGAAAGAGCAGCTGCGGGTGCCAGTTACAGCAACCTTTCAACCCTTTAGGTACTGGAAACTACACAGAAGTAAATGAAGAACAATTAGCGATAACAAATCGATGAATTAGGACAGTAAATTAGAAATTACTAGCAGGTGAGCTTGGGTCATACCTGACATAAGGGCATACCAGACTCCATGCAAGGGCAGGGATGCACAGAATCGCACTACCCATTTCCTTGCATGTCGATTTCCCCTCCAGCATTTTCTTCTGGCAAACCTAAAATCCTTTATAATAGCCATAAGCTAAAAGTGTATATACCTTTTTACTTTTCATGGAGGACCCAAATACACTGCTTCTTGACAGGAGAAAATCTTCCAGAATATTAAATCTAGTCAATTCTAAACTGTTCTTCTAATACAATCCATCAGGCTATCCCCTGAAACTTAGTTATCTGTTGGCCACAAAGTCCAAAATATCAGTTCAAATAATCACACTTAAAATATCATATCCACCTTCCTGAAGTATGTGCCCTGGATCTACTCTGGTCACACGTACAGGGAAACATCTTCTTTAAGAAAGCAACAACCAAATTCTGAGAAAACGTATGTTAATATCATAATGTTGAAGTAAAGTTTCTCTACACGATGTGAGATGTGATCTTGTGTATAAAGGAATAACTGCAAGACGTGCTTCTATGTATGATACACACAGAAAAGTATCAACTATAAAATTACCTTCTCTGATTATTCTGCTCTAATCCTATAGAGGTGATATGCATTAAGTCTCAAGCTTAGAAAGCCAATTTACTTGGACTCTTTCCAACTAATGTCTGGTACTTAGCACTCACAGGTAACAAAGGGGGAACAAAATGGGGAAACAGTTCCCACAGAGGAGAGGGAGGCCAATATGGCTATTAAGTGTTTATGGACATGGTTTCACTGTGCCTCAAAAAAGTCACGTTATGTTCACAAACAACTTTCTTAAAGTCCATTTTAAACTAAAACTGCTTTTCTTCCCCCTTAGGAAGAACACGTGTGTCTTTTTACACCAGTTCTTTGAAAGTTGAGAAACCTGAACGCTATGTGCTATATTTTCTAAAGGCTCAGGGCAAAGTGATTTACTATAATTCCAAATCACAAATGTAAAAGTGAGGCGGAGAAGGTGAGGTGATAAAGAAGCATTTTATTCAACCCTCCCCAACACATTATAAATAAATCACAGTTGCCAGCAGAAAAAGTTTCTGATTCCTACTTCCTAAACCAAACCATTTGATAAAATTTCCAGGAGATAAATATTGTGGGGAGAAAACTTCTCCATTAAAAGTTTATCCAAGAATTTGATTTATAAATTATGTTTCACCCTGTTAAGAAATGGCCATTTATAAATTTTCTTAAGTTTAGAACGCAACCTTCTAAAAGTCAGACTAAGGAATTCAAAGTAATGGCATATAGACAGGAATGAAGGAGTTAATGCCTTTAGAATTCAGCTTTCATCATACACGGGTGACTATCTCTTTAAATAATTTAAATCCTCTCCATCAACTACAAAGCTGTTTTGAAGCCATTTAGCTTTGTTCTTTACATGTGTTCTAATTAAGAAATGACCTTGTCATCACACACACCAGAAATCCAGGATTATTTCCTACAGCAAAAATTCACAGAGCCCCCAGAAAAAGAAAAAGAGGGGGAAAAAAAAAAGACTTCTTCCTCAGTTCCTCACTAAAGGAAGTTGTTGGCTGGCTGAACGCTGAAGCAGTTTCACCGCATAATTTTTTGTTGTTGTTGAATGTCACAGGGCGGGTTAGTGTGACCTTGAGCTGCATCAGCAGCACAGCAAGGGTCGAGATGCCTGCAGGCGCCCTTGTACTGGATTTGCAAGACAAAAACCTTCAAACTGGCTGAAGGACATCTTAAATCTCTTCAAAGGTTTTCCGAACTAATCTGGGCTGCTCTTAGCAGGATCTGTGCCAGTGTGAGAAGCAAAATTAAAAACAAGGTCTTTGACAGGATGTTGTCTCCTCTTAACCCTTTCCCAAGCAAAACAGAACAAATCACAAGCATTCTGGAGACACAGTTTACCTAGAAGCATTCTTTCATAACAGATTATGTAAGCAAGCAATCACAACGGATGAGGCCGCTATTAGTCCTTAAAACTAAACCCTCCCATTGAATTCGGGTGGAATTTTTTTCTGGCTCATATTTTTGTGTAGTGAATGGAAGACGTAAAAGATTCTATCCATTATCTTTTAGATTTGCAGCAAGTGATAGGTTAACATTAAGAGAGTATATTTCCATCAACATTAATGTCTTGCATTTTTTTTAAAAGAATAAGCTTTTAGCTGGTTAAGTCATAAACGTCATGCATGTTGCATACAGCTTACTAAAATTAAAACAGGGAAAAAAATTACGTGATATGCTTACTAAATTCCTTACTCCTAGCATGATGAATACACTGGTAAGAGGGGGGAAAAATCAGAATAGTGAAAGTGAACATACGTAAAACAAGATAAGGCAATCTCAGTCTTATTATAAGCAATCAGCAGGACACTTTTTTATTGTAATGTTACAGTATTTCCAATGCAGGCCAAAAGAGAGGGCATTAATACCAGCAGAGGGTGTGAGTCTTCCCTGCAATACCCTTAAAGTTTAATTTAGTAGCTACAGCTCTCAAGAAATAATCTAGGGGAACAAACAGCTATAATATTTAAAATGCAATAACTTAAAATCAGTGTATCTCCACCTTATGATATGTTAGTTTCTCATCATCAGATATAAGACATGTCATAATTAGTTGTAAAGAGTATTTAGTGTAAGGTGTACCATGTATTAAGGTCCAAAAGATTGCAAATTATACCCATTTAAAAAAATAGACTGAGTTCAAGATTATGCTGAGTGGCAACCAAACTCACTTGAGTTCAGGTATGCCTTCCCAAATGGCATACAAATGGGGTAGGAAGGAACACCCAGTAGGTATATGAGAGTGAACAGTACATGTGAATTTTTCTTTAGTCACTGTGCAAAAGAAGACAGAGTTTATGTGCTAAATGCTACGGCTGAAGTTTGTAAAAAGTGCTCTAGGAACAGAGTGGGCTGTAACTAAGTTTTCAGCTTATCTGTGTCTGTGCCCTAGGTGGTGGTCAATGATGGTTAAAAAAATGAGTAGGCAGAAGAGAATGGCAGTCACTCTAGGTTACAAAAACAGCACCTAAAGGCAGGGTATTGCTGAGTGTGATACAGGAAGCGGTGGTCCAATGTGACTAGAGATTAGGCTGAAAACGCAATCAGGACCAAGGACTTTGAATCAAGGTCATGCCAAGGAGCTGGCCTTTATCTAGTGAGCAGTAGAAGGTTTACGGGCAATGGTATGACTAAATGCATGTTAAAAGACAAAAACAAAAACAGAAGCTGTAGAGTTGCTGATGGCTTAGAGGGGAAAAGTAATTGAAGCAAATGAGTGCAAAGAAGAAAACACAGTCAAAATAAGGCAGGGGAAGGAGAGTTGAAGAAAAAGACAACTCTGAAAAACAATGAAGCCTGGTTTAAATATTTAGTAAGCAATTTATATCACATAAATAGTGTTACAAAACAGGGTATTTTTAATGGCACATTCATTAAATCAAAAAAGGAAGAAAAAAATTATGGTGACTCAAGCCCAGGTTTGTAAAACACTGTGGTAACATGACATAACGAATTTTCAAGAAAACTAAGAACTCTTGAGGAGGTATTCAACAAAGAGTCAGAATCAGAATCCTGTTGGAGATGTGAATTTTGTATATTTCAAATGGCAATCTTCATTAAGTATCGGGTAAGGATTCTGCTGAGAAGGCAGCCACATGTACTTTTTCAGAACAGTGTGGTGGCATAGCTCCCTTGGCTATAAGAGGGAGAGGCCTGGCTTAAACCATAACGTCGTTGTTGGAGCTCAGAGTTTCATCAACACTAATGAAAATAAAATTAACTAAGCAAACATTTACTGACTGCCTACTATGTTTAGGACACAGAATTAAAGAATAAAAAGTCCCCAACATTCTATCAGCTTTGTGCTTCTAGTTTATCACTCATAATGATAAATCCCCAAACTACAGCTCACACCATGACACCACACAATAAAAAGATGATGCGTAAACAGAATATTGAACTGTCGGTGAATTAACAAGAGTCTGAATGAGCAGCCATCTTGGTGTTGCCATGCAGCTGACAGGTACACACAATGCATTCCCAAAACTCTCCGGGGAAGAACCAGTAAGTACCCTTTTAATTTGAAGAGAGTCATCAAATAGTGTAAGAGACTAACTGTCCTGCTAAGACCTCAGAAAGAACTTAACGGAGTATCAGCCAAGGTAAGAGGGTAGGGAGTAAAAAAGAACAGGGGTCACTAGGGCCAAGTAACTGTCTACCAAAAAGCAGACAGCACTTTCGGAAAAGGAGAGCCAGCATCAGGGATCAGGCTGAGGCAAATGGAGGGGAAGGTCAAACAAAGGAGACCAGAAGAAAAGATTTCCAAGGGAAGACTTCTAACTCACTCTAAAAAGATACAAACTTTACTTTGTGAAATAATTAAGAAAATGACCAAATCTCCAAACCCTCTGGAGTACAGAGAATCATCACAGAAGAAGTATTTGGAGGTTCACAAGTCATAAAAAGGGTTAGCACTTAAAAGCCAGGGTACTCACAATTTTCACTGCAGCACTATTTACAACAGCCAGGACGTGGAAGCAACCTAAATGCCCATCGACAGATGAATGGATAAAGAAGATGTGGTACATATATACAATGGAATATTACTCAGCCATAAAAAGAAACAAAATTGAGTTATCTGCAGTGAGGTGGATGGACCTAGAGTCTGTCATACAGAGTGAAGCAGGTCAGAAAGAGAAAAACAAATACTGTATGCTAACACATATATATGGAATTTAAAAAAAAAAAAAAAGGTTCTCATGAACCTAGGGGCAGGACAGGAATAAAGACACAGATGTAGAGAATGGACTTGAGGACACGGGGAGGGGGAAGGGTAAGCTGGGACAAAGTGAGAGAGTGGCATGGACATATATACACTACCAAACGTGAAATAGATAGCTAGTGGGAAGCAGCCGCATGGCACAGGGAGATCAGCTTGGTGCTTTGTGGCCACCTAGAGGGTTGGGATAGGGAGGGTGGGAGGGAGATGCAAGAGGGAGGGGATACGGGGATATACGTATGCATATAGCTGATTCACTTTGTTATACAGCAGAAACTAACACACGACTGTAAAGCAATTATACTCCAATAAAGATGTTAAAAGATAAATTAATTAAAAAAAAAAAAAAGCCAGGGTACTGACAGGGCATAACTAGGAATGATCTTACTGAGTATCCACAAATAAAATTACTTCTCCTTGAGTAAGCATCTCCTTCTTACAGCTGCCAAGCCAACACTGGTAATAGGTTCCAGCACATTCTATGTCTAGACATTAATGGAAGAGTGGGTAACATGACAGACCATGCAGACATATAAAAAAAAAAAGGCAATTTATTAATACTAACCCACAAACACAAAAGCTAGGTTAAAACATTATTGAAAGAAAAATACAGAATATTCTGTTGGCAATTAAAGTGAATTCCTGTAAAGCAGCAGTTCTCAAAGTGTGGTCCAGGGACTCCAAGGGTACCCCATGATCCATTCAGGAAGAACGTGAGGTCAATACTATTTTCGTAACACTAAACTGTTATCTGCTTTCTTGTCTCTTTCTCTCATAACTCTACAGTGGAGTTGTCTGGGGCTACAGGATGTATGGCACTGTGTTGATGGCTACTGGAGTGCATCCTTGTGTACTTCTGTGTTTTAAATTTTTTCTCAGTTTAAATTTTTAATATGGTAAATATCGGCTGATATGACCCTCATAAACAAAAACTCTCTGGGGTTCTCAATATTTTAAGAGTATGAAAGGGTCCTGAGACAAGAAGTTTGAGAACTGCTGCTGGGCCACAACAGTAAAGAAGTGCTCCTTGAGAAGTACAATCTTGGTTTTACTCTTCAAATGAAATCTCTACTTCCTGATTCTCAAGAACTTACATTATAACTATGACAGATAAACATTGTTCTCTGTGCAGAAATGCTTCCAAAACTCTGGTGGGAAAAGAAAAGCATGACCTTTTAAAAAGCCTACAGGGGATATGAAATATCTCCCATCTTTCCATAGTCAGTGCTATTCTGAATTTACACGAAGTAATGACTCCACAGATATTTATAAAGAAGCTGCTGTGTGTTGAGAGCTAAGGAGAGAAGGATAATTAAGCGATAAACTAGCCTTTTGTGGACCCAATCTTGTCAGGAAAAAATATAATCAGTGACATAATGAGATAGTACTGTAAGAGAAGGTATGAACAAAGTGGAAAAAAGCACGGAAGGGCAAATTCTTGGGAAGAAGATGGGGTGAGAAGGCAGGCAACACTTTTTTTAGTGAAGGCACTCCACAGAGGTGGCATGTGAACTGGCTCTAACAAAGGTGAGGCTTTGCCAATTTGAAAAGAAGCGAAAAGCATCCTTTAGGCAGTGGGAGGAGCATCAGTCCCAGCAGGGAAGCACAGCAGTACATAGTATGTTCTAGAAACTTTAGGTAATCCACTTTCAGAACACAAATTACAAGTAATTAGAAACTTTTATACAATTTGACAAAGTAATTTGACGTCTTTTGAATTTAATGATGAAAGAATTGGATGTATAATTTGTATGTTTGTTTCTTAATTTCCCACCTGCCATAGATAGAAGCTTCTTAAAAACACAATAAAAGCGATTTACTAAAATAATGAAGCAAAAACAACAAAACAAAAACTCGCCCATCACCACAAATATTTCGAGAAGCTTAGTGGACAGGCTGCAAGATGGCAGGAATGAGGGAGTAGCAACAGCGGGAGATAAAAGCTTCAAGCTAGAAGCTTGCATAGATTGTACTATCAACAATCTCTCTATTAAGTAAATGCAAGAAAGAAAATAAATAGGGTTTGAAAATTACTAGTAGGTCTCTAATCTAGAATGGGGAGAGTCTAATTAACTGAATAAAGTGCATAATAAGCTCTACTGTTAGAATCACACCAATTTCAGATGTGCAAACCACAGGCCACGTGGTTGAAGGGCAAATGTACCAGAGAATCAAGGAAAATTATCAGGTTCAACACGGTTAATTTAAGTAAAAAAAGACTACGGTCTGTGTAAGAAGAGAAAGTGAATTGACACTTTAATCAACACATTTTAAAATTATTTTAATTACTTCATTTGAAACATTTCATGGGAGAGGGAAAAAAACCTTGGTTGACCCAGAGGCTTGGTATAGTGGGAATCTTCCTCCCAAAATAATGTTAGTTATGTCAATTAAGGTATTAAGTAAAAGACTTATGGAAAATCAATTCTTCAAAGACATCAAATTCAGAAAAATGTTAATTATATGAATGTTTCCCATTGTAATGGTAAATTAGGATTGATTAAAGAAGGTCTGTTATTTTTCTATGGTCATTATGCTACTGGGATCATTGAATTATTTTGATCAAAGGAGTAACACAGCAAACTGGAGTCTGGGGAAGATCTAGCACCTGTGAGAGACTGGAGCAAGGACATCAGTATGGAGGCTTAGCAGCATAAGAGCTCCAGATGAGAAAAGAACTCTGAACCAAGATGCTGGTCATGGGAAAGGAAACTAAAGAGTGGGTGGAAGCTATGTCGGAAACTGACGATGCTTCATTTGAGCCGAACACCCAAATTTTCTTGCCCAGGTTGTCCACGAATCCAGGGAAACATCAGTGAGATAGCCAAGTTAGTTTACGCCAAGTTTAGCCAACTTTAGCCAAGTTAGCAACCCCAACCCCAGTGACTCACCCAGATTCTGGATTGATCTTGCTTTCACCGGTACCATGTCCTCATTGAAAACTTTGTATAGAAGTTTAAACACCTTTTTTAAAGTATTATTTGTTAAATTAAAAACCTTACTTTGAGGAGTGTTATATAAAGTTTGGGGAAGACTCCCCATGTTGACAATTAGCCTCACTTCCAACCTGGTAACCCAATCTGTTAGAACTCACCAGCCCACATTTTCA
This sequence comes from Monodon monoceros, assembly GCF_005190385.1. Taxonomy (NCBI): domain Eukaryota; kingdom Metazoa; phylum Chordata; class Mammalia; order Artiodactyla; family Monodontidae; genus Monodon; species Monodon monoceros. Next base: position 28,522,193 of record NW_021703767.1, on the reverse strand, counting down.
TCTCTTCATATAGATACTATATAGGACATAAAAGTTTTAACACTTAAGACATCTGTTGAAATAGTCACCAACAACTTAACTGAACTAGGGAAAATTGTACAAAAAAGCACTCTTCTCAGTGAGAAATCATGAGCTATAACAAAAAAAAACTCCACTTAGAAAATGAGTATATTCAAGTGTTTTAAACTAAACTGATTTATGGTCAATTACCTAATTCTACCCAAGATATTAACTTTTGTATTATCAGTATTTACCAAAATTAGCTAATAAATGTTACACACTGAGGTGAACAGAGCACAGAAAGCACATGGAGTCCTCTAAAGTACAATAAAGGGTGATTTTATTTTGTGACTTAGATGGGATGACTATTTCTTTCAAAAGGGGGAGCTATCAAGTGAGTAAGGGAAATCTTGGTCTAAGATACTAAGAAGCTTTATAAACACTTCATGTTTCATATGGTTTGCAATATTCAATTAATCAAATCCTTTTCCTTTTTTCCTAGTCGTCCTCTTTGGCCTCTCATTCAGGACATCACTATACCTAAAAATATAACACGACTGGTTTCAAAGTGGAGCTGTATGACAAACAAACTATAGTAAAACCTTATGAAATATATTAGTCCAGAGTCTTCAACTGTACTCTGTCGTATACTAGCTATACGACAGAGTACTGGACTCTGTATCTGAAGGACAGTATCTCTGTCCAAGAGGACTAGATACTCCTTTTGGAGACTGACAGTCCACCGGCTAATGTAAGTCCTAGTGAACAGGTATTATATACTATGATGCAACATCTCCCAAACTTATTTGACCACGGGTTCCTCATTCAAAAGGAAAAACTGTTTAACAAAACACACTTTCGAAAAAACACACTTAACATATTCACTTTTAAAATCTTGAAATGTAAATGATATAGATAATCACTAATAATTCAACTTAAATTGCTTTCAAAGTTGTTCACTGTGTATTCTAAATAATCCATCTTCTATCTGGAAGAAAGATCTAGATTTGATCATTTTTCAAGGACAATTTACTGGCTATGTATATTTACCATCTGGCTATCTACAATTTATTTACCAACTGTCAAAAGTGGTTGGTGCTTACCACAAAACAAGAGTGATGAAAATTAAGAACAACAAACAAGACAGAATTATGTCTTGCTGGTCACAAGAATATGCATAATTATAATTTTCATTTTAACAGAATTAAAAGTTGACAATTGGGGTTCAATATCAACCATGTTTCAACAAATATAAAAGCAGATGTCAGACTATCAGACATTACCACATAATTATACCTGAATGAAAGAACTTTTAATATTTATAAATAAAAGTTAGGTAGATTTAAAATCTCAATTTAGAGGAAAAAATAATATGTGATAATGTGAAAAATGACTAGCAACCAATAATTACTAATAGTTTTGTAGCATTTTTATTTAATAAGTATAATGTTTTAAAGATTTCCTTGCTGAAATTACAAGAAAGAATAAGCAGAGTAATTAAAATGAGAAGTAGAATGATTAAAATAAAAACTTCATCACTAGATTTTCTGAACATAATCACAACAGTGAAGGAAAAGGAGTTAGTATTATCACTGTGCCAACCATATTATGCTTACAGGTAGAGGACAAATCTGGTTCAAAGTTGCCATCCCCCTTTTGAAACATCATGGCCCATTAAGACACCATGAATTTAGGATAGTCTATCTGCTATCTCTCTTCCAAACAACTAATTATGAGCACAATAATCAATCACTGTGGCTTTTCCCAGTTTACTTGTAGTTCTTCTGCCCACGCGTGAGCAGCATAAGGTCCAAGAGCTTAAGACCTGACCGATTCATTTAGGTTGTAGCTATACCAGAAAACAAGCAAGTTAATCCAAGTAGAATTAGCCACTCACTCATCTCTTTCTGTTGCATTGCCCACCTACTTATGATAATTTAATCAGATTTTTAAATCATTTCTCAGAAATGCTGATATAGTATCATTTGCCTTGTAAGAGGTAACCATTTTATATAATTCAAAAAGTAATCACTGACTTATACTATAATAAGCCCACAATAACCAAATATCCTTCTATTTTTCCTCCAAACAATAATTAACTTTTTTATCTGAAATCAGATTGCTATTTTCGGTTCTCTATTAACTATCCATTTTCCCTTGTTTTTGGTAAAAACAAATTAAGCATCATCAACATAAATGCTATTCTTTCAAACATCTTAATCCCTCTCTCCAGAAGTAATCTACACCTATGAATTCTCAAGAATATTGCTTGTGTTTTTCTCATGGCATTTAACCTCTTTCCGCTGTTTGATTTTATTTACCTATCTATATTTATTCTTTCCCTGTAAGTTCCTTAGCTATGAGAGTGTAACCTATTCACTTAAAAAAAACAAACAAACAAAAAACACTGCCTAATGAAGTAATTTGCACAGATAAAGCACAAAATGCAAATCTGGTGATTATAAGCTAATTGGTAACTAAGAAAGGACTGTCTGAAATATATTAAAGTCACGATGATTAAGCCTTATGAACTCAGGAAAAATATTCTCACCATCCGTCTCCAAGGATTGAGTCTCTGCTTTCTGAGAAAGGAAATTGAGACGGCTGTTGAAAAGTAGCTCTGATGCCATTTGGAGTCTTCAGATTCCCCACTCCTCCTTCAATCTAGTGTGTATCTTAAGAAGAGGAAAAAGATAGTCTGGCATCAATTCCACACCAGATTCTGGAATATCTTTTGTGAAGTTCTGCAAACTTTTCTCAGTATCTTTTCTTGTTCAAGTTCAATACAGAAAGAGTCATTTGACAGAAAAATATGGACTGTTTATGAAATATAAATTGATCACTAAAGGAAAGCAAAAGGTTTTTGGTTTCTAGATAATACATTTACTTGATAAAAGTAGATGCTTCAAGAAAACAAACTGTGAAAAAGGTTTATAGTTGCTAGGGTGCACTTATTAACCTTTGTTAATTTCAAATTTCTATCAAACTAATTCAGTTAAGTTACATGTAAAAATTCTAAATCCTCCCAAGGATATATTTCCAAAATTTTTTTAAAAAGGAAGGAAAAAAATAGCTAGTTTCTTTCATATTAAGCTTTGCCTGTTTCAAAATACTACCTATGTAACCTTCTCAGCACAAAATTTGGTAATAAATATCAAATGTTTTATGTCCATAGAAAGACTTGTACACCAATGTCCAAAGCAGTTTTATTTTTCATAGCCAAAAACTGGAAACAACTCAAATGCCCATCAACAGGTGAATGAATTATGGTATATCCATACAATGGAATATTTACTATTCAGCAACAAAAAAGGATATATTATTGATATAAACAACAACATGGATGAATTTCAAAACAATTATGCTGATGCAAGAACCCAGACAAAAAGGAATACATAGTGTGTGACTCCATTTGCATAAAAATGTAATAAATGCAAATTAATCTACAGGGAGAGTATAAACAGATCAGTGGTTGCCTGGGGATAGCAGGGTGGAAAGGTACAAGAAGATGGGATTACAAAAGAGTATTATCTTAATTGTGGTGCTGATTTCATGGGCATACATACACACATGTCAAAAGTTATCAAACTGTATGCCTTAAATATATGCAGTTTATTATATGTCAATTACATCTCAATGAAGCAAAAAGAAATCATATTTCTTAAAATGTTGTATACCCCTTGCTGTAGCAATTCCAAGTGTAGGATTTATCCTAATTGGAAAAAAAAATAGAGGATATGTACAAATATCTAGCTATAAGCATACCATTATGTACTACATAGCCATTAAAATGTTATATAAGGTAATTAAGTTTCATGGAATAATATACTATATTATATATTAAGTGATAAAAACGGGAAACATTATGTTCAGCATAACTGAATCTTTGTTTTAAAATTATACGAAAATAGATATAGTAATTATTTTTGCAGAACTGATTTTTTCTTTTCCTTTTTCCTGATTTATATTTTCTAGTTTCTTTACAATAAGTGCATATTACTTTTGTAATAAATAAAACAAATTAAAGGATGAAAATAGCAACAGCCTACCACTGTCCACTCCCTAGTATATGGATAAAACGAACACTCCTAGGATGTAGTGCACATTACAGATTTCTGGGTTATCATGTCACCCTCACCAGCGACCTAACAAACAATAGTGAGAAAAGGGCAGGTCTGACAGGATGAACTGGAGTCACAATTAGTAAGCTATATGCTTTACCAGTTACAAAGCACTTCATGGACATGACCTCACTGAATCTTCATAACTCAGTGAAACAAGCAGAGAAGGCATTACCCCATTTTATGAAGGAGAAACAAACAGTGTGCAGGGCTGGTTAAGTGTCATGCCCCAAATTATAGATCCTGGACTCAAACTGAACCTTGACTATAAATCCTGATAGGAATTCTGAGAGAGTAGGGAAAAATCACTTCTGATAATCTATAACTACAAGGCAGTACTTTACCCGTGAACTTAAAAATAACCATATTTACAATCAATTTAGTGTTTCTATTAGAATGCGCCAGGGGCCTTGGAAATGTCCTAAATTCCCAGTCCCCAATCTCAGAATCTATACCCAAGACAACCCCATCTTGCCCCTTGTCAACATTATAATTGTTCAATTTTTAGTCACATTTCTTTCCTTCTTGAAAAAAACATGTATTACCTTTTGTTTTCAAGCTGGAAAAGAAAGTAACCATAACTATATTTATGGATGATGGGAGGAGTAACCTACAAGTTGATGTCAAAAGGTCTAACTTAATTTACTTTAAAATACCACCTTCTGGGGCTTCCCTGGTGGCGCAGTGGTTGAGAATCTGCCTGTCAATGCAGGGGACACGGGTTCGAGCCCTGGTCTGGGAAGATCCCACATGCCGCGGAGCAACTAGGCCCGTGAGCTGCAACTGCTGAGCCTGCACGTCTGGAGCCTGTGCTCCGCAACAAGAGAGGCCACGATAGGGAGAGGCCTGTGCACCGCGATGAAGAGTGGCCCCCACTTGCCACAACTACAGAAAGCCCTCGCACAGAAACGAAGACCCAACACAGCCAAATTAAGTAATTAATTAATTAAAAAACAAAAAGTTGCAAAATGTAATTCAAAAAAATAAATAAATAATAAAATAAAATACCACCTTTTTGGCTGTATCTTTTTTGGCACATGAGCAGACAAGAAATAGTCTCTAAACAGGCATATTCACCAAAGGAAACGACCAATTCCTGACAAGAGTAAAAGTAAATACCTTCAGAGGAGCTGGTTGGTATCTGCTGACAAAGCCTTGAAGCATAAGGAACCCTTCCTGCTACCACTCTTACCAGCACTCCCGCGGCAGTGAGAAACTTAAACAAAAGGTAATGACAGCTCTCATATACTGGGCAGTTACTATTAACAAACACTGCACTAAACCGTTTATATACAACCCTATGAGATGATGATTATAATCCTCATTTTATAGATGAGGAAACTGCGTTTAAGTTACCCCAAATCACAAAACTAGTAAGAACTTAAAGTGGAATTCAAACTCTGGTATATTTTACTTGAAAACAAGACAGGGCCTTGGCAGTTCTCTGGAACATAATCCCTGACTTTTTTCTAGTACTACTCACTTACCATAGTCTCAATTTGGGTAGTGCAAAACACCTGGCAATAGTACATAAAGTTCACGAGTCTACATTTTTCCATGTAGAGAGGAAAAAATATTCAGTGCCCACAGTTTATGTCTGATACTTTGCCACATTCTAGAACTGTTTTAATGGTTGGTCTCTATTAAAGCATTATTATAACCCTTTTGAGCTAAACATACGACCACAGGAAGGATAAATTATAAGAATACTTAAATAAAAATTAGCAAAAGATAATATAAAATAAACCACTATCATAGATTATTAGTAAATGGAAAAATTAGCCTTAAATCCAAATCAATGAAATATGCCAGATGTGTTGTAAATCATGTAGGAAGGAAGCATGTCTATGAATAATAAAACATTCAAATAACTTTCTTATAATTATACTGTGGAATATTATGTAATCATTAAAAGATATGTTTCCAAAGAATATTTAATGACATGATACAATGAACAGAATATGACTGCCAAGAAAGCAAGATACTAAACTATGTATTTGATATTAGAACGAATTATAGGGGCAAGGCACTGTGCTAGGTATTGGAATTACAAAGTGAACAGGATAAGTGCAAACCCTAGTGCTGAACTACTTACTCTCCACTTTATTCTTTGTGTGACTTCAAGGCCTCCAGGATTTTTAGATACCAGCTTTTCCTCATCTCCTCACAGTAGCTTTTCCTCACCATTTTATACAAAGTAGCTTCTTCTCTCTCTCTCTCTCTCTCTTTTGTTTAAACTCGTTATTTTGTTTTCTGTTTCCTTCCTTTCTTTTTTGTCTGTGTCTATTGAGATAATCATGCAGTTCTGTCCTACATTCTTTGGATAAGGTATATTACATTAGTTGATTATTTCAAAGTGAAATAATCTTTCCTTTCTGGGACACATGCCTAAAACTGATACCATACTTACTGGTGAAAGACTGAATGCTTTCCCCCTCTAACACTGGGGAAAAGGCAAGGACGACCGGCTCTAGCCACTACTATTCAACACTGTACCAGAGATTCTACTCAGTGCAATCAGGCAAGAAACATAAAGACATACAGATTGGAAAAGATAAAAAAACTCTTTATTTGCAGGCAACATGATCCTGTACGTAGATTATCCTAAGGAAGCAAATAAAACACAACAAACAAACAAAAAAGCTATTAAAATTAAGAAAGTTTTGAAAGATTGTAGAATACAAGATCCATGTATAAAAAGTAATTGCATTTTTATATACTAGCAAAAAACAATCCAAAAATGAAATTTTAAAAGTTCCCCTCACTCACAATAGTAGCAAAAAATAAAAGACATGAATAAATTTAATTTAAAAATGCAAAAGCCATACACTTAAAATCCAAAACACTGTTAAGAGACATTAAAGGTCTAAATAACCAAAGATCCATTCCACATTCATGGACTGGAAGACTCAGTATTGTTAAGATGGCAATTCTCCCCAAATTGATCTATCAAAATCCCATCATGCTGTTTTTTGTAGAAATTGATCCTAAAATATATATGATAGTCTAAAGAACCTAAAATATCCAAACGATATTGAAAAGGCAGATTAAAGTTGCAGGACTTCACCTAATTTCAAAACTTACATAAAGCTCTAATAACCAACACAGTGTGATACTGGCATAGAGATAGACATTTGGATAATGAAACAGAATAGATAGCCCAGAATAAATTCTCACATTCGTGGTCATTTGATTTTCAACAAATGTGCTATGGCAATTCAATGGGGAAAAAAGTCTTTTTAATAAATGGTGCAGGAACAGCTGGATATTCACATGCAAAAATAAACTGATAAATAAGTATAAACATTTACCTCACAACATACAAAAATAGTAACCCAAAATAGACCATAGTTCAAACTGTAAGAACTAAAACTACAAAACTTCTAGAAGAAAGCATAAGGGAAAAAAAAAAAAATCTCGTGAGCTTAGGTCAGGGAAAGATTTCTTAAATATGACAAGAAAAGCTCAATCCATTAAAAAAATGGACTTCATCAAATTCTCCAAAAGACACAATTTAGATAAAAGACAAGTCCCATAATGGGAGAAAATATTTGCAAATATTTTCTCTATATATTCTTTATCATGTATACATGATAAAGAAATGGTATCCAGCATATTAAAAGCCTTAGCCCTCAAGAATAAGATGATAAATCAATTTTAAAAAACAGGCTAAAGATTTGAAGACTTCACCAAAGATACATGAATGTTTAGTAAATACACAGAAAGATGCTCATCGTCATGACCTATCAGAGAAATGCAAATAAACCTACGAGATTTCATTATATACACCCACTAGAATAGATACATATTTTTTTAAAAGACTGAATAATTCAAAGGTTAGGGAGGATAGGGAGAAACTGAAACCTTCACACACTGCTGATGAGACATAAAATAAAATAGCATAGCCTCTTTGGAAAACAGTTTGGCAGCTCCTTAAAAAGCTAAAACATAGAGTTACTATATAACCCAGAATTCTTACTGCTAGGTATAAACAGAGGGGAAAACTTATGTCCACACAAAAACCTATATATGCATGCTTACAACAACATTATTCATAAAAGCCAGAAATTAGACGCAACCTATGTGTCTATCAACCAATGAATAACAAAAATGTGGTAACATTCAATACAACGGAATATTATTCAGCCATAAAAAGGAATGAACTACTGATATATGCTACAATATAGATGAATCTTACAAATTATTATGCTTAGTGAAAGAAGCCAGCTACAAAAAAACATGTGTTATATGATTCCATCTATGTGAAATGTCCAGAACAGGCGAATTCAGAGACAGGAAGTAGATCAGTAATCACCTAGGGCTGAAGATGGAGGAGGATAGGAGTGACTGCCAATGGGTATGGGGTGCCTTTTAGGTTCATGAAAACGTTCAAAAATTCAATGGTGGTGTTGGCTGCACACCCGTGTGGCTATAAAGAACACTTTAAATGGGTAAATTTTATGGTATGTAAATTATCTCAATAAAGCTGTAAAAAAAACACGATGATTAGCTAGAAATTATTAAAATATCAAAAGTAATTTCAGAGTAGAAACCTGCACTTCTAATCTGACTTATTTGCTTTTGAGCATGTCTGACATTTCATCTGAACAGGTTTTAGTATTCAATTAATTGTAACTAAATATAAATCACATGCGAAAATCAACTGTGTTTTTACACACCAGTAACAAACAGAAAATAACATTTAAAAAACATCCAACAAGAAAATGTGTCTAAAGAACAAAAGTAACTTGTAAATACTGCAAATTCTATACGGAGAAAATATTGGAAGACATTATTAAATGCAACCTAAATAAATGGGATGACATACCATGTTCCTGATAGAAAGACTCAATACTATAACGTGGTAATTCTCCTCAAACTGAACCAATACATTGAACGCAATGCCAATCGAAATCCAAAGGTTTTATGATTCTAAAATTTACAACGGGACAGCAAAAGCTCGTAAGAGACAAGCCATCCAGCAAGAAAAAGCATACTGTACAGAATGTGCTCTACCTATATGGAGACTTATTTTAAAGCTTTACCCCATTAAGTTAGTGTGCTCCTGGAAAAGAGACAAACTGACTACTGGAGAAGAAACAGACCTTCACACATAAGGAAAATGATATTTAATAAATGTTGCATTGCAGATCACTGAAGTAAGGAGGAATTATTCAATAGTGGTGAAACAACTGGTTATCCATTGGGGGGAGAAAAAGAAATTGGATCTCTACTATATAATATATAAAAAATAAATTCCAGAGGAATTCAAGTTTTAAGGAGAGAAATCAAGTCTCTAACATTTTTAAAACAAAATATAAGAGATACCTTTATGAACTCAGAGTAGCGAAGGTTTTCTCAGGACATAGAAAGGGTTAACTATAAAGCATATGATTAATAACTTCAACTGCATCGTACTTAAAAGCTTCCATTCATCAACAAATACAACAAAGAAAAAGATGAACTACAATACCACAAAGCACGTTGCCAAAAAAGATTTTGGTATCCAGAATGTATGTGTGTGCGTGTGTACGTGTGTGTGTGTGTGTGTGTGTGTGTGGTATAACATTTTAATTAAAAATGCAAAGGGGCAACCCTAATAAGGGGAGTCAGAGCCCAAGCAGGATGAGGCAAGTGTCCGTGGTGGAGGGAGGGGACAATGTGGCGTGGGAGCCCACACCCAAGCTCTGGAAGGGTGGTTTAGGGTGAGCAGAACCCTGCATGGCAGTGGTCCAATGGTGGGTGTCAACGCCTGATCAGGGTGCCCATAAAGAGACGCACGATGCACCGTGTTGTGCAATGTAGGAATCCAAGTGGGGTGAGGAGGGCTTCCACATAAGTGGCTTTGAAGCTCAAATAGAATTGTGGGGTGGTGGAGGGAGACTGAGCAAATAAGTAAGTAAATTTAGGATAACAATAGGCAAGTTTCCCACTGTTAGAGAGGAGGTACAAAAAAGGGAAAAAATGTGGTTTAACTCTATAATATGGGAATGAAATTGGAGGTAGCAGTATGGTCGAGGAATGACATGTCAAAAGGACACAGAAGCCAACTTGAAGGGGATCCCACCGGCTAACTCAGGGTAAGATGAGCATCAAAATAAATAACAACAGTAATGCATTATAGCTCATTGAATAAAACACAGAATCATGTGCTCACAGTGATACAAATAAATTAATTAATTAAATGAGAGTTTGACCAGGACGGGGATATTTACAGTTCCAAAGCACCTTCACACAAAATAATTACTAATTACAGAGGAAAAATGAGTAATTTCACAGTAGAGAAACCTGGCCAACATCCTCTGAATCAAGTAATCCAAGTGAACTTCAACAGTAATAGGTCAAAATGAAACCAGGTGCCACCTTACAAGATGAGAAGACAGAGTAACATCTGTGATATTCCTGCCAAATATTCATAACCTACATCTACTCCTAAGGTAACAGCAGACAAACCTAAAGGAAGAGACATTCTATGAAATAACTGGCCTACATAGTCTTCAAAAGTGCCAAGGTCTTGAAAGTCAAACAAAGGCTGAAGAATGGTTTCAGATTGGAAAAAAAGACTAAAGAGATGTGACAAGTAAAATGCAAGGCGTGATTCTAAATTGGAACCTTTTACTATAAAGGACATTATTGGGACGACTTTTGAAAAGTGAATGAGACCTGAGGATTAGATGGTAGCAATGCATCAGTGTTAATTTCTTGATTTTAACGGTTTTTATTGTGGTTTTTAGGATAACGTTCTTGTTTGTAGGAAATACACACTCATTTATCTAGGGGCGATGGAGCATCAAATCAAATCTTCAGGGAAAAAAAATGTATCTTTACTGTACTTGCAACTTCTCTGTGTGTTATTTTAAAAATTTAAATTTAAAAAAATAACTGCATTTAATGTACGATCTTAAGTACATAATGGACAAAAGACATGAACAAGCATTTCGTGTAAGAAAAATACCAATGTTGAGTATCACATGAAAAGATGTTCAACCTCATCAGCAATCACAGAAAAGCAAATTAAGACCATAATAAGATGCTATTTTGCAGCCACTAAATAAGGAGAAGTTAAGAAGCCTGACAATTCTGAGTTTGGGCAATGATTTGGCTCAACAGGGGGTACTGATACACTGCTAGTGGAAGGTAAAAGACTTCCAAAGACTTCAGAAAACAATTTGGCATTATTTCATACAGTTGAACATTCTCTATGCTTCTACTCTTAGGTATTTCTCCTCAAGTCTTGCACATGTACACCAGTACACATACAAATGATTGCTGATACACAGACACATCTGTATCAATGTATAGATACAGCAAAATAGATATATCAAAAATGAATAAAACGAGCAAACAAAAACCCAACAACAATAACCCAGATGTCCACCAACAGGACAGAAAATAAATTCATACAATGGAATATTACTCAGCAGTGAAATAAATGAACTACAATTACATTCAACAATATAAATAAATGTCCAAGAAACACAATGAATGGAAAAAAAAAGTCTCAGAAGACTACACACAGTATGCTACCAATTTTACAAAACTTAAAAAAAAGTAAACTTAAACAGCATATTATTTAAGAAACCATGTGTTAAATAAAAATAAAGTAAATGATTAACACAAAATTGAAGAGTAGCTGGGGGTCAGGGAGGGCAGTAAGGGTAAAGGTATAGGCAAGGAGAGGCACATGCTGACAGATGCAACTGTTGTTAGTAAAGTCCTGATCCCATGCTGGTTGGTGGGTTCTCGGGAGATCACTTTGATATGGTGCTTCATAATTTAGATATATTCCTTGTTTATATCATTCATGTTTACATAATAAAAAAGTAAGCTGCTATAAGTTTTACTTTGACAAGAACCTTGTTTAGGTAAGCATCTTAATCATTTGCACACATGAACAAATGCTAACTGCTGGGCAACAGATTTTGCAAACTCTCCTTTTTTTTAAAAAAACAAAAGCAAAGGAGAATATAAAGAAATACACTCTAAAGAACTTGAAAGCAAATTTGTAGATTACAAACTTATAGCTTGGTCAATCAAAGAATGAGTCTAATTCATATCTACCATCAATTTGGTCGCAAATGAAACTAACATAAGTGCTTGCTTCATTACTGTAAATTTGCAGAACTCTCTCATGAGAGATGGTCATTTTGCAAAAATTACTTAACACGAGAAATAGGTAAACTGAAGTAATTCAGTACACTTCATGTTCTGAACAAATAGATTTCCCCTCTAAATATACACATTTTCCCTCACTGGTCATATAGGCCAAAGGTCATATATTCACCATGACTGGCCAAAGGTGTGATGAGAAAAGCCTAATCCATTTTAAAGAGCAGTATTTCTTTGCTCAATAAATAATTTCGTGTATTTATTACACAGTACCTTTATCTGACAAAACAATTATAATTCGTTTTCTCAACAACCTCACATTATGGATAGGGCACATTTTATCAAGCGATGCCTATTACTTCATGTCCCATATTTTTTTTAAGTTTTTAAATAAATTAGAAATGATAATGCTCTAAATCAAATTTTCTACCTAAATATCTCTTGAGCACCTATAATATGAAAGGTACTTTACAAGGTGCTTCTCAGCATTTTATGTGATGCACGCAGATTGAAAACCGTAGCTATGTGCGGCATCCTTGTTAAATGTAAGTAAGTGCAATAATCTGGTTAAAAGACATCTTGGACTAATTCCTCTTCAAAAGAAAAGCCGTTCATATGGATAAACTCGCCTAAGGTATACTGTACTGATCTTTCTCCTGACTTGGATCACTACTGAATAGTATGCCTGTGCATTAGCTATAGGCTGCACAATACTGAGGAAGTTGGGGTGTGGGAGGATAACCTGGACAGTTAACAGCAGAACGTCTTTAGAAGGATCGCTTATTGCATCATGTTCAGAGTAAACAGGCATACTCTAAATCCGTATCATTGGTCCTTGTGGTGTATTTCTTTTTTTAATGTGTATTTTTAACATGATTTGGGGCTTCAAAGCTGAGGTACTGACTCAAGGAATAAATATATTTAATAGGCAATTTTTGAAACTAAAATATAGTAGGCACTAAATAAATGCTCAGTGTATAAATGTTTCTTTGAATACTCTATTTTAAAATTAGTTCCAGTGTTTCCCTGTATTTGTTCAATGGAACGTAAAATAGTCCTGCCCCCGCATAACACTTTTATTTCCCCCTTTTGTATTCTCTCCTTATTGCTGTTGTTTGAATATATATACATTTTTGAAGCCTTTTCCTGTTATTAATGGCCAAAGTCATCCTTTTAAAAAATATATATTGATCTGTCTTCAAGAAATATATATATATGTGTAATTGTTTATTGGACATCTCAAATTTAATATGTCAATAACTGAGTTCTTGTTCTTCCTAATCTCAGATAATATCAACTCCATTCTTCTAACTGTTCAGGCCTCAAACCCTGGCTGCCATCCTAGAGGCCTCTCCTCTTCTCACACCTCACATCCAATTCCTCAGCACATTCTGTGGGCTTTCCATTAGAAATATTTAGAATCCAACTATTTCTTACTGCTCCCATCCTAGTCACCACCATTTCTCCTCGATTATTACAAAAGCTTCCTAACTGGTTTCCTTGCTTCTGTTTTTAACACCCCTTCGGTCCATTTAACACAACGGCCAAAGTGATTATGTAAGAATGTTACACTGGGTCACTCCTCTGCTCAAAACTGTCTAGTGGCTTCCCCCTCTGACCTCACTTCCTGTGATCCTTCCTTATTCACCCCACTCCAGCCACAGGGCGCTTAACTAGAACACTCTTCTCCCCAGAGAGCTGCATCATCAGCTCCCACGCCAACTCAACCTTTACTCAAGGCATCTTCTGGGTGAGACTTCCCTGGACATAATCTGAAATTGCACGCACACCCCATCCCAGACCTTCCATGTTCCCTTCTCTAATTTTAAGTTAGCACTTGTTAATAAGAGGTCATGAAATTGAATTGCTTTATATTTTTGTCTATCTCACCAATAAAATGTAAGCTCCAAGGGGGCAGCAGTTTTTTCCCCTTCTGTTCACTGCTCTATCCTCAGAGCCTCCCCCTTTCTTACTGGCTGGCAGAACACTCACCCTCTTACCCTTAGAAGGTGAATATTGATTAGGTCAAGCTGCTTAAGGCAAGTAATGTTTCCTCTGCCAAAAAGGGGTTTAGGCACAGGCCTATGATACAATTATGGCCAAGGAAGTTTACTAGAAAATGTTTCTCCCCACTTCAAAAAAAAAGTGGCATGGAAAAATAGCTATCTTGCAACCATGAAGAGTGACATTGTCAAAACACTCAAGATGGCAGAGAAGAAATATGGAAAATACCTCGTGGGTCCTTAATAACGTTATTATGACAATTAATTAACGACCAGTAATCTAAACTTCCTGTTGAGTGAGACATAATATACTCCTTACTGTTTAAGCTATTTTAGTAAGGTCTTCTATTACTTGTACCTTAATCAACACAGAAACATCTTTCAAATATTCAGTTTCCCGAAATGTGTTAAGTCGAGCTACAGTGAAGATGGATGTGGGATGTTTTCTCCCTTTTCTATGCTGCATGCCTAGAGAACATGTCATATGACAATAAACAAGATCTCTCAATGTGAATCATATTTCATCATAGGAATGACTGTATAAACAGTGTGTTTGTTCTTAACTAAGAACTGAAAGTAAACATATAACCAAAGCAAAGGCATTCCGAATACAGAGCTTTAAAATACTTCAAATAATAAAATTATATTCTAAACCACTATATGCCTAGCCAGATTCTGCAAAACTATTAGTGCTCACCCAAAGAAAGGAAGAAAGGGAAGGAGAGAGAGAAAATTAGGTGGTAAGAAGGGAGGTGAGGCGTTCCCAAGGCCAAATAAAATCAGATGATGAATTAAATAAAATAATTATGCTTCCTTTGTGTGTGAACACACACTGGAAGGCAGCTGTGGACACCTTCATTCATTTGAGATGCACCCCTTCATCCCTGATTGGAAAAGAAGGTGGGTTGACAGTCAGTTACAGTTTGAGTCAAAGGGCTTAGAGTCATCAGGTTTTGCTTTTTGACTCAAAGCCAACCCATTAGTCGTTAACAAAGCCCAAACTACAGCTATTCAAAACTAATAACTCTTCATGTTCTCAGTATAACAACCTACCAAACCTTTTATGCCTCCTCATAAAAGTCTTATCAACTGAAAATTCCTATAAGGTAAAATCCCTATACCATTGAATAACTTACTCTAGACATACTGGGCCCAAAATAGAGGATATAAAAAATTAACTTTATATAGAATACACTTAACTCTATCCTAAATATTATACCTATAATATATGGTAATTATATAATTAGCAATCTTTTATTAGCTGTCATTTTGAAAAATTATTGGATGAATTACAGCTCTAAATAAAATTATTGAAAGCTGTTGAGAAAAGCAGAGATTTCCTTTAAAATCTTCTCATCACATTTTACAACAGTAAACAAAAGCAATACAAATTATTGTGTTGGTGAAACTTCAAAAAGTAGCCACGAATCAACTTAACTGAGGGCTTTAATGCAGAAAGTACATCTGATCATCCTAGGGTTGACTATTACTGACCTCTGGTACAATCTTTGCCTCTTCCTGCTCTACCTCGTTTTTTCTTTGGGTCACTCCACATACAGGAAATGAAACAGGAAGGAAAGCAGATGCACGAATAAAGACTGGATTAAAAGCACAAAGCCGTGGAGTGACCACAAAAATGGATGCTGTCGTAGGCCATTCAGGGTGCTATAATAGAATACCATGGGCTGGTATTCTATTATAAAACAACAAATTTATTACAGTTTTGGAGGCTGGGAAGTCCAAGAGCAAGGTGAGGGCGGATTGCCTGGGGAGAGCCTGTTTCCTGGTTCACAGACAGCCATCTTCTCACTGTACCTCACACGGTAGAAGGGGAAAGGGATTTCTCTTGAGCCATTTTATAAGCATTAATCCCGTTCATGAGGGCTCTTCCTTCATGACCTAATCACCTCCCAAAGGCCCCGCCTCCTAAAACCATCACCTTGGGTGAGTGGGTGGGAGCGCTGTTAGTATTCTAACATATGAATTTTGCAGGAGACACACATTCAGACCGTAGCAGATGCAGTGTAAACATCTATTTTTACAAAACATAAACTAGGTGCCATTTTTAACTACAAGAGATTCAGAGCATTGTAGTATTTTATTTTAATGTAAGTCAACTAAATGTTATACAAATAAAAAACCATTTACTCCCAAAATTCCAACATTAACCATTCAATCAAAAAAAATTAGGAACTATATTTCCCACAAGTACTCAAGGCCGTGTCCAAAAGTTATCTATCTGTGGACTAAAAAGAACAGCTAAAAATTACTACAGACCATGTGCCAGGGACTGCATTGTGCTTTCTACGGTTTAATTCCTTTAATTTTCAAAACAACCCTATAAAATTATCCCCATTTTCCAGATGGGAATGCTGAGCCTTAGGAGGCAAGATTACTAGCCCAAAGCCAACAGTCACTAAGTACGTGGCAGAGTTAGGATTCACATTTGTTCAAAACCATCACACACACCACAGTGTCTCAATCCTTGTCAAATTCAATCCACTTACCTGTAAATACTGCTTTGACTTGAATATGGTTTTCTAAAGACTTTTTAAAAGCCACAAATATATTTCTATATTTTAATGACTCTCAACATGGAATGCAAGTTTTTAAAACAACTATTTGGAGGGTTAATTCCCAGCTATTATGATTAACTTTTATTAACTAGATGGCAAATAACACCAGTTATTGACAACAGTGTTAAGTCATGTATTATCTCCTTTAATCGTTACCTATAAGATAGATATTATGTGACTTTACGGATGAAGAAACTAAGGCTTAGAGCAGTGGAGCGGGCTGCCCAAAGCCACACAGCAGGTGAGGAGTACACCATGATTCCGATTCAGGTCAGTGTGCCTCTACAATGCATTCCACAGACCACTGCCCAATAAAGGCTCTACCATGGCAAACCAGTTGCCTTGGTCAACTTGTCTCCTGATCATTTCACGAAAAACTAATAGTCTAGTTTTAGATCACAGTCAAATTTTCTGCACCTAGAGCTACGCTGAAGACACAAATATATATACGAGTCCTTACTGCCCCCACTAGCCTCTTTAAATAAAAATACATTTCTAGGGTAGACTAGTTTCTGGCAATTTCTATTAACAAATTCACCAAAAACGGTTGACCCTTGTTTGGAACTACATGGGTCCACTTACATGTGGATTTTTTTCAATAAATATATTGGACATTTTTTTGAGATTTGTGACAATTTGAAACAGTTTCAGACAAACCACCTAGACTAGAAATATCAAAAAATTAAGAAAAAGGTATGTCATGAATGTATAAAATGTATGTAGATACTAGTCTATCCTTACAGAGGCACAAGGTGAGTGATATTTAACATAAAATTAATAATGTGTTAATTTTCTGTTTTATAACTTTGCCTTCAAAGAATTACATTACTGTACAGTATGCTCCCCGAACATGAGTGTAATACGGTATGCCATAAAAATTTTATAAGGATTCATTCATTAGTGTATAGGCTGGGCTGCCGTGAAACAACTGTATTGATTACACTAGGCTACCATAAAGCGACCACACTGTTCTTCTTCATTATCAACGTATGTATTGTTATGTCTGCAAATAAATATGCAATTTTCACATGATCTTTTCATGTTTGATGTCTAATGTTAATAAAGCATACAACATCTACAACGTTTTACATCATATAAGACAATACTGACGTAGGTACTGACAGACAATTCATCTTAACAGATGATGTAAACTTAGCATATGGATGAATACAGCACAGTACTATGCATCTTCTCTTCCTTATGTTAATAACATTTTCTTTTCCCTAGCTTACTTTATTGTAAGAGTACAGTACATAATGCATTTAACTACAAAATACGTGTTAACTGACTATTTTATCGGTAAGGCTTATGGTCAACTGTAGGCTATTAGTAGTTAAGTTTGGGGGGAGTCAAAAGTAATATGCAAATTTTCAAATGCACAGGGTGGGGGGCTGGTGACCCAACTCCTGTCTTGTTCAAGGGTCAACTGTACACTGTTTTTGTTACTACCACAGCATAAGCATCCTGAATTTTCCTTCCTGGAATAAAGCCTGTTAAACCTCTTTGCAGGAAAATCTGTATGACTTTTTAAGTATCAAAAAGCTGAGGAAATGTTGATACTTTAAAATAAATCTTGACCCAGTAAGAACTGGCGCTAGGTCTTTTATCTTCTTGCAGTCAGCAAAAGTACAAACCTATAAAAATTCAAATAGTAGTTAAGGGCATGCATTTTGAAGTACTTACATGTGGGGTGAGTTATTTCACAAACTCATACGTACTGAAAAAATGTTTTTAATCTGGATATGTGAGCAGAAATCACTTTTAAAACCTATAAATGCTATACAATGAAAGAAAAAGCAAGTCCATGTGGGGTTTTACTAACTGTTCTCTGGAGGGGGGGAAGTTATTACTGGCTGTTACGCACCTTGCTAAAAATATAGTTCAGATGCATTCAGAAGCTGCTGTTTCTAACCCTGTATTAATCTAGATCTTTGAAAATCAAATGATGGCCAGTTTAATCACCCAGCAAAAACAAGCAACTGTGTATGTGGAGGGCAGGATTAGAGGAAGTGGAGAGAACTGGGTCAGTAGGTGGCAGATGTTAACTGGTTCAAATTTGAAAGGCGTTCAAAAGTATAGACCAGAGTTTATGAAAACTCTTAAAGTGGGGGAGAAACAAAGAAAGAAAAATGCAAAATGTGTGTAAGAAAAGATCCTAATTTAGAAGGGTGTGCTACTGAGTAAACAGTGGTCATCCAAAAACTTATTTCTTTTGAAAAATATAGAATTAACAACATTGTCAATAACATGTTATCTTTCTAGAACGTTACATTGGTGACAACGAACTTTATTTCCTCATTTGCTGTGTGGACTATTCCTGTGATGTAGGTTGTATCCTCCTTTTTCAGATCAGGAAACTGAGGCTCAGGTTAAGCAATTTGCAAGCAGTCCCCATGGAGAGCTATGGCTCAAATATAAATCTTACGATTCTAAGACCAGCATTTTCCTCATCACATATTGAACTGTGGCCATGATGGTGGCAACTCTTTAAGTGTCTGCGTAAGAGGTAAGAGAGAAATATATCCCTTGGGTTAATTATTGTTTTTAATAAAACAAAGAAAGAAAACAACTACTTCTGCCTTCTCCCAGGAGAAAATGGGAATCCTATCCCTAATAAATGTTTTCTTTTAAAATATAAGCTTATAAGCTAGTGACTAGTGATCATGTGATAAGCCTATCAGAATAAAAATCTAAATGCTGAAACTTGAATGTCTTAAATAGTTCACATAGATTTATTTCAGACAATTTTGGTGGAAAAAAAAAAAATGATTATCTTCATTTTACATTAAAGTAACCAAGAGGAAAAGACGTTACATTATTTTGTAGAAGATTTAAGCTAAAATAATAGTATTCTGTGGTCACCAGACTAGGTTTAAATTGGATGTGACTTTGTAACAAATACTGTCATGACGTTTTCACCCTTAATAGAAACTCATGGGAGTACTTAAATAAAATGAAAATGTTACCCATTTCTTATTTCCTGAAATTACCGTGAAAATGGCAGCTTAGCATGAACTCAGTATTAATACAAAACCTCCATGCACATATTTTTAATACACTCATCAGTGTAACTTTAATAATTTTCACTGTCAGGTTATATCTATTTCTATTAGAATAAACACAGACTTTCTTTCAGAATTTTTGTCTGTAATATAAAGTAAAAGCAAGCCTTAAAAAAAAAAAAACAAAAAAGGCTTAATATTTTCTAAACTTTATACCCTAGGTAATAAAGTAACGGTTCTCTATACTGACTGCCTAAAAGCATCCGGGCGGCCTATAAGGTTAACTTCCCAAGCCTCTTTAGTGATCCAAAGAATGTTATCCAAACTGCACATCATATTTTGTTACGAGTAAGGAAGACTCAGAAGCCACCACAATCATTGCCTCCTCCTCCTTACAAATTCAGTTTCTGTTACCACTTTGTGTCACCAATATCATACGGAGGACCATTAACAGGCCCACATCTTCAGGGCCTATTTTATGTGTGATGACAGCATTCCTGGTTTAAGATGCTGGTCTTATGAAACTCATCTCCCCCTGAACCTCAACCTACCTCTTCCTTTAAGCTAACTTACAGCTATCATCCAGGTATGCATGACATTCAGATTTTGTTTTTGAGGGGAAAAAAATCTCTGAAAGACAGAAACTTCTTCTATTCCAAAATACTGTTCTTAGCACCAGAACTTATCCCCAATCAAATAAAAAGCTTTTCGCAAATTCAGTCCTGTTTAAAACCTGCACTAGCCAGGTAAGCTATTTAGTTTTAAATACTCCTAGGAAATAGAACTGACAGGGATGGGGTCACCTTTAAGAAATTTATGGAAATCTTTGAAAAGATGCCCTTCAAAAAATGTATTTAACCCCAATGTAATTCAGTATGAGAAATTAAGGATCAATTTTGGAAAGTTAACAAAACTTTTAAATTCATTCATCTTTGAAACTGTTGCAGTCCAAAAAGGTAACTCATTACTTTCACCAAAGGCATCTGGATTTTTGTTCTTGTTTCAGATGAACAGTAAAGAGATTTATTAGAATACACATTCAGCTAACATTAAATCAATCTTGCCATCATTCAGGTAAGGAACATTAAAACAACATTCTGTATATTTCACATTAAGTTAAGCCAAAGAAATTTATATACACAACAAAATACAGTTTGGGTATTATCACGAACACTTGTATCAAACTCTGGAACCTACAAATTTCTGATATACACGCTATCATTTCATCTTCACACAAACTCCAAAAACTACTGCACAATAAGTTTAAATAACTTGCATAATATACAATGAATACAGGATGAATTTTTAAATCCTTTGTTTGTCTCTAAAGCTCCAGGGTACACCCTGGAGTTGTTTTTTTCATCAACACTTCAATTTATCACCCTGTATCACCCTGTATATGGGAGGCATCAAGTGTGCTTTGTAAATCACAATTTTATAAAAGATATGGTCCCTTCCCTTCAGAAGTTTACAATCTTGCTGAAAAGACCAATAAAATAATGTCATGTGAATGGTACTCATCAACTACTGAGAGAGTGCAAGAGGGCATGTGTTCCTTTCTTTAGGGTGATCATACAAATCACAGGATGGGTAGTGTTTTGGTAAAAGAGAACTAGAGACAGAAGAAGATCACAACACATCTGAGATGAAGATGGCAAAAACTGTGGCAGTTTAAGAAGTGTGCAATTAACATGCTCAAGGATTAGGCAAATGGAATATGATGCAGGAGCTGGGTAGAAACAGGACTTGGCCTTTATCTTGTGGGCAAAGGTCTTTGTGTTCAGGGTAATGATTATTTCTTCAGAAAGTTTTATTGTGCTGTAGTGTGTAGAACATATTGGATAATAAAAACTAAAAGGTAAAAGACCAGTTAGAAAGCTACTATACTAACTGTCTAACAAGTATGAAGTACTAAAGCTTGAATTTAGAAGATGGAAGTGGAAAAAGAAAGAAATCAATCTCATAATTCTTCCTGTTCTAATAAAAATGATTATAGAAATAGTCATATACATGGTCGCCTGCTATCATGTGCTGAATATATAAAGGCATAATATAAAACCAAAACCTTGCAAATAGACTTGCAGGAAAGACTTTGCGTAAGTCATCTCATCAAGTTACCTATCCTGTAATGGAATAAACATTTATAACATCTGCTTTGAATGTATTCTAGAGTAGCAAATACCATTTCTTAATACTGCAAGTCTTTGATTACATTTTTATGCTATTTTAAAAACATTTATTGTAGATGACCCCAAACTGAAAATTTCAAAAACTACAATTAGAAAATATCTGTATAAAACGGAACGATAACCTATACTTTACTATATAGAAACCACTTCTTAAAAACCACAAGGTCTGCCTGATTCATATAATTTTAAGATACCAAAATACAATGAATGTCTCTATGTTTTACAGAAACACAGGCTATCTCTTATAAACATATTTCTCAAACTGATTACCAATATTTTATGACGAAACGGAAAAATGCACGTATGTATACTCCAAAGATAAATTACCTGACCATAATATTACACTCTATTTGTGGAAAACCTCATATTTACATATTACTTTTAATAGGGATATACATATCAGTTTGATGAATAAACTACTTTCAACTAATTCAAATTATCAAAATGTATTATTACAAATATAATTGAAGACTTTTGTTTTCTCTTCCTTTAAATATTCCCTGCCCCAGAAAGTCCATAAAGGCAAATTTTCAGGAGTGAAAAATAGTGTATCTTCTTCATATATTCAATAAATATTTAGTCAATAAATACTTATGAGCTACTTCTAGATGTCCAGTGTTCTCTTAAACCACTTTATTGGGATATGATGTAGATACAAAAAGCTGTACATATTTAAGGTATACAACGGATGGGTTTAGAGTTAAGTATACATTTGTGAAATCATCACCATTATCAATACCATAAACACATACATCACCTTCAAAAGTTTCCTCCCGCCCTCTTTTTCTGTGATAGGAACACTTAACATTACTCTTAGCAAATTTTTAAGTATAAAATACACTATTGCTAACTATAGGTAATATTCTGTACAGTAGATCTCTAGGATGTGAGTAATTGAAAGTTTGTACCTTTTGACCAACAGCTCTCTGTTTCCCCCTCCCACACTTCCTGGTAACCACCATTCTACTCTCTACTTCTATGAGTGTGATTCTTTTAGATTCTTCATATAAGTGGGGTCATGTAGTATTTATTCTTTTGTATCTGGCTTATTTCTCTTAGGATAATGTCCTCTACGTTCACCCATGTTGTCACAAATGACAGATTTTCTTTTTTTTTAAGGTTGAATAATATTCCACTTTATGTAGATACATTTTCTTTATCCACTTATATGTGAATGGACATGTGGGCTGCTTCCATGTCTTGGCTATTGTAAATAATGCTGCAAAGAAATAAGAATGCAAATATCTCTTCAAGATCCTGATTTCACTTTCTCTGGATATATATCTAGAAGTAGGATTTCTGGATCATATAGTAGTTTTTTAAATTTTTCAGGAACCTTTATACTGTTTTCCATAGTGGCCATACCAATTGATGCCCAGAATTATTCTAGGTTCTTTCAGATATATCAGTGACAAACACAACAGAAAAAGATTCCTGCTCTCAGAGCACTTTCATTCTAGAAGGGGAAAACAATCAGTAAACAATTAATTTAAAAAATTCATAGTATTTTAAAGGTGACAAGTGCTGTGGAAAATGAAAAGAGAGTGGAGATGCAGCTCCCACTTTGAGTGGAGTGGTCACCAGCACAGGCCTCATCAAGAAGATGCCGTGGCCTTATCAGCTAATGCAAGAACTTTAGTTTTACTATAACTGAAGTGAAGGGCTTTTATAAGCAGAGGATTGATTTTCTTTTTTAAAAAAATACCATGTACTATTATAACTGGGTGTCAAAAAGTATAGTTGACTTCATTTAAAAGGGACGAGGGAGTGCTATTAAAAAACGTGTTGGTGGGAATGGCTATAAAAAAACTACCTTATATCAGGAACCCAAAATAACCACTAACACATGTGATTATGGCCAGTATTGCTTACTGGGCTTTACCGCTTATGACAGCCCGCCACACATGACCATTTTCACAGACTAGTAGTTCCTTATTCACATTCCAAATTCTGAACACTAAAAAGTTTAAAGCAAACCAATCTGGTAGCAAAATCTGACCCAAGTTCACTGAGACAACTGACAGCTCTTGCTACATCTCACCTGGCAAATATATACATGAAGAAACATTAACTCTCAAAATCTAGGTAAACTTTAAATATCCTCATTAATGAAAAGTCATAGGTACATCTATATGTATACATACAACCTTTCTTTAGCTGCCCTATTTTACTCAGAAGATAATGGAGTTACATCATATGTCAATTTATCATATTAAAAGTAAACCAGCCATGCTCAAAAAAAAAAGAAAAAACAAACTAAAATTCTATCTAGCATATAACCTCGAGGAAGATGGACGATGTTGATCTGTTGTTACAGATTGCGATTTTACAGTTTAAAGATATGTATTTTTCATACAAATGTCCTGTAAACACTGGCTAACTGCTGTATCTCATGTTCAACCAAAAGCAAAACAAAAAAAACAATGTTATTTATTCCAACACTGAAGGAAACAGGCTGTTTGAGACCTAATGAAACATACTATATAAGAATCTGCATGGCATCTTTCTATTGAATTTTTTAGGATAATTTTAACTACATATGAATTAGACTAAAGCACTATCTTTAAAAAAATCCGAGATGTAACTTTATAACCATGCTGTCTGCAAGACACAGGTGGCTACCGAGTACTTTAAAACTGACTAGTCTGAACTGCGATGGGCTGTAAAGTAAAAATACACCCTGAATTTCAAAAACTTAGTATGAAAAAAAAAGAATGTAAAATATCTCATAATGTTATACTAATTAAGCAATGGAATAATAGTTTTCAGATGTTGGGATAAATAAAATATTGTACTAACTTCACTAGTTTCTTTTTCCTTTTTTTAAACATTCCTACTAGAAAACTAAAAATTTGAGCTCACATTATATTTCTATTGAACAGCTCTTCTCTATAATAAAGACTGAGAAAAAGATTAATACAAAATTTCTCAAGTACTTACATTCTAGAATGAATAATTTCACTTTAGATTACCAAACAGAGTAATACAAACACAGATAAAGGTAGCAAGAAACATCCATCAGAAACTCAAATGCATCTACGGTTTTAGATATTCAAAGAGGTATCCAAAAAATTCAACAATAAAGTAAAAGTCTTCATTATATGATATGTCTAATTTGTTTCAAAATCCATTTTCAGTATTTCCTTAGTCATAAGTATGTATAGGAGGGTTCTATGTCCTATTTCCCTTAACTAGAGTTAGGGTAGATCTAAGTTTCATGAACCAAACACATATCATAATGGAATCAGAAAACAGACAACTTAATTTTAACAGATGGGAAAATTTCATAACTCCTAAAAAACAACTTTAGAGTTTATGTAAAGTTGGAGAAAAGTCCATTGCACAATAAGAACCATCATTAGTAAAAGATACACTGATTGACATTTCCTAAATATCCTTAAAAGTGCTCCAAGTACCTATTTACTGAAGTTAGACATATATATACTCCACCACATAGCAGTTCCATTCCTGTGCATATACTTATCAGAAATGAATGCTTATTTCTATCAAAAGATAAAAAAATAGGTCATAGCAGCCTTATTTTAACCCCAAACTGGAAAGGTATTCAATGTCCATTTACTGTAGAAGGGATAAATGATGGTATAATCATACAATGGAATATATACGACTGGGTGGGGGGAGAGGGAGATGATACACACATGGATGACTCAAAGACATAATGTTAATCAAAAAAATCAGACATGAAAGAGTTCATACTACATGATTCCAATTGTATAAAGTTCAGTAACAGGCAAAACTAATCCAAGATAAAAGATGCCAAAGACTGGTTCTTCTGTTGGGTGAAGGCAGTATTGACCAGGAAAGACACCAACAAAGCTCCTGGGGTAGAGTGTAGGGTAGTTACGCAGGGTACGCTTACGTAAAAAATCTCTGAACTAGCAAGTAAGAGTGTCAATTTAACTACATGAAGTTAGACTTCTGTAAAGTGGTTTTTGTTTTTTTTTTTTAAATATAAGTAACTTTTTTTTAAAAAAGGGTCTGACATATCATGAGTTATTTTCAAAAGGATTACTTAATATCAATTCTTATTCAGAATTTACACAAGAATTTCTCTACTCAACCCTACAACTAAACTTAATTTCTTTGCCATTTTTTATTAATAAAAACTAGTAATCAGTTCAATTCTATTCAACCTACTCTTAATTTTCAGATTATCTGATAAATTTTCATAAATGGATAATTCCCAATGGCTTTAAAAAGTGTAATAATTTTCTCTATAACTAATAGTTATGAACTATTTGAATGTTTATGTCTTTATGTAATTATAATAGTTAATTCTTAGTTTAAAAAGATAACTTTAAATTCCACAAAATTCAGGGCTTCTGATCATATCCTTTCTTTCATTGATAAAGCATACATAAAAATTAAATTTAGTATTTGGGAGTTCACTAGAAGTCCTTTTACAGTCCTAATGTGTTTATTTAGATTTCTTATTTGCTTTTACCCACCCCCTCTGACAGGAAGAGGGAGAAAATGCTGTTTTGCTAATAGTGAATAACCTTGAACATACAGAGTTCAATACAATGTTCTATGGAAATATAAAAGACTATATTCATCCAATCCTAGAAACTCATAGTGCTTGACAAGTGATTATTTAAGAAAATTTGTAAAACTGATTTTTGTGTCATTTCATGTGAATATAAATCATGACAACCCAGTTAACAGAGTAATATGTACTCAAAGAAGTTGACCTATTCACTACAACTTTAACAAATATATTATCTTATTAAATGTATGTATGCATTCTTCCTTCATCTGTGTCTACTCCAAGCAAGACAGCTGCCAAGTTTTATAAAAGACAAACACAAGACTTGGGGGGAGGTATCAAGGTGGACACCAAGAAGGAAACCCTGGGGCATGGCTGAAGGGAACTGTGTTCACCACTGACCTCAGCCAGATCGGCTGGTGTATCCACACGGGATCTTGGGGTTGTAAAGGACAGAAACACAAAGCAGGTAAGTTTCTCAACTGACAATCTTAATATCCTTCCTTCCTAGTAATACATCACATGTCCTGAGACTCAGGGTCTATGAGCAGATGAATTATTATGCTGCACCAACCCAGACATATGTGATAATGCAGAGGGAGCTTAGCAGATGGATGTTCAGAGGCAGAGTCAGGTGACCTGGGTGAATATGTCCGTGGGCCCTATGAAAACACAGATGGCAGCTGGTCCCTACGCTAGACGGTAGAACTGTCATAGGCAGGAAGAACTTTAAGACTGCCTGAATGTTTAATGTATGTTTCACATGGTCTTAGATAAACAGAAACTTTTTATAACTCATTTTCAAATCAAAACATTCTTTAAAATAGTACTATGCTGAAAAGGTAAAATGTAAATATCTCAGATGTTTAAAAAAGGCAAAACTGGTTCCATCTAAACCAGATTCCTTTTACTCACACAAAATTCATAATTTACCAACACTGAAATGTATCCCTCTCCTCTGTTACAAATGTCAAACAACTAGTTTATCAATATCTGAAACTTAAGAAAACCAAACAATTAAATATGGCATAATATTCTTTCTTTCCTGTAACTGAAAAGGCTTAACTACATTTTAAAAAGTGGAGCAGTGAGACAAAATACAATACCTTCTGGATGTGTTTCTCCCAGATGTTAAAATAATGGATCCTGAGGATAGAGCTTAAATTGCTCACAATCCAAACACTCTCTGAAAATTAATAAAAATAAGTGTTACTTCAAGTTGCATCTTATCTCAAAGAATTTCAACAGCACGTTTCACAAACAACCCTTAACTACTGACTGAAAAACAAAATCTGAAAAAATGACAAAAAAAGATGTATTGAAAGTAAAAAAATTCCTAATTATACATGTTTTCCTTGGGCATAGCTGTTGATCACATCTGATCAAAAATACGCATTACAAAATTATTTATACCAAAACACTACTTATCTGTCTTTACACTGCATTAAAGACTATATCACCAATTCTCAAGTGTGTGAGAAGTTAATGTCAAGGACCAAGAGGAATTCTGATCAAGGATTCCGGGAGAAAAAGTATTAGAGTTATTTGGTAGTCAACACAAGAACTGAAACACCTCATTTTTTTTTTTCTAGACCATTAGAAACAAAAAAATGTTAAACTTGGAATTAGAACCTTCCTAGATACAGAATGACATCGACATGTGGACAGTTTATGCTTTTAAGAACAAAAGAGTGGGTGAAAAAGTTTTAGGCCAGCAAGACCCAGAGTCCACACTTTAACACTGTGGTGGCCTTGGAAACTGTATATTGACCAATAGGCCAATGGACAGTGAGACCAGTTGGTGATAAGACAGGTATGGTGCAAACTCCGAGATTCCACCATAGCAGCATTCCACTCGTATCACCCACTGCATTTATGTCTGGTTTACATTTTTAGAATTCTCAATTCCTATCCCACAGCCTATGATTGGTTCTCAAGGATTATAGCTTAGCCTCCAAATAAATCCATAAACCTAAACCTTAAACTCCCCAAATAAAGTATTTTTCATTATCACTTAATTTTACCAGTGCCCTTCAGTCTCCTTAAAACCATATATAGATTACAAATTTCTTTGAGTGATGCTTCCTTAACATCCTAGGGAGGCAGGCTGTTCAACCACTCTGCCTCTGGGTCACTTTCTCTGTATCCTGCTTACTGTTATTCTCCCTGTGACTGTGAGCCCTGCATTCATCTTTGAATCCTCCAGCACCTAGCATGGTGCAAGGCATAGAGCTGATGCTGAGTGAAAGTCTGCGCTATGAATCACCGAATCTGAGAGACTTTGTCAACTAATATACCATGCTGAAGTAAAAATAATACCAGCAAAGGGAAGCAGGTAGTTATACGAGCCAACTACAATGAAGAATACTCGCCTTTTTAAAAATTTCATACTTCATACATACACACACACACACACACTCAATTCTCATTCTCGCTCCCTCTCCGTCTCCCTTCTTTCTCTCAGTTCTTCATTAGCAAGACTCTCCTGGTATCTATGTCAATACTCTCCCAACCCCTACAGACAATCAGCCAGCTGGTGGCAGGGCTCCTTTCTGCCCAGGTGAATTGGGATTCTAGCCCTGCTGTCTGATCCTGCACCAATTGGCATGGTAACTGGACGTTAACACAAACCCTCTAGGCACACCATCAGCAGCTCCTAAGTTACCCTCCATCAGCAGCTGGGAATGTCACTTATATGTGTAAGTCAAAAATACTTAGAATGATAACTAAGGCAGAATATTCCTAGAATTTTATTAGTAGACAGCTGGCATTGCCTTAAAATAGAAAAAACAAACAAACAAACCCTGAAGAGACCTAGTAGTGATTAAAAAAAAAAAAAAAAAAGCCTTATCATTTCCTATTAGGGCACTACTTTTTCAGCAACCAAATAAAAACATTACCAAATCATTTTATGTAATAAAATTTAACCTTACTTTGACCTTCCTCATAAAGCAAACAAACCTCTCTATCCAATAAAGTTCCATCTGAACTATGTAAGATGATAAGCAATACCTTAATTGCATTCATTTACATGACTTTGAAACTATTCTGGGCTGAAGTCGCTGACTGCAAGGTCACAGAATACAAAAAAGTAAAATGTGTGCAATTTACCAAGGAGGAGGAATGATGCACTTGGGCAGTGGGGCAGACCTTCTCCCTCCCTCATCAGGAGACACCCAAAGCTTAATGCAATCAACAGGTGCAGCCATCTCTAACATCTCTATCTGAAATATATCATACATATACACACTGATTTTATAAATATACATATAAAATATAATAAGAATATGTACTTGATAAGTCCACCATATATTATGGTTTTCTTATTAAAATCAATCTCCCTGAACAGAGGCAAAGGGCAATTCTATGCCTTAACAGCATTTAAAATCAAAATATGAAATAGGGCTATTACTTTTTCCATTGTTTCATAAAAATTTCTAACAACTAAAATTCAGGTTATAAAGCTGTAACAATTTTTAGGACAAGAACTGCAAACACAGGATGTTAAGTATACTAAGCATTTCTGCTTTCATTTTTCATAACCTAAGCAAATACTCAACTAATTTGCTTAGAGGAGCAGACTTTTACGTCTCAAAGCCAATAATACCACATTAGTAAAAGTAAAGAAATACAACTGACTGACAGAAACTGACTACCATAAATTACGAGGGACAATGTGTATTCCTCAAAACCTCAGAATATATCATAACACACAAAAACAAGTTAATCCTACAAAATATTTCCCTTTAGTAAAATTCTAACACAAACTAGATGTTATTGGCACTTGAATTTACTGGAGAAAAGGGAAGGAAATTAAAAGGTTAGGATCTAGAGACCTTTAAAAATGTCTGTAATATTAGTACAAATGTAGAGCCTCAAATATTTTTTTCGGTTTAATATAACATCACCAGGAGATTCATTTAAGAAGTTTCTGTCCATTAAATTAGATACATCTCCCACATTTAATGTACTACCAAAGCATTTCTATACTGCTCAAGCCAAACTTTTGCAATTTAAAAATGATTTAGTGAAAAAGCAGCAATGATATTATAAAATTTATGCTTCTTCACCTTCTCTCCCTACCTAGAAGGGCAAGACTCTTTTCATGTAAATCTGTATTAGATCCCAATCATTTCAATTGATGATACTCCACAAAGAACACAAGGATGAAAATATATTTAAGTACTATATTCTTAAACAAACTCCAACACCCTGATGCCACTTTGTCCTGTTTAAATGAGAAATAAAATAAAATCTCAATTTCTCTCTACATGTTAAGCCAATTCACTTTGGAATACCTTAGTAGCAAAATAAATGTATACATGTATTTTAAAAAGTACTAGTTACTATTACGATCCACATATAACTTTCAGTGACCATATCTTCTTTAGATATTTTAATCCTTTCTATAAGAAGTAATTCAGGCTTTAACATGATATAGATAATCTGTATAACTATGTAACAAGCAATTCATGGTTCACATATCTTGACAAGGATAAAAGCACTGGGGCCAACCAGCATCCTCTAATATTGCTTCCAGTGTTCTTGGTCACATTTTTATCTGATTTCAGATCTCAGGCTCACGGTAATTTTCTGATAAA
Organism: Monodon monoceros; assembly: GCF_005190385.1. Taxonomy (NCBI): domain Eukaryota; kingdom Metazoa; phylum Chordata; class Mammalia; order Artiodactyla; family Monodontidae; genus Monodon; species Monodon monoceros. Next base: position 28,491,085 of record NW_021703767.1, on the reverse strand, counting down.
TATAACTTTTGTTATTTCTCAAACACTTCCCTCTGTCCATCCAAAAGACTGAATGCTTTATGTTCCTAAAGCTCATTAATTATGATCACAATATTTATCTAAAGTTCTATTTCATACACATAAATTATCCTTTCCTTGGATATTAGAATATGTTAAAACCAATTTTTATAATCACAGTCTAGCCTTTGTGTGTCTTTAAATGAGCTACAACCGTGAACTGAAAATGAACTATATTAATGGCATCACTCTTACAGCTCTCAAAGTTGAAGAAAAAAGTCCAAGCTTAGGTTCTGACACACTTCATTTTAACAGCATGCATCAGCCTCAGGTGAGCATAGTAAATCCGGCCCACATAGCAAGTATGCATGTGTGTGCTCCTCTTTCCATTTTCTCTTTTCTTTTCCTTACCTCTCCCTAGGAAGTCAATGAACTAAATATTACACACTGTTTAAATATATACAGTGGTACAGAGATAAATGATCTATCTTGTCCAAAAAAGAGGTACCTAAATAAAGAAACTTATCAATTCTCAAGGTAAAATTAAATCCTGGACTGACAGGTTGCTCAGATAACACTCAGAAAAGAACAATATGACTCAACCTGTAAGGAACAGACCAAAAACACTCCATAAGATGAAGTGTATCTAGAGGAGTCCATATCTCCATTTGAAACGCTTGCTATGGAATATGTTAATTGACAGTTCCATCTAGGAAATATTTTTCTTCCTCTCTCACCTGTTCCCCCACCCATCTTGCACTCGACTCCATAAACAGCAGTTATCCCCCATTATAAAACAGTTGACGGTTAAAAAACAATGAGCCAACGAAGAAAGTACAATATTCTATAACTGACATTTACTGCATTGGCCTTGGACTTCTAATCTTTACCAGACGGGCACACAAATCAATCCATCAGCTCATAAAGGTGTGCTTTTTTAACCTCTAAAACAGATGGGATTGGCCAGAAGTGTCTGGCATGTCAAACTGCTAATCACTGCTGCCCTTTGCACAAAATAACCCTCTTAAGTTGAGGCATGGTTGCACGGGAACCGACATTAGTCTGTGGGAAACCCATTTAGCTGTCACACACTCCCTGCCACTCCTGCTCTCCCTTAATTAAGCCTAATGCCTTATGCTTTGACCTTTTGTTCTAGCCTATTAACCCTATCTAGTACAAGTTCAATTATGTTAAACTAAAAACTTTGCTGTAAAATATTAAATGCCAAGCTCAAAAAACCATGAGGGACATCCTCACAGCCCTTAGTTCTATGCACCCTGTTACTCCATGCATGTGACAGTAAAACCTCACTTTTGAAGTGATACTGATTCTGACAGAGTCTAGAAGAACCACATGATCATTCTTGTTCACCCCCTTATTTTACAAACTGAGGCCAGAAAACATTAAATGACTCACCCATTTCACAGCTTCAGTTGAACCACGCTGAAACCTATCTAATCTCTAGCTCTGATCCTTTATTCTCCATCGTGTCTCTGATTTACAGTCAAACCACCCAGGACTGTGTTAAGGATACTAGTATTTTCAACACATTATTACTTTTCACCACCCACTAAAATTCACTACTACACAAATAGGCCTAAAGCAAAACAAATGAGCACGTCCACAGAGTTTTGAGGTAATATTTCCTTTCCTCCGCACACCAAAATTTTCTATCCGCTCATGACTTTTCTTCTTTTTAAGAGGAACAATGGCCATCTGAGAACTGCTAAATTCTGCAACACTCCCAAGGCAATAGGTGCAAATACAAATTTCTTTCTTCACTGATACTTCATTTAAGTATTCAATAGAACAAATGACTGAAGCTACAGAAAGCAACTACAACTTACTACTTATCCTCAAATGGAAAAAGCTGGTTATCTTTAAAAATATCTTTTTTACACCTATATGTAAATTGATTGTTCTTCAACATTTACCAGAATCCCAAAAAATAAAATCAAAAAAGTTTAAAATTCACTGTAAAGTAAAATCAAACATAGTCCAAACTAACATGCTATCATCACAGGGGAATTTTAATTTTAGTATATAGTAACAAGTGCTATTCCCCTTTCCACTTACTTCATACAACTAGAAAAAACTGTTTTACCACTCTATGACACGTGAAAACAAACATTAATAACATCAAACAAAATTTGGATTTCTACCTGTGACTCATGTGAGGAAATGCATATTAATTTCAGATTTTTGAAAGATTTAAAGTCAGATTTTAATTTTATCCTTTTATTGACTGCCCAAAGACCCATTTTAATCTACTTTCAGTAACCAATACTGTCATTTTTGCCTGTAGCAACCTGGAACCTTACAGGTTAAGATAATATGCCATTAAGTGGAACATATAGCAATTTTCAAAAGAAACAGTGATGAACAACTTCAATGACAGAATTTACTACTTTCTAAGGGATAAAAGTAGAATGTGTACAAAAGTAAAACTCAAAGTGAATGTGCTTATGTTATTAGAATAGTACTTTCTTGGCATCATCAGAAGGAATATACACAAGAATTTACAATATGAAACATAACACAGGTGGATGAGCAGTCAAAGGGAAAACAAACACTGACAGCAAGAACAACTAGCAGCAAGCTAATGATTCAGAGTGTCAGTCACCTTTTTTTCCTGCAAAGGATATGTTTTTTTTACACACACACACACACACACACACACACACACACTTTCTTTTTTATATTCTTTTCCATTATAGTTTATCCCAGGACATTGAATATAGTTCCCTATGCCATACAGTAGGACTTTCTTGTCCATGATATTGTTAGTTTAAATGAGATATCATGCCTTAATTACAAAAGTCAGCTCATAAAAATAGAAATTAAGTTTGGGTCTCAGACACTGAGGAATTTAACAGTGGGAAAGTTATACTAGTGCATAGAATCCACATACTCTACAACATATTGACTGACACAAGGGAACAACTGAAAGGAAAGAGCAGCTCAGCACAACACAGCTCAGCACAGATGCAAACACAAAGTAGAATATACCACATTAATAGTGAATGTGCTCATTTTTCTACTCTTTTACTTTGGACAGTAGTCCATTAGCCTGTATATCTTCTTTTACTATGATTTATGTGATTCACTGCTATTTACTTGTGAATAGAAAAATATGTGAGCCCTGAGAGGTGTTTTTTCTGTTTACAAAAAGCATCTATTTCTAAGCATGCATAAAGTTTAGTAAAAACTTTTGTCTTCACAAGAAACTGGGCTAAAGTCATTTTAAGAGCATCTGTTAAATCTCAGTACTGTATATGTATGTCCCAGATAATCTACACATTTTCTTTATCATTTGAAAATTAATTGCTGGTCTATAAATTTCTGAGCTCTATTTTAAAATAATTTTCTTTTCCAGCTTAGCATTATTAATCAAGTTGAACGTGATAATGTTCTAACAGTCAGAAAATTCACCTCTAGTGAAGAGCAAATCCTAATTCTAAAAAATAACAAAAGGGCTTCATATACTACTTAAGGCCTATAATTTACTAGGTTTTGAATCATCAAGTCCTTCCTGATTCTAACTTTTAAGATTACTGAACGCCAAAATTAATGCTAAACATGAGATTCTGAGATGCCTCCAGTGTCCCAAGCAGTCAAATTCAATGCAATTAAATGTGCTGAGCTGGTGGATCCTTATAACTACTGCAAGTAAGGCCAAGGAAATTGCCCATAAGGCTCTAGAAATATTGTTTCATTTCTTTAAAAAAATTAAATGTTGCCCCCCCCAAATTTCTCTGAACATGCATTCTAATATGTTATAAATTGTGTATTTTATTTTTTACTTTTTATTTTTTTTGCGGTACGCGGGCCTCTCACTGTTGTGGCCTCTCCCGTTGCGGAGCACAGGCTCCGGATGCGCAGGCTCAGCGGCCATGGCTCACGGGCCCAGCCGCTCCGCGGCATGTGGGATCTTCCCGGACCGGGGCACAAACCCGTGTCCCCTGCATTGGCAGGCGGACTCTCAACCACTGCGCCACCAGGGAAGCCCTAAATTGTGTATTTTTGAAGAAACTTAGTATTACAGAACAATGTCAAGTAATTATAATGTCACCAACAGTTAGTTTCACTTTTTCCTTCATAATAAATATGCCTGGAAAGAAGATGATAAATTTCAAGGAAGAAATATTATTTCTTATAGAAGTTCTAATTTAAATAGACCAAAGAAAAAATGTAGAACAGCAGCTATTATGCATAAGTTAGTCATAATATTTAGCAGTTTTTAATGTATAAATACACAAAGGCCCCATTCCTAACCCCCAAAAAAGCCAGATTTCACCAATAGTTGGGATTGGTACAGTTCAATTCAACAAATGTTTTAACAACCTTCTGTATGCCAGGCACCTACAGCACCAACAATACACTGATGAATAAGCTCCTATTCACGCAACTTACCCTCTCTTGAGGAGGACAGACATTAAACAAGTGTGAGACTATCACAATCAGGGGTACAAGGAATTGTGAGAGACAAATCTGATCTTGTTAGAGGTTTGGAGACTGTACTGAGCACCTACACTCTCTTGTCCACTGTCCCATGAGTGAGAATATTCCTTTCCAATTTGCTTCACCAAGGTGAGGAATGTGGTCAGTCTGTGGCCCACATCAACGGCTACCATTAGGTTTCTTCTCTCTTGCTCTCTTTCTAGAGGGGTGGACCTCGGTGCACTTGGTTCAGGGCACTGATCACCCCTGGTCTACACAGCGCCCTCGCATCCGATATGCTACCTTCTCAAAGGAGAATACAGAGTGGGGCCCATAACCTTTGTATTATGTTCCCAACTGAACCAACAGACCCAACCACCTCCACTAATGGTTTTAGAATATTACTCTTCGGTAGTAAGCGCAGCTGGCCTGTGATCGTTCTGGTCACACTAGTCAACTAAAGTCACCTGGCTCTGTTAATCGACAAATAAAAGTTCCCTTACTGAATTTTAAATAGAACTCAAAAATGTATATGACACGTAGAGACAAAGCTAATGCATGAACAGATGCGCATCTGTACTGTAAAGCTTCTCTTCTTAAATTCTCACCCTAGAAAACACACCCCAAGTTCTAGACTATCAAATGAATCACAAGACTGTCCTGAAGACCATATTTTAATAGCATGAGAAGGAAACAGGCCACAAAAAACAAGGATGAGGGCTTCCCTGGTGGCGCAGTGGTGGAGAGTCCGCCTGCTAATGCAGGGGACACGGGTTTGTGCCCCGGTCCGGGAAGATCCCACATGGCGCGGAGCGGCTGGGCCCGTGAGCCATGGCCGCTGAGCCTGCGTGTCCGGTGCCTGTGCTCCGCAACGGGAGAGGCCACAACAGTGAGAGGCCCGCGTACCACAAAAAAAAAAAAAAAAAAAAAAAATGGATGATACGGTCAGTCCGGCTCACTCCACTCCTTGAGGCCCAGTCCTGATTATCAGAGGTCCTCCCTTGGGGTTAGCTCAGCTTTAGTATACTGCTGGATCCATCACCAAAGGTTATTAACTATTCCTTAACACCTGGTACAGAAAGCCCCTCTTTCTGAGATGGCTTTAGCAAAAATAAACAAACACACAAAAGAGTGTGAAATAAATCAAGACTTGATTTCTCACCCTGGGTTTAGCCAGTTGCCAGCTGTTGGTTTTAAATTCTTAGGTGCTCAGTGTGTCCTCCTCCGTAAGATGCAGACAAAAAGTGTTTTGGAAATTTTAAATTAACAACAATGTCAAAAATGTTGGAAGATGAGCAATCATGTACCCTACTGTGTCACATGGATACCTAGCCGTTAAAAAGAAAAGAACGAGTGAGAAATTAACAGAACAAAAGGGAAAACAGGGGAAAAAGGAAACGAAAATAGAGGAGGATCAAGAGAAAAGAAAAAGGTGTGTAAGTGAAATAGTAGCACTTATCACTATTTGATTCACAGTCCACACCAACTACCTATCCTATGGGCTCTTCTGTTAAGTAAGATGCCTCTATACACTGACTTGTTTGAAAATGAGGAAGTAGGACAAGGTACCTCTAAAACAAGCACACTTAAACCCAGAAATTCCATAGCTTCTATCAAATTTCCTTCCAACCTGATATCTAAGGATTCCATGAAAGTACTTCAGTTTGTGAAAGCCCAAGCAAAAGAAGAAGAAGAAAAAAAAAAAAAAAACAGAAGAAAACATAACGTTGATTCAGGTCAGTCAAGGATTACCAAGACAGGTAAGAGTAGCATTTTACTAACAGACTGAACAATGCATTGCTTTGAGTTCTGCCTCAATAATACCAAACATCCAGATATTGGGAAAGAACCAGGTGGTGAATAATAAACACCTTCCATCTTCAATCCTTGACCTCATGCAGATTCAGTCTATTTCAATTAACTTTTTTAAAAGGCATGGATGTGTTAGGGAAATAATATAAATACGTATCTGAACTCCAGAAAAATTTTTTTACCCAGATTGTTCACTTACACAGTTTCTCTCTTATTTGGCCAGATACAATATAGTTTCTTAATAAAAGAATGTTCCTTTGCAGCTTTTATACAAACCCTTTTGTTTATCCAACATTTATTTGGCATTTCAAAATCCAAAGCACACTAGAAAATACTATGTATATGAGCATTATTACTCATCCTTTTGTCTCCAGTACAGTTTCAATTTGACTACCTTTTAGTGTAGAGGGAACTACTCAGCTTGAGTCTTTTGGTTCAAAGTTCCATAAATTTTAAATGAGGAAAGTAAAAAGAGGTGGAGAGGTTTATAACTCCAGTTCTCACGCTCCAACAATAAAAGAATATGCCTGATGTGTACTTTAAAATACATGATGTGCTGCAAACCTCCCTAACTCCAAAATTTCTTTCCTGACCATGGTCTACTCCCAAAATGAAGCCAAATACTCCTCATCTCTTGATTTCTGCATCCTTCTGATAAATTCACAAATGCATTGTCAATTTCCTCTTCGTATTACAGAGACTAGTTCATTAGCATAGCACAGTCTTTAAAATAAAATTACTGGGGGTGAACATAGGACAATAAAAATAAAAATCATGTTAAGAACCGTAACAGTCAAGAGATTTAACTTTTCAACCAGGAAAAGCTATGGCTCTGAATTTGCTACAACTGCTCCCTGAAGTGCACAAACATAATTTGCCTTGGGAACACTTGGATTAAGACCACGACAAGCTTTTTAAATGAATTATATCAAGAAACACAGTTGCTTTCTCTGCCTCAAAGAACACTGTAGCAATTCTGAGGTCCACTTCACAGGAGCTAGGAGCCTTCACGGCTGCCCTTGGTGACTACATCTTCCTTATGCAAGTGCAGGAGCAGGACATCAGCTCTCTGAGAACTCACAGCAACTGCGGCAGAAACATCGCTTGGAAACAGGGTGCCTTCCCAGTGGGACTGATCTTTGAGAAGCCAGGCTGGGTGAACGCTGCTTGAGTCCTGCGGCTCTCAGGTTGGGAGCAGGTTTTTTTTTTTTTTTTTTTTAAATCATTTTCTAAAAATCAGAGAGAGACTGGTTTTCTCTTCAAAAGGTGGCATATTCTCGTGGAAAAGCAAATTATTATCAATGAAATTAGCTGTGTGACCTCAGGCAAGTTACTCAGGCATCTCTCAGACTAGGTCTATGTAAAGAAGAGAAAATGATACCTATATGTCACAGGGGAACTGTAAAGCAGCCAGCACCATGTCTGGCACAAAGCAGGTATCCCCAAATCCTCTTCCTTTCCCTACTCCTCCCCGCAATAAAAAAGGAAAAGGCAAAAGACAGGAAACTAAGTAACCTTTTTATATTTCAAGTTTTGACCCGTCATCTCTACTCCTTTCAAAACTATAACCTTGAAATCTTTACTGTTTACTGTCAACAACAGCATATATTGATATAGTCAGAATTTCAGAATTTAGAAATGAAATCTAACCTCCCTGTTCTACAGATTCTACACATGCTGCCCAGAGACATAAAAGGCCTTTCCTTTCATCAGTATCATACATTGATTTAGTAGCAGAACCTAAGCTAGAAAAATGTGTGGAATAACAAAACAGAAACACTTTTTTAAAATAAGCTTTTCAAAAATCAGACCTGAGCCTATATGACCCATTGTGTAAATATTCCCTTTAGGGGAAAAACTGCAATTGTGATTAGTTTCATTTTGAGGGTATTTCTTATATCTCATTTGTAAGTGTTTCACATGTTTTCAAATACTTTTTCTTGCTGTTCTCCACCTTCTTCTGTCCTCCTTCCTTCCCTTAATTTGTTTCTTTTCCAGGGTATAAATCTACCACTCTACTGTAGATTACTATAAATTCATAAATTCGGGAATCAAAAAAGAATTCTTAAAAAGTATGCTTTTTAAAAACCAGCTATAATCCCTTAAACATTTCATATCTCTCTATTTCTAGGTAAATTCCTTAAGACAGAAGTTTCTTTTAAACTTCTAATCCTCAAACTTTGATTGCGTTCTGCTATATGTCAGGCTCTCTTAACCACATTATGTCATTAAATCTCCACAATTATAGTAATATTCTAATTCTAAGATTGCTTATAAACATAATTTCCTTTCTTACTATTGCAATGCTAAATTATCATCTTTTTTTAACGCAGTAACATATTTAACATGTTCACATTTTATGTACAGTACAGGCAAATTCAACAATTGAAAGCACACAACAACAAGAAGCTAGCTTAGCCGCTACATGACTTAGCTTTTCTCTTACCTAAAGCTAATCACCTTACTTTTACCTAGTACCCTCACATAGCTGGTAAAGAAGGTAGAAGTAAAATAATCAAAGCAGACTGCAAAAAAACCCACAAGTTCCAAACTCCTTAGCTCCTGAGCTATCCTCAATCCATCAGAAAATTACAGATCTGAAAACAAGGAGTAGCCCTATCATTTAACAGGAGACTGAAAAACGACTTTCTTAATTAGAAGTCCAAGGCTGAGAGGCTCCTTTCCACCAAAGCTCTGAATAAACACCAACATCAGGTCAATCAGAGCTGTCCTGGTCCCAGTGGGATCTTAAGCTGATGACTCAAATTCCCAGCAAGCTTCTAGTTTAATTTCTTGAAACTCTAGGCTTAGTCACAGAGTGACCTGGAATTTAAGGCAAATAAGGGTCTCTTCCATCCTTAAAGATATTTTTGCTGAATGACACAAAGTTAAAGAGGGAAGATGGGTTTAGAGCTTTTTAGAGTTTTTATTCCCCGAGGTGTACCAAGTTAAAAAACTGGGGACAGTGAACCATGCTAGCTTTGAATTTCAAACACAACTATTAACCCTGTCAGAGAAGCAAGTCCATTTCCAAGTTTTAACAAAATGCCTTTTTTTTTTTAACCCCAGCACTACTTATTGAAAGAGGAAGGAAAGAAGAATGAAAGGGAGGGAGGGAGGTGGGGAGGGAGGGAGGGAGGGAGGTGGGGAGGGAGGGAGGGAGGTGGGGAGGATAGATGGATGTCACAAGCACCTTCCTAGACAAAGTTTCAACATATTCTGGAGTTCTTCTTGAATTTATTTCAATCAAAAAACATATAAATTATAATTTCTTTAACAGGTAATTATCCATACAGTATCTTCAATAACTATCTTGTTTAGCTTTAAAAAAAATCTTAGTACTACTAAGTAAATACAGTGGAGTCCTTTTTTTCCATAACTTCAAAGAGTAATTTTTTTCTACATTTTTGAGTTGCCAGTCTTCTAAATTCTTCAAATCCGCTTCTCATTATATTACTCCTAGAGTTCTAGGCTAAATGTTATCTCTAGCTTGGTTCAAGGTGCTAATTTTAACAAAATCCTAATAACAATGGTAAACTGTATCATCTTTACTTTTTCCTCATTCTTGTTCTCAATATTTTATGAATTTAAGAAAAATTATCTGTTTCAGGTGTAATGATATCTTAAAATGTCATGTTTTATTTGTAGTATTTGCAAGGTAGTGTAGGGATCAATTTGAATTTTAAGGTTCATAATGCAGAGTATGTAATATAACAGTGACAACAATTAGTATATCATCCTACTTATCTCAATACCTATACTTATTATGAAAAATTAAAATTACTCTTCATACCTGTAGCAAAACAATAGGAAATTTCTATTGTAAATAAACTCTAATTTTTAGAATCCTAAATATTCAATTTGAACATTAAATTTCAAGGAACAAAAAACAACAGATGGGTATCTGTATTACAGTTTGCAAAAAAACCCTGCTAAGATTTCAGAGGTCTCTTTGGTCCCAATTTTCCCCCTACCCTTGAATCACAAGGTAATGTGCTTAAAGAAAGCATTCTTTCTGGGGTTATTTACATGAAGTTATCTTTATGAGAAATCTTATGAAAGAGTTCTCCAGTTCACCACCCAAACCTCAGCACTCTGTTTTCCATGTTCGATAAGACCCTTGGAAAACACCACATCTCAAAAGAATAAAGAAAAGGTGGTCTATTTTTAATTCATTTCCTTCCAAATAAACTATTACTCCCTAACTCCTGGTTCTATGCTGGTACCCAATTTTGACCTTCCAGTTTAGATATATTTAAGAGACATTCAAAAACAGTGTACACATGCACAAGTGGGGAACCTGTCATTTCTCCCCCTCAAACCACCAATATTTTTATAATATTGATGACCTCATAAAAGGAACTCCATTACCATCAGCAATTCATGTCCCTGCTTCAGCACCAGATGCAACCAGGATATGGAAACAAGATCTCTCTCCTCCATTTACTTTTTATTCATTCCAACCCCTGGATATAACCCTCAGTTCCATTCCATTGGCCTGCTTCACCATCTGACACGCTTGATTTTTACCTTCTCAAGTCTTAGCGACCATCCTGGTGTCATATTTCCCTAATTGTTGTGTTAATCTAAATATTACAGAATGAGTTTGCTCATTTTCCCCCAAGACAGTCCCCTCAAAAAACTGCAACTTAAGGAAATGCATCTTGAACAATTTAATTCTCAGATTCAAACTCATTATCCTGAAAGCCCTCCACCCCTCCCTGCCCCATATTCTGTTCAGAGTGTTTCTTTGACTTTTCAATAGTAATCAAAAGTTGCTTTTCATAAAAACATTTCTCTAGTTGGAAGACGGGTACAAAGGGTTTTGTTAGAACAGTAAATGCTTTTTTCTCTAGTCTTCATCCATGTTAACAGTAAATCACTATGAAACCAACCAAAACAAAACCCACCCTCACTGTGTGTAGCCACGTGAAGGGGCATATGGAAAAAGCTTAAGAGTAAAGAACCTTCATCCCAGCACAGCCAAGAAGGGAAGCTACAAATGAAGGCAGTTTTCATGGAAGAAAACATCCACAGATGTAGAAGCTACTTATTTTAGAAAAGGGGACAAGACAGCAAGAGAGCAATAAGGAGAGAGAGAGGTGGGGTATAGACAAACAAACTGGAATGCCTCTTCTCTGTTCACCTACACTTTAAAACCTGACTGTATCCGGCAATCTAAAGTTTGAAAAGCAAAACTAAACCTATCACAATTTAAAGTGAACAATTTTCGCTTGATAAAAATTAGCTGTTTTGAACTTATTTGGGGCAGAATTATTTTTTTTAACCTTATACACAAAGCTATCATTGCTTTTTCAAAACGCTTAAAAATGACCTGTTAAGTTTCTTACAATCGTAAAATTTTAAAACTGAATACCTAATCCCTTTAACATCATATATCCTAAGCCACTCTGATGTAAAATTACTTCTATGCCACTGTCTTCTAGTACTGGTTTGCAATGGAATCTGTACAATTAATAATAACCTTCTTCCTTCTCATCTTTCTAGAAAGCCAAGAATGACATATCTCCTTATCTCCCTATTTGTGCCATTAGATTGACATATTTTGCCTCACCTGTCACCTTCCATAAAACTCTGCTTTCAGATGAGTTAATTCATTTTTTAGTTGTCCTCAATGTTCTAAAATAGTGATGTTTGACAGAATTAATACAGTGCTCTAGTTCTCTCTGTTCAACTGGTATTTAATTAAAGATCTTGGAGGCATCTTTGTCTCCAGTTACACTGCTTAAAGAAGGAATGTTACTTCCTACCCGGACAATGTGCTAAACCACATGGCAACAGAGCTGCCTTCCTAAGGTCTCCCATTTAACAGATTGTTTTGCTGTGTTTAAGCTACTAGCAAGACAGATTACCACTTTATTTAATGTTGATTTTACTTTTCACATCTCTGAACCACAACTCTACTATAGCCTACATTCTCTCTTACCTTTAAAGTGGCCAGCATTTCTGAACTTGTAATGCTCCCTTATATTTTTATTTGATCATTGCTTTTGTTTTACCTGGACCTCAAAAAGTCCTAATGGTATTTAATTTGTAAGATTTCTTGAATCTCTGGTAACCATGCAGAGAATCTTTAAGCAATGAGAGCTACCTGGAGCACAAGCAGAAACTTTCTTGTTTTAAATTCTTTTGAATTAGAGTCTTTAAGCAGTGAGAGCTACCTAGAGCACAAGCAGAAAATTTCTTGTTTTAGACTCTTTTGAATTAATATCTTTTGGCGAATAGCCCACTCAACTTAATATGTCATAATTTTCAATTGTAAAGGTAGCATGGATAATTTAAATTGGCACTTACTATTTATTACACAAATAACTGTTCTCTTGGAATGCGTTTTGAAAGCTAGCATTTCTCAATAATTCTTTGGCTACATCGGAACCACAAGAGATATGTCAATTTAAGCAAACTTCAGGAGCAATAAACTAACAAACAAGACTCTAGGTGGTGGTATAGGTTATTTTTTTATCATGATGTTTTGCTCTTAAAAAACTGCAGGAGTCAGAGGAGCCTTTAGCCTCTTTTACAGACACCTTTTTATTGCAACCTTACAATATTTTAGGGTGTTAAATTAGTAAAAGTTTAGAGACACATTCAGGAAATGGGTCCAGACATTAAAACTGGTTTTCAACTACCTCAAAGGCACTGTAGAGAGCGCACTGGAGTAAAACCAACGATGAGTAATCCTCTTTTTTGTTTGTTTTTAATACGTATTTTCCTCATGCTCCTAGGGCACTTGCAGGGCTAAGTATGCAAAGAGGTCTTTCCCCACCAGAGTGTATGAAACAGGCTAAAGTAACAATCCTACAGCCTGCAGGATAGGGGCTTGCTCCATTGACTGAAACTTCTTTGTCTCTAGGAACTAATTCCAGGCAGAAAAAAGTTAGCACTGGTGATGAAGCCACTACTCTCTGAACCAGCTAAACTCAAACTACATTACCAAACTGCTGGGCAAAACCAGGGCAACTTACTTCGAAACTGAAAAGCACTTCAAAATACTCCAGGCAGCAACCCACACTTAGGTGCCAGGCAGATGAAGCAGCATTTGTTTAAAAAGTCCACTTATTTCAGTGTCTCTTCAACAAAGGTGCCAAACTAGTGATTAAACATTGAATAATCACATCAGGAAGATGCCACCCACTTGCTAAACCCATGATTCACTAACAAGCAGGTTCAATGCAATTCATAACTTTAAAGAAATGAACTACCAAAGCTCTTTGCCTGACAAATACCACTCTCCACCCCTCCAAATGTAAACAGCAATCACCATCTATAAACGGACAACCATTTTCACTTTGAACACCTATGGATGGTCTCTCTTCCTCTAGAAACAGTTTTTCCCGCACAATCTCACATTTAATCATTTACATTACCGGAGACAAACTCCAACTCAGTTCCACCAACTGAGTGAAAAATCCTTGTGGCTAAGAACGTCTTAATTCTTTTCCGAAATAAAAATGCTTTATTAAAAAATTTAAAACGCAAAACTACTTATCATTCTGTTCTTCTACTATCTTCAAAACCCAATTGCAATCCCTAACGAGATAGAAGGTAGAAACTCCTGTAATGCTTCAGAGATCAACATGTGTCACAGACTCCCAGCTTGTTCGCCTCTAAGACACAGTTGATTCCTTTGTTCCTTCAGACTGAACACCAACTCTTGATTAAAATTTGGAAACTACTTTGGAAAGGATATGACGGTTTGTAGAATATTTCCAGGCAAACCCTTCATAAAACAACAACATGCACTAGTAGTATTAGAGGACACAGATATAAGAGTGAAAAACAAGCCTCCAGAAGCCTCCCAGGACCTGCACGGAGCTCACCCTAGATGTGAGCCCGGTTTCTGGCTCAGGGGTAAAGTGATGGTTGAGGCCTCGGGTCGAAGAGGCCTCCCTCGGGAGGGGAAGGACAAGTACCGACGGGCTGGGCTGGACCCGGGGGTCCTCCGGGGGTCGGGAGCGCGGTCCCTTTTCTTACCCACTTTCCCCGGCCCGGGATCCGCGAGCACAGAGCTGGGAGGCACCCGAGTGAGAGGCGGGGAGCTGCGTCCGGCGCCGCCCAGGACGCCCGGGGCAGCAGGAGCGGCGCGGCGAGAAGCGCCCGGGGCTCGGGGCCGAGGGAGCAGACGAGCGGGGCGCGAGTCCGGCCCACGCCCCCCCCCTGCCCCGGCCCGGCTCAGGGGCCACCCGGAGGCCGCCCCCCGGCCCAGGACTGGCACGGACGCGCCAGTGAGCCGGGGGCCAACTCCACAACTTGGCGGCCCCGCTGCCCGGGCCCCCGAGTTCCCGGGGAGATTCGGACCCAGCAGGAGAGGCGGAATTTCCCCGGAAACCACCCCCCCGACACCATCTCGTCCAGCCACCGAGCCCACCCCGCCGTCTGCATCCACTCCCGCCGCCCCGACGCCCCCGAGGCCCTACCGGCCAACGCCAACGCCGCCGCGGGCCGCGCTTCCCGGCCGTTTCCGGCGGCGCGGGCGGCCGCGCCTCCGAGCCCCCCAGCCGCGGCCGCCACTCACCCGAGGCCGCCGCGGTTCCGAGCCCGGGGCTCCGGCAGGCTCACTCCGCGAAGGCGCCCCGCCGCCCCGTCCTCCCTCGGCGCCCCAGCGAGCTCTTGCCTCCGACCGGCACTGCCGAGCGCAGCGGCTGACGCGAGGCCACGGGCGGGCGTGCGGGCGCGCGGGCGGGCGTGGGGCCGGGTCGTCCCTCCGCCTCGGCCACCGCCTCCTCCTCCGCCGCCGCCGCCGCCTCCCGAGTTCGGGGCTCTGCTGCAATGTCTGCGAGGCTGACTTTGAGCGCCTCGCTCGCCGCCCGCCCGCAGCCGCGCTCCTCCCTCCGCTGCTGAGTCCGCCGCGGCCCAGTCCCTCCCCTCGCCGCTCCACGCCATTCAGCTCTTCAGCCAAGTTTCTTAACCCTTTTTTCCCCTTCCTTCCCATTGTCACCGGGGCGGGAGGAAGGCGCCCGGGTCCCGGAGGCTCGCGGGAGCTGAGGGGCCCCCTCGGTTGGCTGGTTTTCCTTCTCGCCCGCCCTCCGGTCGGCCGGGCGGGGACTGCGGGGCCCCGAGGCGGCGGGAGGATCGCGGCGGCGGGGAGAGGTGGGTGCTCCACGCGCCCGCGCCGTCCCCCGCGGCTCCCGGCTCTGTCCAGCCGCCGCCACGGCCGAAGGCACCCGGACAGCTCCTCCCGGGGCCCCGGGGGTACCGATCTCGAGACACAGGCCAAAGGCTCGTGTTGGGGGGCACAGACTGGGGGCCGGGACTCCCCGGGTCCCCTCCTGGGTGCCGGCGCCCTAGGCGTCCCCCTCCTCCCATTTCGCCAACGACACGCGTCCCCTTGGCTCCTTCTCGCCCACCCCCAACTTGCACCACCTTGTAATCTGTGTGTCTTGCTTTGATCTTGGGGGGCACGGACACTAACTGCGGGTCACTTTGACCCCACGCCCAGCACGTAGGAGGCAGCCAGGGATAAATGCGGAGTGAGTCCGAGAGGAAAACTGGGAAGGAGACCTGAGGAGCGCCCCATTCAGCTCCTCGGACGGCGGAGGACCCGGGAGCAGGGTTTATCTTCAGCTGCTTTGTCACTGCGAAGTCTCCAGCGGAGTCAGTTCTCGAATCTACACAATCCCCGGGAAGAATCTGACCCTACAAGACAAGGCAGAAGGCACCGGGCTGCCACTTCTCGGGCAGCTCTCCGCGGTTCAGGCTCCGAGTAAGAAATAACAATTACATCACGAGGCCGGGGCGGCAGCGCCGAGGAGCCTCCCGGTTTCCTGCAGCCTGATCTCGCTGAACCCGCCTCTAAACTGGGGGGCATACGGATTGGTGAAGAGAGAAAGTGGAGGGAGGAGAGAGTCATCCGAAACCATCATTTCCCCCTTCTCCCTGTATTTGCTGTTTTAAAATCTTGTCCTCAACGCTCCCCAAACATCTAACTAGAACTATTAACACCCCCTCAACACCTCCGCAGATGTCAGGTTTCTTTTTGACTTTAGCATCTAGCATTTAGTAACTCGCCATGAAAAGAAAAAAAAAAAAAATTACCAGGGGAAATGAGGACCGTTGCTGAAATAGTTTTTGCTTGCTACGAAATCGCTAAAGTACAGCTTAGCCTCACTGTGAACTCCGAAATGGCATGCCTGTGTTCAAACACTTATTACACAAAACAAGTGAGTGGATGAGACACTCCATTCTTACGTGTAGGTTTTCAGACCCTTAAGAATTCGATAGCATTTGAAAATAGGTGCTAGTGCACTTAAAAAAAGAAAAAAGAACTATCCAAGTCGTAAAAAGTATTCTATGCCTGTTATGTAATGGCTGTGTTGTGCGTGTAAAATGTCATTTAACCTTTAAAAACATGAATAAGAGTTTGGGGTTACCTTCACAATCTTAAAAAAGAAAGCATTTTTTTCAAATTAATGCTTAATAATCCAGCCCCTAGCACAGTGCTGGGCACATGGTAGGAAGATTTTGCTTCATGGTGATAGTGCATTTTAGAACAATTATTTTACATCACCCTAGTGATTCAACTGTGCAATCTGTTGCCATCTTATATAGTTTAAACCTCATATGATAGCTTATTATTTGTATGTAGCACCGTTTTAAATCTGTTTCAGGCAACTTAGTAAAGTCAGCTATTCTGTAGCGCGACATATATCCAGGATTGGTGCAAAGCAACTGTTCCAGTTAAGTGATGGTCAGCATAATTGGAGCGTGGCCCTTTAAGGAGTCAAACTTCTTTTTTTAAAATCGTTTTTAACTGTTGTTAAAGATTTTCTGAAATGTATTATAAATATTTCTGTTTTCTTAAGCAGTTTGTTTGGCTTTTTCTGGAGAATTCAGGGTTAATTTTATTTAAAGTATTCATTATAGTAGGTGTTAGTGGATTTAACAAATACATCAAGTTCCTGTTCTCTATCAGGCTTCTTCCTAGGTGTTAGGGATGCTCCCAGGAGGTGTATAAGCCATAAATCGCTGCCCTGAAGGACTCCAGGATACTATGACTGATTATCTCTGCCTTTTGTAGTTTCTCTCTCTCCCCCTTCCCTAACTGACAATCTGTTGACTTTTCTCTCTTTTGCCAGCGAGCCTGTCTCCAACATTCTCCTCCTCTTCTGATTGGCAGCTTCTAGTCTGGTGCAGACTGAGAATCCAGATAGCCTCACTTGTCACAATTCAGTCTAAAGTAAAACTAAATAGGTCCCGTGTAAGGAACTGATGTGCTTACCAAGGAGAAAGGCACGTGAACTTTAGTGCATAGACTTTGTGACAGATATTTGGACTACTCAAATGTTGCTTTGAAAAGCATTCTTTTTGCTTCTTAGGTGGGTTTTAGATCATTGTGGTTGGTAGATAAACAACCTCCAAGTAAGTAAGATTACACAATTAATACAACAAGCCGAATACTGGTCCTGCGCCTTTTAGCACTAGTGTTAAAAAGTCTACTGCAGTATGTTAGATGACTTAATAAAGCTGCACACCTCCTTATTCATCTGTCTTCTCAACCTCACAGAAATCCAGTCATTGGAATCCTGAACTCTTTTTGATAGTACATTAGTGTTAAGTAAGTTGCACACCTTTCGTGGGACTCATTTTTACTTAATCATTCTAATTGTGTTGGGGCTATTTTGTTGTTCTTTGTTTTTAAAAAATCAGTACCTCAGTTTCCTGGCTAAGTGAGTCATTGCAAGGATACTGGGGCATATATGTAATATAAGAATACCTATTCAGTAATTGTATTTTGAAGACAACTCTCATTTTAACTGATTGTGATGTGAAAAAGATGCCCTTGAGCTTTTATACTTAAACACAAAATTATTTTTATGAACTCAGGTTCCTATGGGATCAGATACGTATAGTTCAGGCTCAATATGTTTATCCACCACCAAGAAGTAGTCTGGGAGAGGCATGCTTATGATGTACTCCCTGAATCTCTCCCGTTATAGCATTTTTCACACCAGTTGGTGACTGGGTGTTTACTTATCTATATCCCATTCTAAATGCAGGCACTCTGGGCACAGGGTCTGTATCCCTCTGGTTCACATATGGACACTTCCAGCACCTATCCCTGTGCACAGCAAACAGTAGACGGTAGATATCCAGTAGATATTGGGCAAGATACTGTCATGAGTCCCGAGAAAAGTCTTTGTTTCTACTTGGGGTACAGGTGTGGGGTAAGGGAGCTCAGAGAAAATTTTACAGAGAGAAGAATGCTTCAGCTATCTATTAAACGGTTAGAATTTACCAAGTAGCCAAGTGGGAAACAGGTTCTCAGGAGAGGGAAAAGACTGTTTAACAGTGGTGAGGTGTGAAGAAAACAAAAATATACATTGAGAAGTATTGAACTCACCTTATACACTATGAACTAGTGACTAATGAACTATGACAGCTGACAGAAATATATACAGATGGAATTCCAGTGTAGTTACGCTGTTATAGTCCCTCAGCCTCTAGAGAAGCACTGTCCAATAAAAATATAAAGCAAGCCACAAATGTGATCTACAGATGTACTTTTAAATTTTCTAGTAGCCATATTTTAGAAATACAAAGAAGCAGGTAAAATTAATTTTAGTAATATATTTAACTCAATGTATCAAAAATATTTCAATGTATACACAACATAAAAAATATTCAATAAATAGTTTACATTCTTTCATTCACACTAAGTTTTCAAAATCCAGTGTGGTTTTTACACTAGGTTTTTTTACTCCTAGTGTAAAAACTCCTAGGTTTTTACACTAGCCATGTGTGGCTAGTGGCTACCGTATGGGGCAATGCAGCTCTCTAGAGGGCAAATGAAATTTTCTTAAGATGAAAATCTGAATCTTATGAAGTCTATAATTTTGTGTTGATTACTGGTGTTTAGCTCTGCTATGTTATAGAGACCACTTTCTTCTGTCTAGGCTTTTGTGCCAATTAGAGAATCAGTGAAGTTTACATTTTATGTACTGTGTCTCCATTAACCATACTGTGGTTACAATTACTTTTATTTCTGTTAACTCTGGTGGTGGACTGTAAATGTAAACTGGCCATACAGCATTAAAAAACACTATAAATTTGGGGTTGAATAAACTTTTTAAAAAGTCTTCCTTAGATCACAGAACTACTTCTATGCTAGTTACTGTCAAGCATCTTCCTGGCTATAGAAGCCCAGGGTTTTGCTCTCCAGTTCTTCCATGCCCACTTACTTAGGGAGTATAAAATCCACCCTAGCCTTTGTTTGAGGCAGTCACCCGTCTGAAGCTGCAGCAGTAAGCATGTGCCATAGCACCCTGAGTACCGAGAAAGGTCTGAAGAGCTAAGATGAAGATGTTTAGACACCCTGTCTGCAGGTTACTGTGCAGTTTTCCCTAATGAGATTGGAGCCCTTTTACTTTCTGTGGAGCATGAGTGCCAAGGACTGGCAAAACCGGGGCACTCAATTTATTCACTAAAATGAATCCTGAAAACTGGATCTTAAAAAACAAAAACAACCCGAAAATGTTTGCATAGAAGCAGCTGAAAGTGTGCAAGGAAAAGGCAGATACTTTAATGAAAGGCAAATGTGGACGATGCCTTCTCATTCTCCAAAAAAGAAAATGTCTAGTATAGTTAAGGTGTCCAAAAAGCCAAGAAATCCCAATGAAGCTAAGGAAAACCTGTCAGTTTTGATGATATGTCAGCTTAATATGTACGTGTAAATATTACATGGAATCCTATCCTTTTATGTAGAAATGGGTCATGTAGATCTCATTAAGCAGCCTGTCATAAATGACTACAACATTTCAGGATTTCACAAACATACATCTGTATAATAAATCAACTGGGTAAAACATGATCCTATTAATTTTTAGAGATTTTACTCAGATAACCTTCAACTAAAGCCAAGTACATACAGTCAGCCCTCCATATCTGCAGATTTCACATCCACAGATTTAATCAACCATGGATGGAAAATATTCTTTAAAAAAAAAATTCAGAAAGTTTCAAAAAGCAGAACTTCAACTTGCCGCTTGCCCACAACTATTTACACAGCATTTAACATTGTGTTTACAACTATTTACGTAGTATTTACATTGTATTATCTGTTGTAAGTAATCTAGAGATTATCTAAAGTATAAGAGAGGATGTTCCTAGGTTATATGTAAACACTACTGCCATTTTATTTAAGAGACTTGAGCATCTGAGGATTTTGGTTTGGGGGGGGGGTTCCTGGAACCAATCCCCTGCAAATACCAAGGGATGACTGTATCTGTTTTCCTAAATTATTAAGGATTCTGTGGGGAAGAAAGCTATAAAGAAAACGTTATGTATGCTTGCCATTTGTGCAATTGTTTGACTCTCAAAAGACATAGACATAGACTCTGACAAATTTGTTTCAGATTTGTTTAGTTTAAGAAACATAAAATTCTTATATAGTTTATCTTTCCACAAAACCAAATTAAAATTACCTTCGCCCTCAAACACACACACACACACACACACACACACCCCAAGATTTCACACAATACTATGGGGAAAGAATAGTCTTTTTAATAAGTGTGGCTGGGACACTGGATGTCAACATAGAAGAAAAGGAAATCTGACCATTTCTTTGAACCATACACAAAAATTAACTCAAAATGGATCATAGACCTAAATGTAAGAACTAAACTATAAAACTCTAAGAAGGAAATATAGCAATAAATCTTCACAACCTTGGTTAGGCAAAGCCTTCTTAGGCATGACACCAAAAGCACAAGTGACAAAAGGAAAAAGAAGTATATTAGACTTAAATCAAATTAAAATCTTTTGTGCTTCAATGTACACTATCAAGAAAATTCAGGGGCAACCCACAGAATAGGCAAAAAATTTGCAAATCATATATATATCTGATAAGAGACTTCTATCTAGAATATGTAAATAACTTAGAACTCAACAATAAAAAGACTAGTACCCATTTTTTTTTAATGAGCAAAGGATATGAATAGACATTTCTCCAAAGAAGATATACATTAAGGACATGGGAAGATGCTCCATATCATTAACCATCAGGGAAATGCAAATCAAAACCACAATTCAATACCTCTTCACACTCACTAAGAATAGCTATAATCAAAGAAAACAAAAAACAAAATAGTTAAGAAAAGCATTGACAAGGATACAGAATAATTGGAACCCTCGGACACTACTGGTGAACATTTTAAATGTTGCAACCACTTTGGAAGAAAGTCTGGCCATTCCTCAAAAGGTCAAACATAGAGTTGCCTATGATCCAGCAATTCTACTCCTAATTATATACCCTTGAGTATTGAAAACTTCTCCACACAAAAACTTGTACATTAATGTTTACACCAGTGCCCTTCATAATATTAAGAAAAGGGAAAAACCCAAATATCTATCAATTAATGAATGCATAAACAAAATGTGGTATAGCCTTATAATGAAATACTACTCAGGAATAAAAAGGGAATGAACTGCTGATACATGTTGCAACATGAATGAACTTGAAAAGATTATGCTGAGTAACAAAAGACCACATGCCATATGTTTCCATTTATATGAAATATCCATAATATGCAAACTTATAAGTACAGTAGTGATTACCTAGGGCTGGGGAGGGGTTTGGAAAGAAATGGGGATTAACTGCTAATAGGATTTCTCTTTGGAGTGATAAAAGTGTTCTAAAATTGATTGTGATGATGTTTTCATAACTCTGTGGATACACTAAAAACCACTGAATTTTACACTTTAAATGTGTAAGCTGTATGGTATGTGAATTATATCTAAATAAAGTTGTTATGTATTTTTTAAAAAACAAAATAATAAAAAACCTTTCTAGCTTCTCCTTTTGAAAAAAAAAAAGAATTTTGACCTGTATCGATATATAAAGTCTGTAAATGTTTTAAAATATGCTAAAATTCAAAATTATTTTTGCTCAATAATATATATATACACATATATATGTGTGTATGTGTATATATATCCAGAAAATTACATGTTGGATATTAACTTTGGCTGCTTTATAATTCTTAAATGACACAGTACAGTAAGGATGAAGGATAGTTTTGTCAGGACGGCCCAAGTGTCAGTAATTTAGTGTACACACCGTACTGAGAGAGAGAGAGAGAGAGAGAGAGAGAGAGAGAGAGAGTGTGTGTGTGTGTGTGTGTGTGTGTGGTCTTCCATCAATGCCAATATAGAATTCCAGAGGTGACCTAGGAAAAGAATTCTGGATAAACAGCCTATACCACTCATGTCCCAGAAAGGCTTATACCAGATACAAAGCTCAATAATTTACAGTAGTAACTACTCCTACAAAGCTAAATGATTTATCCTGTTAGGTAGTTCAGTGTATTATATTTCCTAAAAGCCACATATCGAAGAAATCTAATTCCAATTTCCATCAGCTAGTAACTGCTTTTGGTTGCTAGTAACAGAAACAAGAACTAAAATTGACCTAACCAGTGTAGAAGTTGATTTTTCTCCAATGTAAAAAAAGGTCACAAATGCATTTTGGGATCTGTTTTGATGATACCATCATTATTAGAATGATTGCACCCAGATTGCTTCTATTCTCTCATTGTTAGCTCTTAGCTTTCATCCTGAAGTTTGCCTCATGATGTTAGTTGCCTACTGGAGTTCCAGTCATCAAATCTGCATTCCAGGCAGGAAGAATGTCGGTGGCCTACCACCTTTTAAAGGAGTTTTCCTGAAAGGAGCATCCAACAACTCCTGCTGACATCTAATTGGATGTAACCAGAGGGAGTGTGAGGTATATAGTATTTTAGCTAAAAATAATACTCAAATAAAATCAGGATTTGGTTTCTAAGGAAAAAGATGAGACTAGATATTGAGTGCGTATATTAGTTGTCTCATGCTAAATAACAAATCATCACAAAAATTAATAGCTTAAAACAAGAAACACTATAATCTCAAAAGTTTCTGGTAGGTCAAGAATTCAGAAAGAGCTTAGCTGGATTGTTTTGACACAAGGTCTCTCCCGTGGTTGCAGTCAGGATATTGGCAGAGTCTGCAGTCATCTGAAGGCTCACCTGGAGGTGGAGGACCCAATTTCAAGAAGACTCCCTCACAAGGCTGTTGGCAGGAGACCTCAGGTCCTCACACGGCTATTGGCTGGAGGCCTCAGGTCCTTGCCACACAAACCTCTCCACAAGCAGCTTGAGTATCCTGATGATATGGCTGCTACCTACCCCCAAAGCAAGCTATCCAGGAGAAAGCAATGATGAGGTCACAGTGTCCTTTATGACCTGGTTTCCTAATTGACACAGGATACTTTCACTTTTTTCTATTAATTAGAAGTGAGTCACTAAGTTAATTCCACCTGTAAGGGGAAAGTCATCTTAAAGGGAAACATATCAAATAATTTGTGGATGTAGTTTAGAACCTCCAGGTTAGGCTCTTAACAATTTTCTGGCATGGTCTGCCTCTTTGGTTTTCCAAACCAACGTGCACACCTTTGTTTTCATAAATAGATAGTCTCACTGCCTCTCCAAAGGATCAAGACCTAAGTCTCTTTCTGTTACTGTTGTTTCGATAACTGATATGCAGCCCTCTCTAAGAGGCCCAGATGGGGCTCTTGTAGGCTGGTAACCAATTAGCTAAGGCATGTTTTCAGCTACCAGCACACATAAGATTTCAGTGATGGAGAAGAAATGGATCATTGCAATAAGCCTGTCCATTTGGTGACATTAGTTACCATTCCATTATAATTATCAAAACCTACTGAGCAGGAATAACCAGGACCCTCTGCCTCAGCATTTCAGGAAGTTCCTTTGTTGGCCAGACTGGAAACTCCTGGTTCTTTCTCTTGAATGTTCTCCTTCATACCTTGTCCTCTATTGCTCCTGGATCTGCCCCTGGGTGGTTCATCCTTGTCAATTTTCCTCAACAAATATATCCAAGGTGGGCACGATGAGAAGGATGCCCTTTTTGGAGACTTCATGAAATTTGAAATATTGGGGCACAGGAATTGTTTTAAAGTTTTAACAATCACAGACTGTTGCAGACCAAGTCTGGGGTTTCTTTGGGAAGATAATTCCTTCAAACACTTAGCAGACTTGATTTGTTTCGATTCTATTCCATGTACAAACTACCATGACCAAAAGACTTGCCCAGACATGGTTTTGAACCTGCAAATTCTCATCTTTTATTTACTGGGCTCTGTTCTCTGCCCATCCCCCTGGCCCTTAAATGAATGGTGGCTACCTTGAGAGCATCTGAAATAATAGGCTTGGATGGGGAAACAATACAGTTCATCATCTCTTGCCAGCAATATCACTTCCGCTTTATGACAAACTAAGAGCCTTACCTCCTGCTAAGACTGTAGTTTCAGGGCTACAGCTTAAAACTTCTTCAAGTTCAGATACAAAAGCAGATGAGTTGTTCAACATTGCAAGTTCTAAATCACTGGACTCTCCATCGGTGTAGTTAGTGGGCATGGGCAGAGAATGCCTCTCTTAGCAAATCTTTGCTTCTTTCCACCTCTACTGAGTTCATCTAGTTCTTAAGATTTTGCTAAAGATAGCAAAAATGAACCACCACCTACCAATACTATGAATTTGTTCTACTATTTCCCTGAACATTATAGCCTCAGTCAGCAAACATCCTGCTTTTTAAGGTAAGCAAGTGACAGATCAACCAAATATTTGGCCACCACATTAAATTTAGACCCTCACCACTTACTCCCAACTGCTTCTACTAAATCAGTATTACTTGTACTTTTCAGCATCTCATTTCTGGTATCAATTACTACATAGGTCATGGTCCCTGGTTTCAGGAAACAAAATTAAATTTTGCTAGGTTAAGCAAAAAAAGGTTTATTATAATGTAATAGATAATTTACAACATCCTTTCTGGGCCCCAGGAACCAGGTTTAGAGGATACATAGGAGAAATGTCCAGCTGTACAATGGGATGGCCAAATGGAAACTCCACTCATCGTCTGTCACTTAACACTAATGAAGATACAGACTAACTCCTAGCTCCTCCATCATAGTTCTGTAGAAGAACCAAACTCCTCAACCCCCTTACTTGCCAGAACAGCCCCATAGTTCTGTCTCATGATGTTCATATCTACCTTTCTTGTCTTACACAGGTGCATCTTGTTGGTGGAAACCAAGTCATATGTGAAACTCTGGCTTCACCTGAGTCTGAGAAATGTCTATAACATTCACCTTTCTGGTCTCTAGTAACCAGAAAGCCATGCTAGAAAGAGAAAGAGTGGTGTTTAGTGTGTTATTCTGCAGTATTTACTAGAGGTGAAAGGATTATTTCTGAGTTTTAATTATAGTTTAATTAATAAACAAATTTGAGGAAAATCGTAACAGCATTTATAATAAAATTAATAAACAGCATGAATTAAGTTGACCCAGTATGCTTCCCATTTGCTCTAGGGTTCTTTTCTTGTTTTGTTGTTGTATGTTGGCCTACCTTTCTATTTTAAAGCCAGTAATAACATTTCAAAAATGTTTGATATATATGCCCTTATGCAGATGAATCAGTAACTGCTCAGTTCCACTCCCACCCTCTTTCATTCTAATCATGTGGACTTCTTGGTTCCAAGTGGGGCACTAGCAAAGCTTATATGAATGCCTGAGGAACAGGACTGTTTGGTTGTAAGAAAAAAAGTTATCTGGAGCTGAAAGTGGGTCAAAATCAAGAGAGAATGTGAAGTCAAGTATCCAGCAGAGTGCAAGACCCAAAGTTTCTGAAGCACATGAAGTATCTTAGGTTGTAACATGAACAATAATTCATCCAAGGATCATTATATTTGGGTAAATTTTGCATTAATCATATTTCATAGTATTCTAGCTCTTGGAAAGTTGGTCAACCACATTAGCCAGTATACAATATCATGATCATGTTAGGATACAGAAAATGTGCTCACTCTTGGAAAAAGTGTTTTTGGTTTTAAGGAAGAAAAGCCTATTCAATTAACTCGAGAAAAAAGGAAGTTCCAAGGGGTAACGTATATGGAATCCAAGAAAGTGTTGTCCCACTAGTTCTCAGGAGACCATTGCCCTTGATCCTGGTGCTCCACCAAAAATGTGCCTTCGTTTTCCACTTGTTCAGACTGTCTATTGGTTCAGTTCTCCAAAGAGAAAGGTTGACTACCTATAGACCAGCCAGTGGACCACTCCTTTCATGGACAAGTCTATCAGCCCTGGTCTATCAGCCTGAGCCAATGAATGGAGGTGAGGGAAAGTTCATTTAGTACAAAGGATTGACTTTCCCAAGACTGTGAATAGGGCTGATAAAACTCGAAGGGTAAGATGGGGTGTAGTAGATCAATAAACCAATGTTTCTAGTAAGGTCATTATCTTTTACACTGTGAAAATTGACTTCTAATATTGTAACAGCATGTTAATCTTATTTGCAAACTGCTTACAAATTAATGTGTGTGATTCTTACATACAAAATATATTAAACATATTCATACTTTCACCAATAATTTACTGATTGCCTATTAGGTACCCTGTGTTACACTATATCAAGTTCTCTTGATATCAAATGAACAAACCAGGGTTACTAGTTTTGTGACATCCATAGAAGGAGACAGCTAATATTTAGTTTGATACATTCTTTAATAAAGATATGGTTAAGATACGTGTTATGGAGGAAGGAGGTGTTGGTTCATATTCTGGGCGTTCAAGGAAAGGCTTCTTCCTTTGAGAAGTCACTATTGAACTCGATCGTGAGTGATGAATTTACCAGCATACTTTATCTTTTCCTATATGGTCATCCCTGATTCGCTGTGATAAAGCTGCTTTACTCTAACGTCCTGTCATCAAGTCATTTTTTACAGATGTTGTTACCCTTCCAGGAAGCTTCACTGATTGTCAATGTGTCAGTATTTAGGGCTAGAATGGTACTTGATCCATTAGAAGCAGATTCAGATTCCTCCCATGGGGTAAAATTTATTTTTCTAATGCCAGACGGCTTTCATGCACCTCAGAACTTTTCAGGTCTCTTTGTAGTAGTAGTTGTTGTTGTTTCCATGATCTCTTCCTTGGTATCAAGGTCAGCCTTAAACAAAGCTGTAACATGTGTCAAACTTACCTTTGTTACCAATAAACACCCTTTTTCTAACTCATTTTAGTACAACTTCATAGTTACATTGTATATTTATGTACCAACTTTCTTTCTCACACACCATCAACTGTAGTATGTACTACTAAGAAAGAAGACTGCAATCAGATAATGACATAACGCTTTCTTATAACATGGAATTTTAATCTTATATTTTATTGGAAGAACCGTTTTAAACTTGTTTATACATAGATTTAAAAAATCTTTTTATCACTCTTATGTATAGATAAAAGTGAAATATAAGTGAAATACATTCTTTAAGATACTCCTAAAATGTTTTCCCATTGAATCTGTCTCCAAAGAATCACTTTTTGACTCAGTCATCGATGTCTATGTGTTGTATTTTTAAAATGCAGTTTAGTCGTTTTTGTCATCAGGAAGCCTTGGAGATGCAGCATTTCTTAAAAGAGTGCTCCACTACTATCTCTGATTTTTTTTTTCCAAATTGCTGACCTCCATTGGGCATGTTTTGATGTAGATACACTGGCAAATGACACCCACAGACAGTGACTGTGAGATACATCCCAATGTCAAAGATGTTAAAACATCAAATGATGACTCAATGGTATGTGGCATAGAATCAAAGACAGATGATGTTACTTGATAACTTCCAAAGTGTTATTGATTACATCTGTCTCTTGAAGATCATCATAATTATGTAAGTTAAGTCAGGTAGGCATTACTTCACATTTTACAAGTGAAGTACTGGATGTGCCTCAAATTTAAATAACTTGCCCCAATGACAGAAGACTAATAAGGAGTAGAGTTGGTAATATGTTTGGTAGAACTGAGACATTTTATTCATAAACCAAGTCTCTTTTCACCACTTCATGCTACTTATCATCATGCTTCTTGGATATTCATAGACCTACCCCCTGATTCTCAACCTGCTACCTGTCACTTATCTTTAACCATCAAAAATTTAATCCAATGGTTTACAAACTATGCTCTAGAAAAATACTGATGTATCAAGACTTTCTGCTTTTCAAAATCAAATAAAGATCATCTTTTCCGAACTTGCATGGGAAAAAATCAGCTGTCAGATCATTCTCTAAATAAAATTTTTCTGATTTTTTTTTTTTTTGTTAAACCTAGTTTCTGTTACCAGTTAACCATACTCGAATCTTGTTTCATAGGGTATTGAATTTGCACAAAACATATAGCCATTTTTAGTTTACTGTAGTAACATTTCAGGTTGTTATGAAAAAAGCTTTGCCACGACGTTTCATTTCTTGAACAAATATGAAAACCTTTGATTTCATTCATTCTCCTAGAAGCCTGCTCTCTTCCAGGGACATAGATATACCAATGGCTCAGATACACTAATCCCTGTTAATAAGTTGGCTGGTTATTATGTTGAACTCCTTAGAGGAGCTTTTAGAAAATTCACAAGGAATGAATTGAAGAGTGGGAATTTGAGACACTTCATAGGCCAATGAAGGTCTTTTGGTTCTTTTTTGTTTTTTGGGGTTTTTTTGCTAGTTCAGGCATTTTCAAATTTCTTCAGTTACATGATGTGAACAAGACATTCTAATTTTTAGGATAGACTTACCTGTGATCAACACTTTTCTTCCAGCCCCTTTGGAGGAGAGTAGCTCAATCCTGCATCAAAGAACCAAATTTACAGGTTCTTTCTGCCCAGGAAAAATCTGATGCACTTAATTAATCTTTCCAGGAAGCCAGGCTGACTCTCACTACTTCAACGCATTGTATGTTTAAAGCATGTAGAATTTAATCCTGTTTGAACGATGCGTGAAAGAGAATTGACATAAAATAGCGAGAAATCTCTGAAGTGAACCGAGCTACATAATTTGGGCAGGTGCATTCTTAATCTCACTTTTAAAAGAACTTGAAATATATTCGATGGTGGAAGAAATTTTAGTATAGGTTTGAAAACTATCAAACAGCATCTGTTGCCTTCTCCATTTTGATTAAAACATGTTTGCAGGGAAAATAGTGGTTTGTCTGTTAAGTCAAACAGTAATGAAACATTTGCTACAATAATCTCTTTAATTTGGACGACATTTGGCAATAAAGTGCACTCATTGGATCATTAGCCTGTATTTTGATCCTTCAGAGTTAACTGAGCCCAGCTAAGTCTAATATGGTAATGGGCTCTTTGTTAAAACCTAGGCATATGCATTTCTCATGCTCTATTGTGTTCTACTCTGGTAAAGAGAGATAAGAAATGTTATTGTGATGGCATTAAAGGTTTCTCATGGACATATCTGAACACCATGAGCCTGAACTGTCTCATTTAGTCATGTCCTGTTTCCACATATCATATGGATCAAAGGCACCATGATTATAAAGCTCAGGTGAGTAATGAGGATTATAGGTATTAATCAAGTCATCACAAAAAGAGTTGGTAATTAATATTCAAATACAGTGTATACGCTTTTTGAATTAGCCTATGGTAGTGAAAATGAAAACACGAAACTTCTTGCATGTGAAACAAAATAAATCCAGTAACAAATACCAGTAGAAATAATTCATATTTTCACTGTATACAATTATTTTATAGAAATTAGACTAATTGTTTTAGAATTCGCATTAGCTCTTATTTCTAAATCATTGTTTTAAATGTAATGTGTGTGTGTTTGTCTATTCATATTCACACACATCATCCCCCAATACACACGCACACAAAAAACATATTATGATGGATTTTGTGTTAACATCTACCACTTGCAGTAAATTAGGCACGTAACAAAAACAAAACAAAAAGCTATCGTTTCAGCTTCTTCTAGCCCCCTGCAAAACCAGAAGGGTCATTCACACAGGTATACTTGAAAGAACTGACCTGTCTATGCCCTTCCAGAAGATATAAGTGGCTGGATCATCGTGTTGAAAGTCTTCATTGGTTTTGGGGTTTTGCACTGTTAAAAGAACAGCGAAGTGATGACCTTTTCAGTGGCTTATGCCATTACCGTAGGCTGAGATGGTCTTTCTTTTATATTTTCTATCAAAAGACAGAGTCAGCTCAAATACCACACTATACGTAAAATTTTTCCTTCTCTATAAGGTACTTCTTATACTTCTTTGTTAGTACTTACTTCATCCAGGCTTGGATATGGTCGAATTTCCAAATGCCCCATACCCTGTTAGACTGTGAGCTCCTGGAACTCAGGGAGCAGCTGTGAGCAGATCTGGGAGCAGCTAGAAACAATGTCAGTGGGGGCAGCATTGGAGTTGGTGTAATGCAGATGACATGACACATGGCAGGGGTGACAGGAGCCGAGACAGAGGAAACGTTGCCAGCAGCCGTGACAGTGGGCAGTGGCGAGGAAGCAGAGTAGATGTAATAGAAGTGGAACCAGAGGAGAGGTCAGTGAGATTGGCCTCAGCTATGTCCATCAGGAACAGACTCAGATGCTGGAATATTATTTCCATGCCTCTTCCCACATCATGGCTCTTCCCACCTAGAATTACATTTTTGATAACAGCGTGTGATTGCATATTTTCAGAACACATTCTTTTATGTTGTAGAGGTGTTACTAAACTTCATCACTTAACATTGTTTCTCTGGATGAACGCTTTATCATCTCTAACTGGATGCCAGAAACATAGCTTCCCAAGGATCTTCTAGGCAGAGGGTCAGCGAATGGAGCAGATTGGTGTCAGACAATTAACTTGTCAGAGATGATCCTATACACCAGTTAGTTGTTAAGAATCTATTTCTTCTTGGCCAAGTATTCCCAGGGATTAGCACAGTGCCTGACACATATTTAGACCTTGATAAATATTTGTTAAATGAGTGACTAATAATAAATCTGGGGTTTATGGGTGTCAGACATGGTGCAAAATACTCCACAAATATTGTGTCCTTTATAGTAGATCCTATTATTTCTATTTTATAGATGAGTAAACTGAAACTTGAGAGATTAAATAACTTGTTCAAAGTTACACAGCTAGTAAGTGGTGAAATTGGGATTTGAACCAAAGAAACCTATACCCAATATAACACACTACTTCCCTATGCCTAGAGCACGTGCAAATGAATCATTGAATGTTCCACATAAGGGACCATCGTTATTCTCTAGGTTAATGGTGCTCCAAGAGTACAAAATTGCTTAATGCAAGTGCAAAGGCTCAGGGCACTGCCCATCCTTATAAAAAGTTTGCTTATGCAACCACAACTAATTTTTGCTTATTTTTTACATGAAATTAGATGGAATGCTCTATCAAAATTTTCCAACTTTATTTTTAAACTTAACACATCTACATGATAAAAAGAAACTTAAGATGACAACTACTTCAGCAAAGAATTGATAAGCGAAAGACCAGATGCTACATATTTTTCAACTGCAAAAATATCACGGGAAGCCAGCTGTATCTTCTAAAATTTCATGATGTCATCATATGGCTTCGGGATCTATTTAGGTGGTTCATAATCTTATTAGCTTATCTCTGTTTCCAGTCATGATCTAGGCTTTAATTGCATAGGTTTGTTTATAACATTGCTAGAATTAGAGTTCTGGTCTCATATTTCATGCAAGAAGCATCTGCCAGGATGGTGCACAAAAATTGCCACCCTGCATAGTACCTAGTGACCCACTGCAAACTGATGTCACTGTCCCATTTTTCTGAAGTGGTCTTTGCTTCCTGGCATCGAGCTATCACACAAGTGACTCAGAGTTTTGATCTTGTTCAACTTTACCAGAAGTCCAAGTCTAGGATGATGATTTCAAAGTGTGATGGAAGAAAAGTGTTTCAGTTCAGCAACTTTCAATGTCACAGTGAAATTTACCATGTTTTCCAGGCATCAGTTACACTGCCAGATTCAGGGAGATTTCAATTATATTAGGGATGGAAATAACTTTGCATTTACCACACTTCTACTCTAAATTTCACTATCCCATCTTCCCATCCCCCCCAACTTTATTCACTTTTTTATTCAGTCTCAAAACCACATTTTTTCACAGGTCAATATTTTTCTATTAAAAAATTTTAGGTAAGCCAGTGCCAGATATTTCCTGAGATTCCACACTGGGGTGGAATTTTCAAAATTTTTGAATGTAAAAATACTAGCATTTATTATCACACATTAGAAGAGTCTGCTCCTCATGGACCCACCAGAGCTGGGTTGTCTTCCTAGGGAATGTATGGGCAAGTTAGCTCTATAAGACCTGATCCCTACCTGTATATACTGGTTAGTTAGACAATAATGAGACCATCTTTCTCTCCCTCAGTAAATTATATGAGTAAAACATATTATTTAGGACTCTTCTGTACAATGAAAACTCAATTCAAAAATGCTGTAAAGGAGAAGGAACTCGAATTGATTAGCTCATGTAACTGGAAAGTCCAGGAGTAGGAATGGGTTCAGGTGGGGTTAGTTTATGCAAGACCCAATGCCCTGTGGCTCTTGATTTCTCTCAGTTCTCTTGGCAGGATGCAACCATCCACTCCCAGTGTGTCTGCTTCATT
Source organism: Monodon monoceros (assembly GCF_005190385.1). Classification (NCBI taxonomy): domain Eukaryota; kingdom Metazoa; phylum Chordata; class Mammalia; order Artiodactyla; family Monodontidae; genus Monodon; species Monodon monoceros. The sequence goes on along the minus strand of NW_021703767.1, from coordinate 28,458,326 downwards.
CACAGACATAAGGTGGTGAAAATATCTCTTGACTTTCAATTCCCCAAATTCCTAGTCCAGTAGAAAATGACAAATACAATTCCTCAAAAGAACAATATAAATTGTCTCAAATCTGTGTTACTGGCTTTGATTGACCCGACCTGGGCCATGGGATCACTGGGAACAAATTACTGCTGCCAGGAAAATATGATGCTTTGATTGGCCTGTCCTGGATCACTTGCCACATCTGGAGTCGAGGTAGCATTTTCCCCTCAGGGACCTTAATAACTGAGACTGGAGAGGAACAGAGCCCCAAAAAGATAAACTGAGAACAGTTATCAAAATAGGATGAACGGATATTGGGCACCTACTAAACCATATGTGTCCACTATGGTACCATTGCAGTTATCCATTCTACTTCTTCCTATCTTTGCATATTTTTCATTTCTCTTTCTTCTCCCAGTTCTTTTAGCAAGCATATTAAACAGTCGGTCTCTGGTTTGGGGGGAATTGTTTGCTTCTGAGCAATCATCTTACATCTGGGCTTTCTGTATTCATTCTTGAGTCATGCACACACCACTTGGCTTTGTTTTATGTATTATTACGTTTTGTTGTTGTTGTTTTCTTCGGTTTCTATTCTGAAACATCGCATGTCAATACCTGTTACCGTATTTGTTTCTTCACTTTTTATTCCTCAGATTTGGGGATAAATGTCGGAACGTTGAATGAGTGGCCAGTAAGCATCCAAGTGGTCTTTTATGCAGATAATATTTTTTTGGTAGCAAAAGAAAAAAAAAACAGTGCTTTGTCATAATTAGAGTTCATAGATGTGAAAGAATTAAAAGTAAAAAGAAAAAATAAATTGAAATGGTTGAAACATCTCATTTTAATCATTAAACTCAACATTTTCCTCCTAAAACCTTTCATATGTACAATTAACAATAACAAATAAATTGATTGGAATTTTGCCTCCCCTTTATGACTATGCCCACTGGAGCTGTAAATGAGCAGGAAAATGATTAAGAGGCAGGTGGCAGAGGAGCTAAGGATGTGAATCAAATAGCACAAGCTCAACAGTGAGTGCTAAATAGTTGATACCTGGGTAGAGACAATACACAAACAGAGGACACGGATATACAGAGCAGAATACTGTTGTTACTAATGGTCTCAGGGTACCAGCTACCAGACAGCAAGAATGACTTTTTATATTCAGTTCTTACAATGATACAATACGTGTTTTTGAGCCAGCAGATTCTAAAATGAATTCTCCTGGAGGCCCTTGTATATATCTTTTTCATTCAGTAAAATAGCCATGAGATAACGATAGAATGGGTACTAAAGTGTGTCACATCTTTACTTCAACAAAACCATCATATATTCCTCTTGACTTATTAGTAGGCTGCAATGTTTAAAGTTACAAATCAGATATATAACAATAGCTCATGTTTACTGAGTGTTTAGAGTGTGCCAGTCACTGTGATACACACCTTTCATGTATGATCTCATATGGGCATATATATATGTAGAATTAGTGTGTGTGTGTGTGTAATAGACCTGGAAAACATCTGGAAGGGTATACCACTAAAATGCCTACAGTGATTATCTCTGAAAGAAAAGGTGGGATCCTTACTTTTGCTTTTTGTTTCTTTCCTTCATTTCTCTATAATGAGAAGGAAGTTAAGGCCAAAAACGCCAAAGCAACAATTGCCAAATGATAAGGGTCACAGATACCAAAGCTAGAAAATGGAGCCAGATAGACAAAGAGCGGAGCAATAGATCAGGGTTTAGGCTGGGATCAAGGACATGCCTAAAATAAGGAGCAATTGTTAACAGTACTGCTGGGATATGCTGCCACTTTCCTAGGATAATGAGGATCTTGTAAAGTTTGGGAAAGACCTTGGGTAGTACCTTGGTTAAGCTCTGACACGATCAAGCATCTGTGTTCTGTCCAGACTGAACCGTCTTGGTCCGTTGCAGTTTGGTCTGGATGGGGAGAAAGTTCCCAGGTCAGAGGGGTTTTCAGTGAGGAGTCTGTTCTACTAATTCTGCTGGATTGTGTGACCTGGTATCTGCTTGGTGCCAACTGCCCAAGACATTTAGACATTGTTCAGGTTGAAGCATTTAAAAACATAGCCCATGTCACCTATCTACTCTGGTTGCCTCGGCTTTTCTAGGGTGCTGTGTTTAGATGCCTTGTCATCACTGGCCTGGAGAACTGCCTCAAATTTGGCATCTATTGCCAGAATTTTCTGTCCCATATGCAGTGTTGATTTCAGGCAGGACCAGGTTTCTAGAGATGTGGGCACTGAGATTTCACTTGCCAGGATACTCTTGTAGCATTAGCTGCACCGATGGTGGAAAGTTAGGTGGTGTTAGGATAAGGGTCAGAGCTTTCAACTGTTGGAATGCTGAAGGCTCAGCCATGGGCCAGATCCCCCATTTCAGCTCCTGAGGAGGTCTTTAGTTGGATGTTCAGAGTGAAAACGTGGGGCATGCACCACTGTTTATGTCTGGAAAATCACAGGAACTATTGTACATTCTTTTTTTTTTTTTTTTTTTTTTTTTTGCAGTACGCGGGCCTCTCACTGTTGTGGCCTCTCCCGTGGCAGAGCACAGCCTCTGGACGTGCAGGCTCAGCGGCCATGGCTCACGGGCCCAGCCGCTCCGCTGCATGTGGGATGCTCCCGGACCGGGGCATGAACTCGTGTACCCTGCATCGGCAGGCGGACTCGCAACCACTGCGCCACCAGGGAAGCCCCTATTGGACATTCTTGATTGTCCTTTCCTTCCATGATTAGTGATATTTGTGTTGTTCTAAGAATTCTATTTCCAAACTTCTCAGTATGCTACCGGTATTAGTGCAGAGATGGTATTGTTCACATTACGTTTAGAACATTCTTAATCAGGAGCTGGTGGGAAGGATCTCAATGATATATATCAAGATGTCAACACTTATAATTTGGTTTGGCCCAGAATCCATAGAATCAACTGTTGGTACACTTAGTGGGAATCACAGTGCCTTCAAAAGTTTAGAAAACTCTCTTCCATTTGCCATCCTCCCACGTCAAGGATTCAGCTTTCAGACTTTGGAGTCACATGATGTCAGATGACCAAACTCCATAGAGCTGGTTTAAGTATAGGTAAGGATCCCAAAATGAAATCTCATTAAGGCTACGGCAGATGTTGGTGTATGAGTGGAAACCCCAGACTTCTTTTCCAAAAGGGGTGCCATGGGGTTTAATGAGCCTTAAATACATGTCTCTATCTATGTGACTTTGAATATATACCAAGTGAAGGCACTTGCTGAGCAGAAATTTGCATGATGGGCAGAAGCGGCTGCACAGAATAGTCTCCCATGGCTAGTTTGTGCTACCAGATTTCCCAACTTGGAGTCCCCATGGCACTGCCTAGTCACATGGGAATAGATTTGTTTTAGGGATCACTGGTCCACTGGATCAGTGTGTAGAAAAAGCAGCTTTTTGATGTCTCTGAGTCTATCAAGGATCAGCATTGGACGTGGCTCCCTTCTAGCTTTAATTCCAAGAGTTACAGAACATTTGCCTCCCGTCTTTTTGTATGGTGTTATGAGGGTATGAAACAAGACCTGGCCTGCTTCCGTCTTCAGTGGGTTGGGTGACACTGGGATTGGGCACCTGCACACAAATTTGCCCATTATCACAGTTTTATCCCTTCCTGCCTAGTGCAGCCTACAGGCACCCTTTAACTTTTAAATTCTGTCCTCTAGTGCCACAGTCCCTAAGGACCAGGCATGAAGATTGGCTCCAACTTCAAGTAGCTTGCTTGGAAAATGGGAAGGAGAGGGAAAGGGTAGGTCAGCAAGGTTCCCTGGGTCTTGAAGAGACTGGGTGCTGATGCTCAGACAGGACTGGCAGAGATATTTAACCAAATTGTCCATTTAAGGATTTTTTATATCAACAAAGGGGTTGCTTGTTAAGCCATTCAGTAAGAATGGCTTGTTAAGCTTGTTAAGACTTGTTAAGTCTTTCAACCCATTCGGGAGAAAATATCATTTATTTAGTCCATATGTGCCATTTACACTGGTCAACAGATGTTCTGGATTATTTATTTTAATATGCGCACAAACTGGAAGCAAAGAACCATATATAAAAGCAAATCTTTTTTTAGTAAATGTACTTTTTTTCATAAACACAATTGGTAGCTAAAATTTTTATTTGTGAAGCAATTAAAAATTAAATGATTGTTTCATAGTAGATCAGTGTATCAGAATTAGACCTGAAACTAAATCTCCAAATACTTAATACTGAGACTTCTCTCTGGCTAGATTATTCGCCACCATATAGCGTAAATTTGTTTTATTGATCTAAGTAAGATGAAAAGAGATGAGATTTCCTGGGAAAAGTATGGGCTATTTCTTTAGTATCAATATTTATATTTGACACCTGTCAAGTCAAACCCACACCTGTTTTTAGTCATTCCAAATTAGTAAAAACTATTGTTTTATGTTATCATTTTGGAATGCAAAACCATCGATCTTTCTGGAAAAATTACAATAAAGCATGTCTGCTCACCCTTCCTCATAACCCAGCTCTATTCATCTTGGGGGAGAAAAGTTCTCTATAAAAAAGATCTAGGTCATTATCAAGAAAAATGTTTCTTCAAAGCTCTATTGATTGCCAAAAAAACTATTACTGTGAAAAGAGAAATCTTCAACTACTCCTAAAATAACTGACTGGACATGTGTTATGTGTGACCCAATGACACTAAGAAGAATTTCATTTAATCAACAAAATAGATCTTTCACATAAAAATTGGCCTCCTATAATGACATACAATAATCACCAATTTTATAGTGGACTCCATTATTAAAAAAGCCATTCTGAAAGCAATTGGATTTTAAGTGGTCTCTTTTTTTTACATCATCAGATTCACCTGCTGTCCAGACTAAATTGTCTTGCTCAGCTGCAGTATGGGCTGGATGGGCAGAAGGTCCCCAGGTCAGAGGAGCTCTCAGAGAGGCATCTGTTCCACTAAGCCCTGCTGGTTTGTGTGACATGGCACTGCTTGGTGCCGACTGCCCAGGATTAAGACAGGGTGCAACTTGAACAAAAAGGATGACTGCATGCAACTATTTGGAAGAGATTTTTTAAAAAATAGATTGAGATTTAGGAACCTTTGGCTACAATCCAAGCAGGTCACTTTTTTTTTTTTTTTTTGCCCTTGTTTTCTTATCTTAAAAAATGAGGAGGGAATTAAGTTGGATAATGTCTAACTCCCTTTTCACCCCTAAGATGCTACGATTTTGGTAATGCACGTTAATGCCTGTTAATGTCAGTGGATGACAATGTGTTTATGTGTGTCCATCTGTGGAGACATTTTTATTTTCCACCAAGGTGAGATTCCTTTTTCAGCCTGTTTCATTTTATGAATAACTCTTTCCGCTCAGTCTTAGCTTAGTCTTTCACTTCAAGTTATCAGAAATTGAAATTTTGTGAGCAAAACTTATTTCAACAGCAATAAAAGTAAAGGAATGTAGAATAATCAGTCCTCTCCTGTTCAGAGGACACTCTTTGAGAACATGGCAGTACTGACCCAGCTGAGATTTCTCGTGGTTTGGGAAGAAAGGAAGAAAGGAGGGATGCTATATGCTCTGAAGGGACTGGCAGCCTACAGCCACTCAGAAGTGAAAAAATGAAATTGAAACCACAAAAGCTGGCAGAATGAGTACTATGAAAACACATTGTCTGCCATCAAGCATTAGAAATAGTCAGTTGAAAATAATTAGAATAATTGATGTATTGAAAAATCAGGATTATCCATTATTGTTCCCAAGCATATTTGAATAATGTTTACAAAACATGCGTTTAACTTGATTTTATTATTATCTTGACCCTGAAATTGCTTCTGTGTTTATATGTGGCTATTAGATCAATTACTTTTACTTTCATCTCTTTTTTTCCCCATCTTGATGATTCAGTTTGGTTCAGTTGATCATGTTGGTAACTTATTCAACCTGATTCAGTGAAAAGATCATTGAAGTCATGAAATCAACCTGTTTTATTGTACAAAGAGGTCTTCCTTCATATAAACCCAGGACAAAGGTTCACTTTGCATCTTTTCATCTAAATTTATCAAAATTTCTCTGGCTTCATTGACAGAAGACCATGGAACTCTCAGGTAAGCTGGTTTCTTCACAGATTGCCAAAGGAATGCAAAATTGCCTTTACTATTGAATTAAGTTCGACCTATCTCTAACTTCACTTCTTTCTTACACACACACACACACACACACACACACACACACACACACACACTATATAAAGAAATACTTGTACAACGTTCTAGAAAATTTGGGAAAATTAAAGAAAACCAAAATTAACCGTAATCCTATTACTCCAAAACCATAAACATTTTTGTTTGCTTTTTATCCTAGTCTTGTTTCTAAGACAAACACACTCACACATACAAACACAAACAAAATGGGTCCTATCTCTTATCTATCTATCCATCTATGTCTATCTCTTTACAATTGAGGATATGCATGTACATACATATGGATCATACTATATACGCAGCTTATCATTTTTCCTTTTCTATTCCTTTTCAAAAATTTCAACAATGTGTAAAGGGCATGTCCCTGTATTTATCAATATTAAGTGGTCTTCAGAAACATGATTTTATAGCCTCAAAATATGTTATCAAAATATTGACCGTATTTTATTTACATATTTATTTATTATTGAACTTAACATTTTAATTCAGAATTTATTTCATTCTTTAGGACTGCTCCAGATTTGCATTTCTGATAAGTCTGCTGCCCTAACCAGCTACTTCTGTCCTGATCTTCATATTTATTATGTCTATGGCTCTATTGTCTTCACCATAGTCATCTGGTCAGGACCAGAGTCAAGGGGCTTCCTATATCATTTCATTTTGATGACAGTACATATCAGTAAGAAAACAACTCTTCTAAACAAGTAGTTCCTTTCTCTCTGGTGTTCAACTTACTATCTTCAACTGTCTAAAAGAGAAGAAATCTGATTGATCCAAAAAAGGGAAAAAGAATTAGCAGTTTCCTTTGACTCTTCCCTGGCTTATAGAAGGAACTACACAAATTCAAGACTGTGGTTATCTCTGAGGAGGGAGGGAGGGAGGGAAGGGAATAAATAGAATGAGGGGTGGTATAAAGGGACTTCAATACGTCTGTAACATTCTAGCTCTTGAAAAAAAAACAATACTGGAAGCACATTCAGCAAAATATCATTCTGTTATATTTGAGTGGTGAGCAGAAGAGTATTTGATATATAAACCTCCGTGCTTTTCTGTATGTTTCAAATGTTCCATAATTTTAAAACTCCTTAAAAATATTTTGTGAAGTTCTGTTGTAAAATGTCATCCAGGGGAGACTAAAGTGCTTGTTTTGGGATGGGGGTGGGTTGGGAGGTGAGGACTGAGAAGCCTTGGCTAGTGGATGCTGGGGGAGGTGGGGAAGTCTGACTGATGGTCACAGGAAAGTACCCTTGAAGGGAGGGGGCAACTGCCCAGGAGGACTGAGTAGGTGGCTAGCCACCGATGCTGGGAGGGTACTGTTTGAGTGTCTAGTCTCTGGCAGTGCAGTACTCCCTTGAAGGAGAACTTCCTGTTGTCTGGTCACACCGTATGACAAGTGTTCCTCTTCTCAGGACTGGAGAGGACTTATGCTCTGACACTCCACTTGTCACAAGCCAGGTGTGAATCACAGATACTTTACTTGGTCCTGTATGATTATGCCAGATGGACATCTCCCACAGTGGCCCAGGATGGCCAGAAATAGAAGGGCCTGTCATTGAATGCAAATATGGTTGGAAAGTATATACATCCACCCCATCCCACAGTTCCCCCCCATTCCTTCCCCAACTCCCTTTGCACCATAACGTACTATTCTTAAACCTGTTACCACTGAGACACATGTCCTCCAAAGGTAGCAAAGAATCAAATACAAGAGCTATTTGTTGGCAAAAAGAAGTTGTTTATCTTATGCACAGTGTTGGCAATGATAGCGAAACTGGAATTTTTCTCACTCTTAGTGGGATTGCAAATGGGAGCTATTTGCCAATATGTGTCATGAGCCTTAAAAGCACTATACCTTCTGGACTCCCCTGGTGGCGCAGTGGTTAAGAAACCACCTGCCAATGCGGGGGACACGGGTTCGAGCCCTGGTCCGGGGAAGATCCCACATGCCGCGGAGCAACTAAGCCCATGTGCCACAACTACTGAGCCTGCACTCTAGAGCCTGCGAGCCACAACTATTGAGCCTGTGTGCCACAGCTACTGAAGCCCCCACAGCTACTGAAGCCCGCACACCTAGTGCTCTGCAACAAGAGAAGCCACTGCAATGAGAAGCTTGTGCACCACAAGGAAGAGTAACCCCCACTTGCCATAACTAGAGAAAGCCTGTGCACAGCAATGAAGACCCAATGCAGCCAAAAATAAATAAATAAATTAATTAATTTTAAAAAAGGTATTATACTTTCTGACCTAGTGATTCCTCACCCTAAAAAAAAATCAGAAATGTGAACAAGTTGTTTGCAGCTGTGCTGTTCATAATACAAACTGTTAGAAACTGCTTAAATATCTAATAATAGTGAAATGGACAAATTAGTGTCATTAGATTCATACAATGGAACATTCCACAACCATTAAAAATAATAGAATAAAAATCATTCACTAAAAATGATTTAAAATCATAGTAAGGAAGCATATTTGTTTGCAAGAGAAAAATATTCATAATATATTTTGTTCAAGGAAAAGAACAGGATACAATATGGTATATACATATTAGTTCTAATTTTATAAAATATGTATGCATTTTTATATATACAAATGACAGAGGAAATATGTTAAAATGTTATTACCTAATGATTTTAACTCATTCTTCATTCGTTTCTATTTTGCAAATGTCCTACAATAAACACATTTTAATTTCTATAATAAGGAATAAACTTTAGAAAAAAATTTTGGAAACTAAAATCAGAAAGATAGTCTGCATTCTTCAATTCACTTTTATAATAGTCATTTCATGTAGAGAGAGAATTGGTCTAGGAGTCAAAAGACTAGAACTTATCTTTCTTGTAACATTTGCTTCATGTGTCTCTCTGGTCCCCAGATTTGCCACCTGTAAAACTGGGTGATAAAACAAATCTCAGCTAGTGAGTTTGTATGCTGAGTCGATGCTCAGCATTTGAGGCCTCAAAATCTGTCCCCTTTTTTTGTTTTTAGTTTTCTTTCCTTTCGGTCCCTCATAGCAGCCTGTTGGTTCACCCCTCTCCTGTGAACCTCACTAATGCTCCCATCCCCGCAAACCCTCCTCTCATTCCATGTAAAAAGCACTGCCTCCTCTTCCTGCATTTACCCCGTGCACTTACCCCTGCTGTTGTTCCCATCATCCCCTAGACTGTGAGCACCTTGAGGTTAGTTCTAATGTTGTATTCACCTTTATCTCATTAGTGCCCAGCACAAAGCCTGACACATGTCAATAAATATGCGTCTAGTGAATGAATAAAGGAGCATATGTATTGTGAAAGCAATCTGCAAACTGCAAAGCGCCCTACTTCATACATGCAAAGGTCTTAACATTAAGTGTCCATTAGCAAAACAATACAATATGTGGGAATTGAATAACAAACTCAAGATTATAATGACCATTTGTATATTCGACCAACTATTCTGGAGGTTTTAAAAAGAATGAGACATTTTCCTAGCCTAAACCACAAGGAAAAGACAAAACAAACTTGATATTTTTGAGCTGCAATTAAAAAGAAACCCACTAGGATCCACTAGGAAGAACACATCATGGGAAGCACTTAGAAAAAATGAGCAATATCGATACTTAGTGAGAAAAGCTTAGCTGATGCCGCTCTCATAATATCATGGCCGTTAAATACGCTCATAATTCAGGAGTGCAAATTAGAGTAAGCCACAGAGTGGGGTCACTGGTGGCAGTCTAGTGTTATGAAAGCTAATATAACAAGCTTATTCACCACTAAGCCTAAAACGCTGTGGTGGCCAGCAAACCATCTAGAAGCTCAGACCAAGCCGGGCCCACAGAAGGCTTTGTTCCATTTGGGGCTTTATATTTTCCAAGTGATTGGGAAAGTTGGAAATGAACCAGAGAAGAGCAACAAAAATAATTAGTGTTGGCAAATGGACCTACGGGGAACAAAAGGGAAAAGAACTTGGAATTATTTGAGCTGGAGAAAAAATTGCTGCAGGGTGACCTCATAATCATTTTCAGCTGATGAAAGGGTGTTATAAGGATAATAGGTGTTGGGAATGGAGGGTACCAATGAATTATCCTCCTCTTCACTTCTGGTTTCCAAATTTCCATAACCAAATTGAGAACAGACACAGCAATCAGGTGAGAATTCAAGGATAGAATGAGCTTTACTACCCTAAACTGTCATGGTTTTTTGTATTGGAGGATGTAGCTTGGGCCCGAGACCCAAGTAAGGTGTTGTAACGCTTTGTTGACCGCTCAACTTCCACAACTCAACTTCATAAATCTAAACTCAAGACACAATCAAGGACCGAGTTGGGACTAAAAGCAAGACAATTAACCCACAGGTTCATGGGTGTCTATAGTCTATCTCACATACAGTTCAAGGGAAAGAGAGAACCAAGAGAATAGGTTACACAAGAGTGGTGATTTTGGCCCAATATCACCAAGAAGAAAAGCTGTAACAAAGACAGAGATAGGAAATGTCTTCCTCTAGTGCTTTGTCCCAGGAGGAGAGCTCGAGTGTTCTTCACCTTAGAAACAGTGAGGAGCTGAGTAACAAGAATTATCTTTCCCCCTCAACAATAGGACCCAGGGATTTTTTCCCATTTTTTCATAGAGACCCACTTACCAAAAGGAAGTTTTCTCTTAAAATCAAGAAGAATGCTGAATGTTTCTGAAAGAATGACAGAGCTCTCTGAAGGGCAGTTTAAAAGTTTCTCTGGAGATCTTCTGGCTGTTGTAATCATTTGATCAACATTATTCAAGGTGTGTTTCTTGGTAACAGTGGTTTCATGGGGTGTGAACAGGGAGGGATTACATGGAAAATGTTCTGTGATCAAATCCATTTGAGAAACACTAGGTTAAACCAAGTTAAATCATATTTTTTACTGAAGGTCCTAATAAAGCTTTTAATAGTATAATATTTGTGGTGAATCTCCCGTTTTCCAGAATCTTTCTTCATCTCTTTTTTTTTTTTTTTTTTTGGCAGAGTACATAGCTTGGCTTGCGTTTCATGAAATGTGCTTTGGAAAATGTAGCTGTAGATGGTTTCACTGACTTAACCTGGAGACAGACAAAAAATTTGGACCTCGTCTACCAGCCTCTTCTAGCTCTACTATTTCATGACTAAGTTTGGTGCAGTGATTCATCTTATTGCAAACTGTAATCACAACATTTCGCCATGTGTAAACCTAGCAGTGAGTGGTGCAACTTTTTAATGGAGACGAGACTTGGACTAGACCCGGCTGACTACCTCTCCTTGGTAGACAACACGGCTTTGGGTCAACACTGTATATGGACAAAAGCATGGAGACACAGCACCCTGATTCATTTGCAAATGTTTTCTTTGTTTATCTGTATTTAGCAGCAATGAGATGTTGCTCAGATGGTTGCAGTAGGGTGCTAATGAGCTTAACTATAATACTGGACAGTGTGACTTTATTTCACTCCCATTGACAGTTGTATTAGGGGGACTTCCCTGGCAGTCCAGTGGTTAAGACTTCGCCTTCCAATGCAGGGGGTGTGGGTTCGATCCCTGGTTGGAGAGCGGCCAAAAGGCCAAAATATAAAACAGAAGCAATATTGTAACAAATTCAATAAAGACTTTAAAAATGGTCCACATCAAAAAAAAAAAAAATCTAAAAAAACCCAAAAAACAACAAAAAACAATCGTATTAGGCCTTGATTTAGGAGGGACCCAGCAAGAGCTCGGCTAGAACAGGGAAAACTCTTGGTTGCTTCTGCACAGCAAATCATGGTGTGCCTTTCCCTATAGTAACATCATACCACTCTAGAGAAGAAAAAAAAAACTTCCCCTCCCAAGGAAAGGATATGATTAACCCCAAAGGGCCTGTGGGATCTTTTGTTTTGTTATACATAAGAGCCTTGTGACAATTTCCAGATTCTGAAAATGTTCCCTTGAAAGTTTTCTGTTCTTCTGGATAATGAAGTGGCATCTGAAACAACATACACCATTCAGTTTGGTGCTTTGGCAGGAAGTGGCTGACAGAAATTGCTTCCATAGGCAGGAAAACCCGCTGAGGCTGCACGACCGTGGTGGAAGGAGGGCTCCCTCAGCTGCTTTCAGGGTTTTGCAGCTCGGTTGGTTAGTCCAGAGGATGGTAATTAAATGATCCCTTCAAGGGAAAGAAGTGCTTCAAGAAAAGCAAGATTTATGAGTAAATTAGGAGAGCTCCACAATTCGGGGGCCACATGCTATGTGTCGCCTGGAGTGCAGACTGTTCCCTGACTCAGAGGCATACCTGAGCCCGTCCGAGAAAACTCAGTCTTATTTTATTTCTTGAGCAGAGCTCCAAGTTGCTGACAAGTTGCTCCACTGTCAGCATATGTGTGTGCCGCCTTTTATGAGAGCTCACTGAGAATGAGAGGGCAGATTATATTTCCAGCTCTGATGTACTTGTCCTGGCTATATTGTTCGGAGCTGCCATTTAGACAGAAGATTTATCAACCACTTTGTCAGTTCTGTTAGTAAGGAACTGTATATGAGGCCTGTCTTGGATGAAGTGATGAGAATGAGGGATCTGATAGACAAATGAAAAGTCAAATACGATCCCAAGGATAGGTAAAAGCTGGCCACACATTGCTAGGAGCCAGGATAGCCAGATCTGCACTCAGAAGTTTGCCGGAACAAACAGAGCTAAATATACACATATTTCTGTTTTCTATGAACCCTCAAGCCTTCATTTACTTTGCTGAGAACCCTAATGCTTTCAAACAAAGCTATAGTCCTGAAGCATAATCCATGTCTATGTAAATACTAGACCTTCTACACAACTAGAATTCGTCTGGTTACCAATGACCTGGAATAAATGAAAGGAGCTGGGTCGTGCAATGTCTTCTTCACACGACATTTGCAAATAGCGGCAACGAAGACCACCAGCCCCGGCTGGGAATATTTCATGGAAGTATTTATAGCTTATTCTAGGACTTTAGGGAAAGAAATGATTTTTTTTTAACGTGGTACTATAAATAGATAAATAAAAACAATCACAAATAATCCTTTTCTTCATCTAAAGACTTATAATCTATTCATGACAATTGGTACATAGCAATATTCTCCAAAGCCAAGGAGCACATAAATCATTTTCACCCAAAGAAGTTGTCCCAGTAGGAGGGTTTTCAAGACTCTCAGAGAAAGTAAACATGGTTAAAGAGACAGCAGTTGGCCAACTCTGCCATATGTAAGGAGAGATGAGAAAACAGGGTAACGTCAGGAAGGACAAACATGCGTATCATAGTATCATTTGGGCTCTTCAAATAACCATCGCTGTGATTTTTAATGGTTATATAAAATAAAGACAGCCTAGAGAAAAATGGGCAAAGGGAATGAGTAGGCATTTTACACCTAAGTGGCCAGTAAATACAGGGAAAAGTATATGTTTTGTCAACCTAAGTCGTTACCAGGGAAATGGCAAATAAATTAACAATGAGCTATCACTACTTGCGATTGTCCTATGTCCAGTTGCCTGTTGGGTTGTAGGGAAAAGGACATCCTGACACATTGCTGTAGACATGTGCACTGTCCATGCTATCTTGGGATGCACTTTGGCAATATCTATTAACATCAAACATATGTCTGTGTATGCTTACCCATTTACTCTTATGGATCAACAATCCTACTCTGAGGCACTAGTCTATAAAAGTAAAAGCACCAGTATATAAAGATGTCTATTGCATCATTGTCTGTGATAGCAACAAAACTGGAAACAAACTGAATACTCATAAGTACGGCTATGATTGGATAACTTGTGGTATGTTTTTAGTAGGGTTTTATTGCATAACCATTAAGAAGAAATGCGTTAATTTTATCCCAGTTGCCTTTGAAAGATTTCAACAATATGTGGCTAGGTGGGAAAAGCAACATGCGGAAAAGTATATGGAAAATAAATTCATTTGGCATATAATTGATTAGGAGAAACATGTGGAAGGAAGGAGGAAACAAAAAGAAAAAGAATAGAGGTAAATAACGTATACAAGTAAAGTTGTTGATGGAATTTTTAAAAATCATATTACAATGATCATTTTAAAATAATATCATATAGTAGTTATTTATAAACAGAGATGTTAAATGATGGTCACTGAAATGTTAATGAGCTTCTGAGAGCTGGAACTTCAGGTAAATTTTAGTCTTTTCCTTACACATTTCTGTACTTTTTGTTAACAATGAGCGTGTATTATTTTTATCAGAAGAATAAATATATGTTTTCAATTAGATAAAAACTTTAACATAAAACCTCACTATTGTTTCTATAAAATGTTTCATACAGATTAGCATGAATTCTGCAAGTGACTAATATAGGCAGTGGGAGAGAAACATGGAGAAAGAAGCATTTGAGCCAAAATGTGCATTCTTTTTTTTTCCTGCACTCTGGATCTATTCAAATCTCATCTCCTGCCGAGGGATTCAGTGCAGAACTAAAATATGATGACTTACTTGGCAACAGCAAAAAAAAGAGCATTTACTCAAATGCAATAAAGATAAGCAATAAGTTTCAGTGATGCATATAGTATGTTCTCTGCTCGCCTGCTTGTTCTTTCTCCTCTCAGCAGAAGTTCAACTGAAAATAAGCTCAAACAGCAATTTGCCAAATTAGCTAGTCACCTCACTTGTGACCAAATCGCATCCTACAGAGAGATGCTGAACCACAAGCTTTCGCTTCCTGCAATATATGTGATTTGAAGAGACATCATGTAGCAAGTGAAGGGGTAGCCTAAACAGTTTGAATTATTTGGAAATGAGATGCAGGAATATTTGTGCATGATATTCACACATAATTCCCAAATTAGCTCTCCCCAAACTACCCACCTCCCAAAGATGCCAGTGCAAAAATTATACATTTTCTCTTTCTCTTGTCCTTTCCCAACCTCAAAAGAAGGTAACTGCTTAGTGAAAACCTAAAAAGCCACCTCTGGGAAGAAAAACAAAGAAGAGACTACAAGTTTGATAAAGCAGTGGTGGGAACATCAAGAATTTGATGTTTTTATGTGGGTAAGTCAATCTTTATCCAGAGAGGCTAGGGGTACTTATCGTTTGGTTTCCTCTCTTCCTGATTGGCCCCTGCCTTTAGTACCGTGAACAACTCTGAACCAATCTTTAGGCACAGAAGGTGTGTGGTGTGTGGTCTGGGGTATTCTGATTGGCTAATATAAAGCAAGAGCCAACCCTCTGGAGGAAGAGAGAGTGTGGGGTGAACTGACCCATTGGGAAGATGGGCAGTTATACAAAAGAAAAAAATGCTAGGCAAACCAAAAGTATCAGCTGTTCACTATGTTGAGATGCTCTTGAGCAGGAATATCCCAGGTGCCATCCTGGGACACTTTTTTTCTACTCTGTCTTTTAACATATTTGACCAGTTTAAGCAATATGTAAATTCGAAAGAATTGATTCTCTCCATAGGGATCCAGAGTGAAGATTTTACCTCCAAAACTTATTTTGAAAAATTCTTTCTTTTTTCTTTTTTTTTAAATCAGTGTACTTGTTTTATTTTTTTAAATTTTAAAAATATTTATTTAGTTTTTGGCTGTTGGGTCTTCGTTGCTGCATGTGAGCTTTCTCTAGTTGTGGTGAGCGGGGCTACTCTTCGTTGCGGTGCGCAGGCTTCTCATTGTGGTGGCTTCTCTTTTGTGGAGCATGGGCTTCTAGGCATGTGGACTTCAGTAGTTGTGGCACGTGGGCTCAGTAGTTGTGGCTCTTGGGCTCTAGAGTGCCACAGGCTCAGTAGTTGTGGTGCGTGGGCTTAGTTGCTCTGCGGCATGTGGGATCTTCCCAGACCAGGGCTTGAACCCATGTCCCCTGCATTGGCAGGTGGATTCTTAACCACTGCACCACCAGGGAAGTCCCGAAAAATTATTTCTAGAAGTTACTTCTTTTTGTTTTTCTTGTGGCACAAACTATCTACCTTGAGAAAAGTTGACACTTGATTCTTTACAGTAAATCATTTTTGTATGCTATTAGGAAAATCAAAATGTTACCCTTTAGTACTTCAAATTATTGATTAAAATTCTCCCACAAGATTTCTCTCCAAGCAAATGCAGAAATGTCCTTTATTTTGGAAATACACCCTAACAATTAGAACAGGAATCCTTTCTGGAAGTCAAGCCAGTCCTTAGACTGCCTGTATTAGTGTTCTATTGCAGTGGAACAAATTACCACAATCTTAACAGCTTCTAACAACACCCACTTATTATCTCAGAGTAGTCAAGGTCAGCAGACCAGGTAGACTCAGCTGGGCTCCCTGTTCAGAGTCTCCCAAGGCTGAAATCAAGGTGTTGGCCTGGCTGGGTTGTATTATGGAGACCCTGGGAAAGAATGCACTTCCAAGCTTATTCAAGTTGTCGGCAGAATCTAGTTCCTGTGGTTGGAGGACTGAGGTCACCATTTCTTTGCTGGCTGTCAGCAGGGAGCCGCTCTTATTGTTTAGAGATCACCCTGCATTCCACCTTGGGTGGCCTCCTGCATCTCAGAGCCAGCAATGGGGCACTGAGTTCTTCTCATGTTATGAATCTTTCCCGTCTCCTCTTCTGCCACCAGCTGGAGAAAGCTCTCTGCTTTTAGGGGCTCATGTGATTCAATCAGGCCCACCTGGATAATTACCCATTCCTGGAGTCTATTGTACCTTATAACATAACATAATCATGGGAGTGATATTTCATCAAATCCATAGATCCTGGGGATTAATGATTAAGGCAAGACATCTTTGGGGATCATTTTAGAAATCCTGCCTACAACCTTGTCACCTCCTCCTCCTGCCTTCCTCTCCCCCTCCCCCTAACCAACATTTTATTCAGTGCTTGTTATGTGCCTGACAGTTGCTGTGCTATGCACTTTATATGAGTTATTTTATTTAACATTTACAATATCTCTATGAGGTGGGTACTATAGTCAGCTCCATGTTTGGATAAGGAAATGAGCTTAGGTAGCCAGGTTCCTTGCTCAAGGCTGCAAGCCAGCAAGTGGTGGTACTAGCATATGACCCAGGCCTGACTCTGGGGACTTCATTCTTCAGCTGTCTCTATAGTTTGTCTGATCTCCCAATAGCAATCTTTTAAAATAACAAATGATAAACTTACCTAAAACTATCAAAGTTTCAAAATCTTATTTAGTTAACATTTTTATATGTTATGAATTATTTCATGTGGATAATATATACTAGACTCATGTTGTAAACAAATCATTTTAATTTTCAAAAGTAAGTATAATTTACCATATTTTAAATGTAAAAGAGAAGTTTCTGTCATTTTCATGACCTGCACTTTGAATTGTGTTGCTAGTGGAAATGGGTATTTGGACACAGCCAAGGTCACAACTGGCAGATTATCTGTGTGTGCATATTATTAACGGCACCACTTCTGACCTCTGGGTAGAAAGTTCAGAGAAAAGGGGCCGCTCTGGGTGGATGAATTGGAAAAAGGCACCCTATCTTCTGGGCTGACACTTGTGTAGTGAAATGTGGATTGCCTTTCACCACCACCCACACCCTTGGCAGGCTCCAGGCACATACAGCTTGAACAAACATAGGCTGAGGCCCAGTCGGAGCCGGGCACAATCTCCAAGCCCCACCTTGCAAAGAGCAGCATCCATTTACAAAACTTCTGCATGCATTATGCAATCTCTTGCTGTGGGCCTAAGTTCCTGGCCTGTACAGGATCAAATATCTGTCCAGCTCCTTCCATTACATCAAATACTGAGGAGACTGGCCCAAGATACCAATGGACATGTTCTACAAATTACACTGAAGCTAATGAAATGAATTTATGGCTATCAGTTTAAAAAGGCTTTGGCACTGTATCTTTGATTAGACTATTCACATTAATCTTTTCCATGTTATGATTTAGCTATAGAAACACAGAAAAGGGGAAAAAAGTCAGAAAAATATCTTTTGGGTATTTCTAAATTGACCAGTCTACAATTTATAACTAAGTCTAAGAGTTAAAACCCAAAAGACAGGGATAAAGGATTTATTGTGTATACAAGTCAACAATTATAAACACTGTCATTCAAAAGCTGGCCTGTTTTCTCGCATTTAATGTAGAATTTATGAATTCCCATAAACTGTTCATATTTCACTTAGCACTCTTTTGAGTTTTTAGTACTAAGACATTTGTGTTAATGCAGCACGACAGTGTCAGGATTTCCAAAGTGAGAGGCTGAATTACTCATTGTCTTGAAAGGAACTATTTTTTTTCCCTACTTTTATGGCATAAGCAGTAATGAACACCACCAACAACAAAAAAAAACCTTAAAAAAGTTATTGCATCAGAAAAAACGTCTCTTCAACACTCACAGTATGTGATTTTCATTTACAGTGCTTTGCTTCTAATCTCTCACTTTAATATAACAGTCAAACGTTTGGAATATGAGTCCCCAGGGGCCTGGGTCAAAGTCCAGCCCAACAGATTGGTACTTTTGCCCACAGGGCAGCAATAAAAACTCAGTGACTTGTCATAACATCCAGTACTTAAACCTATTTAAAGGTCTGATGTATCTGTTTGAGTTAAAATTTTTCCAAATTAAACTTTCAGTGACACAAAAATTTCCAATTTGATTTTTAAGTTCTGTTCATTTTGGAACTCCTGTTTAGAAGCAAGTGGTTCATTATCTCTCTTCTGATTAAATAATAAAGAAAAATACCATAGCGCTCACCGTAGATGACACTGTCAGCCAGAGCTATTTCAATGCTTAATCATGAAACAGATCCAACATTTAAACAATACCAAAGATTCATTCACTGAAACAG
The DNA here is from genome assembly GCF_005190385.1 of Monodon monoceros. NCBI lineage: Eukaryota > Metazoa > Chordata > Mammalia > Artiodactyla > Monodontidae > Monodon > Monodon monoceros. The sequence continues at coordinate 28,439,354 of NW_021703767.1, read as the reverse complement.
AGGCCATACAACCTAGTATTCTAGGGTGAAAAAGCACAATGTTGAGTAATCAGCCACCTTAGTTGGGAGGAATTTGTATCTTACACTTGAAAAATAAACTCTCATCATGGGTTTATTTTTTAAGCTCCTCCACTGAAGCATGTAAGTCATATACTGTGATTAGTCCATCGTTAGATTCATTTTCTGCACCTTCTTCATTTGCTGCACTGGGTGCTCAATAAATATCGATGCACAGAATACTGATGCAGAAACACTGCCAGCTAAGCACCATCAAAGAAAGGCTCAAGGATCCATGAGTCCAGAGAGTAACATAGAATGACCCATTATATCGGCATCTCACTTGATAAAGGGGTCTAATTCTTTGATTGTTTTCCTTTCAACCAGGTGAAGTGAAGATAGTGCGAATTTCCAGATGATGAACATCTTGACCAAAAGTCACTGGATTCATCTAGATTATATATCTATCCTGATTTAATTCATCAGCTAAATACCAAATATCCATATGGTACCATAAGTCCTCTTAGCCCGGCCTTTAGGTTTAAGATACATTCCTTTGTCCATTCAGTGGCCTCTAAGAGGTAAAAGGTAGAGGACGGGGGGCATGATACAATTTTCCTTTTCTTAACATGGCTTTTCCTTTTCTGTTTTTATCCTGGCAGGTGTTTTCGTAAACTTTCTCCAGTTTATACACTACATTTTCTAAAGCTAAAGAGAAAGGCTCATTCTGTTTCTCGACAGCTTTTGGTTTTCATACTACACTGGCAAAAAGATGTGTGAGACATGGCTGTACAACCCAAGAGGAGGATCCCTCTAGTATCTGGGTAACTCAAGAGTGAGTACTGAATCCAGAGAGGAATTATGTAATCTCTTATGTTTTTTAACTCTGTGAACTTGGGTTCACACAGCATTATACAAGGTTATCATTGTTCTTATGAATCTGCTTTTTGTCTATTGTTGCCTTTTGGGATAATTTAGAAAATCCACAGATTGATTTATTTCATACATTAAAAAAATTAAACTCTAAAAAGAAAATCAGCAACCTGGCATGAAACTCTCAGGGGAAAAAGCGTGATACAAAATTGAGTTGTAACTTGAAAAAGTGTTAGGTAGCATGCACTGGCGGTAATTAATGTACCAACAGATAGACCCAGCTCTAAAATGAACGATGAGTGGTTTTTAAACAGCAAAAAAAATATGTTGAGTAGAAAACTGTTCGGGCTTGAGTAGATAGCTATTTTTCTTTAATAGAGAAAGTAGAACACCAAAGGAAAAAAAAAAGACATAACTGGCAGCAAGAGCGTTATGGACACTGACATTTTTATTGAAAATTTAACTTAGATAATATGTGGTGATTTAGATAACATAAAGGAATTTATTGCAAAAAAAGGGAAAATAGCATTCATGGTTTCTAGTTTTTGAAACTAAATCATTTTATTTTCAGGAGACATCTCACTATAAACTATTATTCTATTTTATCATGTAGCATACCAGTGACCAGAGTAAAATAAAAAAAAAAAAAGTATTGGAAGTTTATGGTAATACAAGATGCAGGTTTGGAGTTTGTTTTGACAGTCTACAAGTTGAAAACCAGTTTTCTCAATGTTAGTCCAGGAATGGAGATGTACCTGGTAAGGAGGAAACTTAACTAGAGGCATCATGCCAAGCTGCCTGCTTCGATGATACGAAAATCTGCAATATGAAAAATACCACGTAAAAGAAATTCCTATGTCAATTATCAATCCTGAAGGCTAGAAATTGTTCATTCTATCTAGCGTTTAGAGAAATGTTGAGAAATCTGAAAAATGTGGCAGAGCTCTTTTTGCATAGTACTCTGCCACTTTCTTTTCTTCTCCTGTTGTCATTGGGATTGTGAATGTACAGTGGTGACACCATCACTGACTCTGACAAGTAGAACACAGCCTACTTATCTGGGCTGACTCCTTCTCACTAAGGAGCATTCGTATCAGGGATAGATAATGGTCAGTGGGAAAGGAGACCACATTACCCCACAGATGGTGGAGGAGATAAGAGCTCAGGCTTAAACCTGCCCACTAAGCTGGGCAGCTCTGTGATTTTGGGAAGTTGATAAAACGTTGCCTTAGTTTGCTCATCTCTGAAGTGGGAATAAAATAGTACATGCCCGTAGGGTTAATGAGAGGATTAAATAAATTAAGATATGAGAAGCACTTAGCAAAGTACTTGAATCACAGCACGTGCTATACCTGTTACCTGTTATTATTATTGTTGTTATTATAAGATAATTTGAAGAAGCCACCAGGTTTCACTTTAAACTATGGATAATTGAATAACTTTGTATACCAGCTCCCTACACTGCAGTGAGAGCAAAACAAATTATGGATGAATTTCAACAAAACTAAGGACTCCAAACCAATGCAAATATAATTCTCCCTAATTTAGAAATTCCTTCTTCACATGGTGTTGATATCAGCTATATCTCACTCATTTATTCGCTCAACAAATATTTATTGACCACCTAATATATGCCAGGCATTAGTCTAAATGTGGAGGATATCATAATGAACAAATATTACCTGAAAGAATAGACCTTTTTGTCTGATGATAGGTCAGTTTTTACCATGGAACACGTGGTTCAAGGGGACACGTTTGTCTAGATTTCTATAATGCAGGTCTTAGGGAAATGTAAAGGTCCAAGTGTCTGGAAACCAAAAACTAAAGGTACCAAAAGGCAGGAAGGGATGCCACAAGGGAAGTGGGAGGGGGCCAAAGGTGAGCTTGGTCATTTCAAAAATGTGCTCTGGTCTGTACCGTGGAGGGGAATAAACTTTTCCTCTTCCATCCTCTCTTCCTCTCCCTTCCTTATTCATCCTTGGACCCATCTGTCCATTTGGACAAATCAGTCCATTTGGACTACGATTTCCATGCTTCTGGACTAAATAAACATTCACAGAATGCCTGAGGGTCCTAACTATGAGGTAGGACATTATTTCTATTTTAAGCGTTAATGGTCTAAACAACCTATTTGGAAATAAAAGGTTTGGGAGCACATTGGTCTGTTGGAGTCTGTATTTTTACTATTGTTGTGATAATTTTCTGGTTCTGATAATGAGTGTCATGAATGTAGGAGAACAAATGTTGATGTTTTCATTTTCTTTATGTGTCCTATGTAGAGTTATTACATAGGTTAAAGATATTAACTTTATTCTCAATAGTGAATTCCAAAATGACTCAAGGAAGAACAAAAGGGACAGATGGGTGGTTTATAAAAGAGATTAATTTACTTGAATAGTACATGGTTTCAAATTGGAGTGAAGAAATTTGCATATAAACTAAACCAGAGAATAAAAGAGAGAAACCTAGTCTATTCCTGTCTCCATAATTTGCTCCCACTCTGGGTCAGTACATGGCAATAAATTTCACAGGTACTCCTTTTCTCATTTAAAAGAAAAATGTCAAGTGAGAAATGAAACACAAAAGGCAATTTGTTATTCTGGGAGAAAAAGTTTTGTGTAAAATTCTAATTAGCAAAATTGTTTGGATTTTTTTTCTTTTCCATGCTAATCAACTGTTATTATTCCAAAGTTGGACATTACCTGGTTCTACCAGAGTCTAAAGTGATGATTCAAGTAGCTGACAATAAAAATGTTGTGTCATTTTCATAAACACATCAAATAAACATCACAAAATGCTCAATTTATGATGTTAAAATGATGCTGTCTGAGAAAGCAATAGTACATAATGGTCACTGTCATCTAGCTACTCCAAACCACCAAGGAAATAAAAATCAAGTTTTCTTACATAAGAACTTACTTTAGAAATATTTCCTTGCCCAGTATTTCCCTAGTGTTGTTTGGCATTTGGTTTTTGCCACTAGCGTTCTCCTATGTAGCTCTGAACTAATTTTGTGAAAAAGACCAACGTCTCAAACATGTCGTTTTGTGTGCTTCCTTCCAGAGCACACATATGTTAGCATAGCAAAATTTTGGATATCCAGATGTCTCTTACACTTTTCGTGTGATTTATAACTTAAGGGTTGGAAAACTTTCATAAATAAGCTGTCATGTTCTCAAGCCAATCCCTCTTCTTCTGGTGTCTGATGGGGGAGATCTGGCAATGCTGCGAGGGATTAGACAACCCACTCCTCTGTTCAAAATTCTCTTCTCTTCCCTGTTTTCGAGATTTATGCTTGTTCATTACTTTAATCAATGTAGTCAGATTCTTTCCTCTTACGGGTTGACCTGAACAGTGAGCAAATGAGATCTGGGGGAGAAGATGTGGGAAAAGGAAGGAGGGACAATTGTGTGTGTGTGTGTGTGTGTGTGTGTGTGTGTGTGTGCTTGCCACACTGGGGGGTATTTAGTAGCTAGAAAACAGTATGAAGGAATGAGATCATTTGAGTTGAGAGAAGGTAGGTTCCTGAAAATAGTGGATGGACTGAGAAAAGGAGGTGTCAGAGTGTCAATGGCCAGGTGTCTCCTTGATGTTTCATCTGGGCCCTGGAGGCAGTAACAACTTTAAAAGCCGCTGAACACCAGGAATGTCCTCATTATTAGAATTTGTTGTAACATGTTTTGTTGGGAAAATACCCCAGAGGATGGAGACTAGGGATGGAGATTCTATTTTACCAATGCCAAAGAAAATAGTCAAAATGTTCTTCTTGATTAGATGAAAATAATTGAATAAGCACATTTGATTGGTTCTAGAGGAACTGAGTGTTTTGCAGGGTGTGCATTAATATTTATACCCTTTATGGTATTAGACATCTGTATAAAATGTGATGAGCTACTTATTAGCTATGGACTGACTTTCTCCATGATATCTTCATGCTCAGACTGAAATTCCCCAGCTGTGACTTACAGAAATCCTTGCTCATGTGCTGTGTCATTCTCATTCCTAATTTCAACAAATATTGACTAAGCACCTACAGCAGTTTAAAAAATATATCAAGTACTGAAGACATAGTAGCAAACTTGGTGCCTTTTGAAAATTTATAGTCTAGGGAAGGCAGGTATTAAACACTATGCTACACTAATGGAATTATTTAAGAGCCATTGTGCTAGGCCCAAAGAAGGAATATGAAGCGTCACAAGAACATATAACAGTGGGAAACAAACCTAGTCTGGGGACCTAAGGAAGACTTTCCTGACAGGAATCAAATGGTTAAGGGTCCAAGGATCAAAGGCAGGGCACTAGTGGTCCCAGCAAAGGGAAAACACGGGTGAGGATCCTGATGAATTGTTTTTAAACTTTAAAATTATAAGTATAGACCCACGGGATAATATCAAAACCAAAAAACTGATCTTGGTCTAATGGTATAATAGTAGTAAGTAGACTACAGTTCTTACTCAGTTGTCACCAGTTTTTGTACACACTCGTTCGTGTGTGAGAGCATTTGTGTGTGTAGTTTTAGACAGCTTGACCCCATGTAAATATTTGTGTTATCACCGCCACAATCAGGGTGCATAAGTGTTCCATCACCACAAAGGACCTCCCTCTTGTTTTTTCTTTGGAGCTTCATCAATGCCTCATCTCAGTGTCTCTTCCCTGTCTGTCCTCTGTCTCTATAATCTTCTCATTTAGAAAATGTTGTATAAATGGAATCATACAGTACACAACCTTTTGGATATTGGGTTTTTTCACTAATCAGGATGCCCTTGAGACCTATCCAAGGTTCTGAATGTATCAATAGTTTGTTCCTTTTTATTGCTGAGTAGTATTCCACTGTATGGATATACCAGAGTTCATTAACTCACTGAAGGACATCTGCGTTACTCTCAGTTTGGGGCTGTTACAAATAAAGGCGTGATGAACATTTGTGTATCCTAATGCACCTTGAGGAGTGAGAAAAGGTCTATTGTTGTTCAGCACAAAATGAGGCTTGTTGGGGGCCCAATTATGCAAAGCCACAAATCCTTTCTGAACATAGACTATAGAAGTACAAAAATGAATGAATAAATAAGTAAGAGGAAACTCATGTAAACACAGAGTGCTTTAAGGACTCTGACTTTTGGTGTTACATCAGAGATCCAGATGGTTGCCTTTTATTTTTCATTTTTGATCTAACTGTTTGCACATAATGAGGTGGTCAGACTCGAATACTAGTTTACAGATGGATGGGGGGGTATTCTATACTTGAGACAGCTAATTAAGACATAATCTCTAAAAACAGGCTTATAAAAACTTTTCTTCCCTCTGTTCACTGAGAAAAAACTTATATTTAGCTAAAGCATTTTATTGGAAGCATCAAATTGAAAACTGTCAGCTCAGATTCTGTAGCCTAAGGAAGATTCTGCCTAGTGGTGTGTTGAATAAGAATGCAGAAAAACAAGTTGGGAAATCATGAGTGTACTGGGTTTTCTTTAAATCAGCAGGCAAAACAGGCTATGAGAATCCCAATCAAACCAAGCGTCTGCAGAGAACAGGTGATCTCCTACCAGAGGAAACATAATTTTGAAAATTAAAAATTTTTACCTACTTTGTCGACATTCACTTTCTTGATCACGTGTCATTCAATAATTTTGAGACGGGAGGTTAGTGCCACTCAAAAGGTGTGAGTTCCATTTTCAGTGAGATGAAAAGAGAAAACCACCAAGGAGATTTTAGAATCAAACCAGCCCTAATTTAATCCAGTTGATCAAAACAGTTATTCCTAAAGGGTGTTTTGCTCATTTGAACTTCTGGGTTTTTGTGCTTTTCCTGTTTATAAAATGCAGCCTCACCTCCTCTTTGCCGACCTGAATTTTACCAATCCTTCTATGATGCTTTCTGTCAAAGTGATACCTTCTTTCACTGATTTCCCGTTATAATTATAGGATCATGCAGGTTTAGACTTAATGGTTGTCAAATTGTTACATGTGTTAGTCATATATGCCCAACCAAATTTAATTCACTTAAATATAAAGGTAAAATAACAAAATATAAAGTTAGAAAAATGGGGGAGGAGAGTGTAGTGGGGATATCCATAGTACCATTGCCCATACTTCCTGTTTCAAAAATCTTTCAGTGTAATGATAATGCTCAATATTGGAGGAGTGAGGTGAAATGCACACATTAATACACTCTTGGTAGGTGTTTTCATTGGGACTAGTCTTTCAGTAAAGCCGTGTGGACTCCTAAAATTTTATATATTTGGACCCAATACACCCACTTCTATGAATTTTTACCAAGGTAATCATTAGAGATACAGACAAAAAGTTATATATAAGTTGTTCTTTGCAGTGTTATTTATGATATAGAAAAATAAAATAATCTGAAAAGGAATTGAATAAATTAATAAATTTCTTTGTAGACATTAAAATTAAGTTTTCAAAGAATATTTAATGACATAAGAAAATGCTCATGTTGTGATAAAACATAGAAATACAGAGGACACATAGCTGCATGTACCCTGTTCAAATCAAACCCAATCCAGGCTCATTTTTTATTCTCCTCTTCCCTTTCTTCTTTCAGCAGTTTTGCAATAAAACCTTTGCATCTGGGAAAATTGGGAACTGCTTTGGAAATTCATATTCTGGTTTCCGTTCTAACACACATCTATGGTTAATTTCAAATAATTGGAACAAAATACATTCAACACTAAACACATAAATCTAAAACTATAGAGAACAGAAGTTAATCTTTTTTCAGTTATTCATTGTAAATGTCAACTATTATTGTACTCATTAGAAGAGATTTCCACGAATAAAATGACAGATCAACCAGCTTTATTGTACCATGATCTACATTATAGTGTATATAAAGCCACATTATACTTACATATTGCCTTGGAAATAATATTGTTCCTGTCATTGAGTCCTGTTATAACTCTTGTTCTGTCTGGATGTAGTTGTGTGAAACTCTTGTTCTGTCTGGATGTAGTTGTGTGAAATTGGAAAGCCTTTTTTCTTTCTAGATCTCAGTCTCCTTTTCTATGAAATGAGCATAAATGGTTGGTCATATTCCCAAGGTTACTTATGTGTGTGTGTGTACGTGTACCTGCACATGTGTGTTTGTGCGAAGTTAGTAAGATGTCAATTTTCAATAATAGATGAGAAATTTGAAGCATATCACTTCTAATAACTCTTCAAGACACAAGTTTTGACTGTGTGATTCCATGACATATATTTTGTCTCCTGTGATATTGCTTATGTCTTTGTAACTGGGGGTGTGTCTGCTACTGAATTGTCTTCAGGTACATTAATGAGCACAAATGCTTGTGGATTAAACAAGGTTATTATATTATCAACAGTTTAGAAGTTTGAGAATACACAGTGTTATAAAAGATGTGAGGAAACAGGCATTGTCAAACACTGTTGGTGGGAATGTAGATTGATTTTGGAAGACAATTGGGAAAATTCTACCTAAATTTAAAATGCATATGCCCTCTATTTAGCCATGTTTAGCTAAGAATATCCTATAATTACTCTTGTAAGTGTGGAAAGATTTATGTACAAGGATGTTCTTTGAAACATTCTTTCTAAGAGAAAAATACATACAACTCAAAATGAGTACTGGATACATAAATTATGGTTCAGCCATGCAAAGGAAAACTATTTAGCTATTCAAAAGAGTGAGTTGGGTCTGTATGTACTGAAATGGAAAGATGTCTAAGATATCACAGTAAGTGAAAATAGCAAATTGAAGAACAATTTGTCTGGTGTAAACTTTTGCTAAAAGAAATATGCGTTCACATGAATTTGAATAGAGAAATTTTGGAAGGTTGGAAAGGAGTTGTTGGGAGCAGTTGCCTCTAGGGAACGGAACTGGGGGTGGGTATGTTTTGTTCTTACATGTTGTTTAAATTGTTTACCATGAATATGTATTGTTCTTATAATAATAAAAGACTAATTTTCAATTATAAGATTAGAACAAATAAATAAATTAACAAAGTTGTACTGCTCATTTTTGTGCTAGATACAGTTCTCTTTTTTGCACTATTTTACTTGGGGAGACTCCCAGAAATGTGCTGTTCGGTCATTGGATATAAAACGTTATACATCAGATTTTTCCAAAGAGTTGTACCATTTTAAGATATTACCAGCACTGTATGAGAGTAACGGAGTAATAGTTTTACTAGTATTATTTCTAGGATTGTTTTTGTTAAGTTATAATGCAAATGTACAACTTAATCACTGTTTTTATTTTATTAGCACTTGTACTGCCCCATTTCCCATTTATTTTATGTTGACAATTTATGCTAAGGAAAAATCCTAAACACAAACAACAACAACAAAGAAATTTTATGACAAAGATTTTTATTCTAGAAATATCTACAATAGTAACAATTTAAAATATGAGAAACAGTTAATTATGGTATTATATAGCCACTCTACACCAAGGGATTATTTGGTTATTATTTAGTTATAAAATGTATATGCCAATAATATAATAATGTAGAAGTAGGTTGTACTTACTAGGCTGAGTAAACCAAAAAAAGTTAACATATATAATTACTAAGTTATTGGAACTACATAAGAATTATACAATCATTCATAGAAAAACAATGGAAGGAAATCATTAAAATGGTAAAGTAGAAGAAATTTATTAAAATGGCAACATTTCCCCCTCTATTCAATATTTGCAGAGTTAGAATTAAATTAAATAAAGGCTATGTAAGTATCTATTGGTACAAGGTCAAGGTCAGTGCTCAGTAAAGATTAGTGTCCCTTCTATAGTTACTATAAAATAGAGAATTATAAATCCCATACTCTGCCTCTTTGTATGTTGGGAAAACCAAAATTTTCTGTCATAAAAGTGAAGATATACTTCTTTATCTCTTTCCTAATCTGTTTCTTAGTCATGCTTGATAGGATTGTGGATCCCCAGATGGTAATTCTGTGCATAACTACAGTAAAATATAAAATAAACCAAAACATCTCCAAAGAATGAAGAAAAATGTAAGGTAGAGTCTGTGTTGCTCCAGAAAATTGTAAAGGTGTAGAAAAGGGAAGTTTCTGTTGAGAGTTCCACCATATTTGAGGAGAAAAGCAGTGATGTGGATGGCTAATATTTCGATGGATAATTGAAAACACTATTTCCCTTTCCTCTATAGAAAGCTGTGACTGGTGAGGTTTGAATGAATGCCACATACTGACTCACGGAATTGAGAATTGTACTAAAAACTGTTAAGAACAAACTAGCTTCACATTTTCATTTATTTATCAAAATTGGCAAGAAGAAACTTTTAGGAGTTTAATGATCTAGTTTTGGGATTATTTTGCCTCAGAAACTTACAGTTCTTTTTCCTAAAACATGTGAGACTGTCAAAGGGAAGCAAAACATTGTATCTGAAGGTAGAACTGGGAATGGAAAAACTGAGGAAGGGGAAGTTAATTTTTTTTTTAATAAATTTATTTATTTTATTTTTGGCTGCGTTGGGTCTTCGCTGCAGTGCACGGGCTTCTTACTGTGGTGGCTTCTCTTGTCGTGGCGCACAGGCTCAGTTGCTCCGCAGCACGTGGGATCCTCCCGGATCAGGGCTCGAACCCATGTCCCCTGCATTGGCAGGCGGATTCCTAACCACTGTGTCACCAGGGAAGCCCAGAGGGAAGTTTAAATAGGGAAATCCCCTTCCATATATGTACGACAGTCAAAGAAAAAGCTAGGCAATGGGTTAAAGAATCAATTCTTAGAGTCTGAAGTTAAAAATTTACAATTATTTATGTAGGAAAAAATCAAGTTACCACTTGAATACATGCATATTCTATTTGTTGAAAAGTTGATGTACAAAATGTGAAATTTCCTATTATATTTTGAAGGATGATTGAGCTCCAGAAAGATGTACCACAGCGTGAACTGCATATGCCATGTGCATTTTCTTTAATATATTAGCAGTAAACTTTGTGGCATAATCACTTCTTCCTGTATTCCAAATACCCACACTGCTTTCTTTACTTTGTTTCCTATCATATTGTATACAATATGCAAATATACTAAAATTGATGTATAACATAACAATTTGTAACATTGTAAAACCATAAAGCATAAAATATGACCACTAAATATTTTGGTTTAACGGGCCTGGTGTTCTACTACATATTTATTTTAACTCACTCTTAAAATGTCAAATGAAACTCACAAATCTGTTTTAGTTCCTAACGTAAAACTATTAATTTTATGGCCTGATATCTGATTAAACTTAACTATGCTTCTAAGACTGCATAGATTCCAAGCATTAGACGGGCTGACTGTTGAATTCCATCATTTTAAGTGGAATTGAACCCCATCTTGCCAAATATGATAATATCCTGAGGGAGGGAGACAGGGGAGAAATGAAACAACAGAGGTGTTTGAAGGCTCTGTGAATTCATGTCCTCTGCTTGGGAGCCTAACCAAAACATTTTAATAACCCCAGTACCCACATTCTGGGTAACATAATACAAAAGTGAAAAGAAGGAGTTTTCAGTGATTTCTCTTGTATTGATAAACCTATGATCAGTATCAATAGACACAGATAAAACAGCTAACCAACAAGGACCTACTGTATAGCACAGGGAACTCTACTCAGTACTCTGCAATAACCTAAATGGGAAAAGAACCTGAAAAAGAATAGATATATGTATATGTATAACTGAATCACTTTGCTGTACACCTGAAACTAACACAACCTTGTTAATCAACTATACTCCAATATAAAATAAAAATGAAAAAAAAGACATAATAAAAAATAGACTTACAGAGTTAAAACAGAATGTCTGCATAGCCAGGAATAAGGGTGGGCTCTGAGGCTGTATAAATTCCAGTCAAAAGTTAAGACTATTTCCCAATGGCTAGCTTTTGAGGTAATGGCATTCTTAGTCTGAGAAAAAGGGCACAGACAGGCTTATACTCATGGCCCCCAAGAATCCTGCTGACTGGTTCATTACACAGAACTGGCAACTGTCTCCTAACAAAAGTTCTTGATGGCTTTCCAAGCCAGAGAAAGGGCGCTGAGTGACACATAAAAATATATAAAGGAGAAAGAAGGGTGAGCTTGAATGGTAGTGACCTTATCATGAAAGGTTTAAGGAAGAGGTACTAGCTGTAAGACCTTAGCCTGCATTCTGAAGATTTTGTTCACCACTAAACAAATGGTGAGGATTCTCTCCCCAAAGGAGGGGATTTGGGATATCTTTATACGTATATGATAAAACTTTTGAAATAGTATGGTCCTAGAAGTATAGTGTGATCGCTACACTGGAATACTGCATATATTCTTTTTCTCGGTTCTACTCCTGGCTTCATGTGAAACTTGGGGAAAATCTCTTGAGGATCCTTTTAACTTCCATTAATTTATTTCTGAGTATTGTGTGAGTATCTATTGCCTCAATAAGTATTTGCTGATTTATATTATGTATATAATAAAATACCTTAAATTCTACAGAAGAAATATATAATGCAAACAAATGCTACTTAAATTTAGATATTTTACGGTATAATTTGAAAACTTCAAAATAGTGACTACCATTTTCAAATGTAATTTTTTTCAGAATAAATGTATCTCAAAATCTGCATGATGATAATTAATCTCAATTGTCTTTTGTCTTAGTTTTGTGTGAACTAAATAATGAACATTTTAATTAGAGATTTGAAGAGATAAAAGTATTATAATAGGTCCTAGGTCCTCTTAGATTTTAAGAAATCAATATAAGTTGTTAGCAATAGAAATATTTGGAATGCATCTATACGAACAAATTTTCTGAAAAATAAATTGAAGTATGATGTTTAAGAGTCAGCTTTCTGTGGAGATAACAGTAACACCCATAAGTATTTAATCATTAGTGAAGTGGTAGTATATCTTATTTTTATTCAATACAATTCAATCCTCATTGCTGTCACCAATTTCTGTAAGCACTTTAGCACCTTTCATTAGAAATTAATGTCTTACAAGCATTACACTTTTTATAATTACCACGTGTTTATCATCTTACCATTAAGTATATGTCATAGGTCCAAAATAATGTCTTTAAAATTCTCCTAATTTCTAAAAAGATAATTTTAAATGATTTTTAATGGCTTTTACTAATTCAAGTGTTTTCAATAAAACTTCTAATAAAACAAGTTAATAAGGTCCCTATTCTTTTGTAATTTAAAGAAGAAACAATGATTATGTTGTATATTTCAGCTCCTTCTGACAATGATTCTAATATGCCTTTCTATTCTGCTCTAACTATGAAAAAATGGCTGGCTTAATAAATTGAATTTTAAATGATTCTAATGAAGTGCTTATATAACAACCATGAGACGACTATAACAGAGCCAAAAAAGTAAGTAAAGCTTCACAAATGCTTGGTGATGTGATCTAATCATCCATTTACATTTGGGGGGTTCAAATCAGAAGACCTGGGAAAGTGTAAATTCATATAAGAAGAGCAGATAGAAAGAGTAATGGGGAAAAGAGAAGACAGTTTTAGAGAATTAAATTAATGTTAATAGATAACGATAGAGGAATAGCTTTAAGAATAATTTTCCCCTTAAGACAGAAAGAATACAAGAAATACAATGTTTATAAAATATGATAGGAGCGATTTTCTTTTAATAATAACAATAAAACCTAAGAAGTTGAAGTAACAACAGATGTCACCATATCAAAACTGTGACAACTCATTTAATTTAGATGTGAGAAGATGCTTTCAACATTTCATATGAAATTAATGTATAAAATAATTTTTATAAAGGATTTAGAAAAAATTGCAAACAACAGAGTTTTTGTTTGCTTCAATTAACTGTTTGCTGAAAGAGAATAGGGAGTGAAGTAGGAGAGAGGAGGGGAGGGAAGAAAGGAGGAAAGAAGGAAGGAAAGAGGGAAAGAACCGCATAACTCAATAAGAGGGAAAAGGGTAGGAGGTAAACAGATGTCCTCTACTTGGGAGGCTAACCAAAACATATTAATACCTCCAGTACCCTCATTCTGGGTAAGATAAAAGTAAAATCAAGTACTCTTGAACACAAAGTCTCTCCAGGTATACACATAATCTCCTAATGGGCACCTGTGCTTAACTCTATCACAGCCGCTTCAAAGTCTAAAGCTTCTATTCTAAATCTAATTCATCACCCTCACTCCTCCCCATACCCCCTGCCCCTCTGCATTCCCTACTGCAAGTACCATTTCCCTGATCTATCCAGCTAGATACATTGGTGTGCTTACTGACACCTACCTTTGTTTCAAATGCTACTTACTATCGCTTCAGCGTCAGCACTGCCTCTTGAGGTACTATCCCACTGCCTCCAATTTCATCGTCCCTGTTCATTCTTTTTTTTTTTTTTGTCCCTGTTCATTCCTGTACTGCTATATTATCTAACAGTGAATTTGGTCATGCCACTCTCTCACTGAAAAACCTACTATAAGCAGAGGTTAGATTAGGTCGGCCTCTGCCACCTCCACCCTGGCACTTGACTTCCAGATAAAATGAGCAAAAACTCTTCCTGTCCCCCCAATTCCATGACTTGTTAACCAAAACCCTCCCCAAGACTTTTACACATGCCTGTGGAAATTAAATTCTCCAGTCACTTCTGCCTCTGGGCCCTGCCTCCTTCATGTGTCATATATAACTAACTCAGCCCACCCCTTGATTTTCACAAACATTAAAATACCTACTCACATAAATACAAGTTCAATGAACTTGGAGCTTTGGGAAGAGGCTGAAGAGTGACTTAAACATTAGCAATACAAATAACTTCAAATGGAGCAAAGAGTTAATCATTCTTAAAATATTCCTTATTTTCCCTTATACTAACGTATTTATGAACATTTTTTCCCTCCGCTTTTCTTTTTTTTCTTTTTTTGCGGTACGCGGGACTCTCACTGTCGTGGCCTCTCCCATTGCGGAGCACAGGCTCCGGACGCGCAGGCTCAGCGGCCATGGCTCACGGGCCCAGCCGCTCCGTGGCATGTGGGATCCTCCCGGACAGGGGCACGAACCCGTGTCCCCTGCATAGGCAGGCGAACTCTCAACCACTGCGCCACCAGGGAAGCCCCTGCTTTTTTTTATCTTGTTGAGTTCTCGCGTCATTGCTCTGTTCCTGATCTCCTTATCTAAGAACTCCAAATTGTTCTCCCTTCATTTTTTAGCTACTTCAGCTAACCCTCTCCCAGCCTCATGTACGTTAAACCCATCAGGCTTGTTCAATAAACCCCATCAAGGCACAGACCAAATGACCCTCCATTTGATTTGCTCCTCTCTCTTAGCAGGCAGCTGTACTCATAAAAAAAGAAAATAAGTGAAGCTAAAAAATAAATACCATAAAAACAAACATCATCAAGGAGTCCATTTCCTTTTATCCCATAGGAACCTACTTTCTGCCCATATCTTTAGTGTTTTTTGAGGGTCTCCCATTCTTCTAATTCTCCAGATTCAAGAAACTTCTCATCTTTTCTCAAACACAACAGATTCTTTGTGCAATCTATTGCTTTTTCCTGGATGGCCCAAGCCACATTTCTTTTCTTAATGGACTCCTACCCATGCTTCAATATCCTTCTCAGGTGATCCCCCAGCCCCTACGCAGATAATCTTGACCTCACACAGCACATGCATTTTACTTTATTTTTAAAATTTTTATTTTATATTGGAGTATAGTTGATTTACAATGTTCTGGTAGTTTCAGGTGTACAGCAAAGTGACTCAGTTATACATATATCTATGCTTTTTCAGATTATTTTCCCATATAGGTTATTACAGAATATTGAATAGAGCTCCCTGTGCTATACAGTAGGTCCTTGTTGATTATCTATTTTATATATAGTAGTGTGTATATGTTAACTCCAATCTCCCAATTTATCCCTCCCCCACCACTTTCCCCCTTTGGTAACCATAAGTTTGTTTTCAAAGTCTCTGAGTCTGTTTCTGTTTTGTAAATAAGTTCATTTGTATCATTTTTCTAGATTCCACATAAAAGTGATATTATATATTTGTCTTTCTCTGTCTGACTTACTTCACTTAGTATGATAATCTCTAGGTCCATCCATGTTGCTGCAAATGGCATTCATTCTTTTTCATGGCTGAGTTATATTCCATTAAATATATGTACATCTTCTTTAAGCACATTCATCTTAACTGTTGGAAAACGTGTCTGCCTCCTTTGCAAAAATGGGTGCTGCTTCACTAGTCAGTGGCTATGTTCTGGAAAAGTAGAACAGTCTTGATATTCTACAATTTTACTGCCTTTGAGGGAAAGTGGTCAATGTGACAATATTTCTTACACATTTTATTCACAGAGTTCCATAACCTAATCCCTTTAAAGCTGTATTATTATTATTTTTAATTTTTATTTTATATTGGAGTAGAGTTGATTTACAATGTTGTGGTAGTTTCAGGTGTACAGCAAAGTGATTTAGTTATGCATATACATATATCTATTCTTTTTCAGATTCTTTTCCCATATAGGTTATTACCGAGTATTGAGTAGAGTTCCCTGTGCTATACAGTAGGTCCTTGTTGATTAAAGCTGTATTATTTTGTATACAGCATAGCCCCAGGTTGAATTTTCAGAATCTCACTCTCTTAAAATATGGTTAATTTTTTTGTATTCCACTGATTCACTTTAGGTGGAAGAATTTATATCCTCTCAGATATCTTGGAGATGATCTGCTCCAGGAGTGCTCAACCTCTCTATTTCTTCTGGCACAACTGAAGGCTAACATTTTTGTGCCACTCACTCCTCTGTCTCCAAGGGCTCCTGGTAGAAGGTGTAGACTGGAGTTTCAACCCTGCAGTAGCTGGTGCCAGGACTGGAATTCCATGTTCTGACCCGAGTTATGCCAGATGGACCTGAGAGTTGCTGTCCTGGTCCCAACCTCCAACCTTACAAAAAGAAAACTGAGGCACAAAGAGGTTAGCTGACTTGCCTGTGTCATCCATCTAGTTAGAGATCATCAAGGCTGGATCTAGAGCTCAAGTCTTCCGGGCTCTTTGATAAGGCAGTAAGAACTATGACTGGTGTCTTGAGAAACCCCCCACCTCAATGCTTATGTGACAGTAATGTGGTCACTTACACATTCTGGATTAAAATCTCTCCATTTTTGAGCCATTGTTGTCACATAGAAACTGTTTTGACTGAATTTAGCCTATAAAAGGTAGACTTCATCAAAATGTATTTTTTCACTCTTGATGTGAAATTAAGGTTTTGACAACTTTTTCCACATTGTAATTGGTTGTTTGAGGTTGACACAAATTTAACTCAAGGCAAGATGCTATTGATCAGGAATTTCAAAGAATTTAGGGGAGTGTTAACTCTCTTCAGTGTATGTGTGACAATGACTTTGAACTGAGAAGGTAGTTACCAGGTTAGTGCCCAGAAACAAACATGAGAAATAGTTGGGTACAAAACCCAACTTGGGGATCACAAATAATTTCTTAAAGTAGATCTGTTTATTCACAAAAAGCATCCTAATGTTATGACAGCTCAGGAGTGGCTGCGTAGTCTCTGCACCACACCCTGTGGACAATGGGAATTTTGCACAAAACAAAGGTTTATAATCAGTCTTTTTGGCAGACCAAGTGATCTGCCATCAGGGTAATCTAACCGGGAGAAGATAACAGCGTGAATGAGCAATAAGCAAGGTAAAGTTTACCCATTTATTTCAACTAATAATAGCGTGTCTTAATCTTTTAATGAGATATTGAAAAGGAAACACACACACACACACACACACACATACACACACTTTAAAAAATCCCCACTAACACAGAGGCAGAACAAGATTTTTAGCTGACGTTCAAGGGCTGAATATTTAGGTCAGAACTGAAGTTCAAGGAGAGATGGTAAAAAGAATTGCTTGTTTTGAACTTAATGGAGAAAAAAATGGATGCACACTTTTGTATCAGCGCTGTCTTGTAAATGTGATTTAAAAGAACACTGTTAGAAATCACTGGCTTGGTTGAGAAATAAATTTCCGAGTTGTCATAGGGATGAAACCAATATTTTGCCAGTGAATAGCTCTACCCCTGAGCAGCCTAGATGAACAAGATCAAGGCCAGATTGTAGTCCCTTGAAGCATTGATGATAAGCACTCTATGGTTAAAGGACACAAATTACCCTTGGAATCATAATGCAGGTACCCTGGATGTAAGAATAATGTGATTCAAACTAATTTCGGACTGTGCCAAGCAGGAAGAGAAAGTCCTTTGGGCATTCAAGAAGAACATTTAGACAAAGCAAAACAAAAGGGGAATTTGTGGTTATCCTGAAGCTGTTGCTCATTTATATTTCACTGAAGATTTAAAATGTCAGGCAAAAGAATGTAGCTGTGACACACAGAGAAAGAAATTTGGAATGTACATGGTTTGTAACTAAAAAAATCAAATAGAAGGAATGATAAGCAACAGGAAAATTGAAAAGGTGTTCTCTTTAGTTTCCTAAAATTATTTATTTTGGAAACTCAGATGGGTTAGAAATATCAACACAGGCTTCTCTTATATCTCAACAGGAAGATTGAAAAGGTATTCTCTTTAGTTTCCTAAAATTATTTGTTTTGGAAACTCAGATGGGTTAGAAATATCAACACAGGCTTCTCTTATATCTCATTATGATGCCTTATATGAATTAGCACTCTTCTATGTTAATCAAAGCGAATCCCTTCCAATTATACAGATTGCTATGAAAAATCATGAGACATCACATTTTACTAAACGGGAAATACTATTGATCTAACAAGATCCACTGAATAATAGAAGGGGTCCATTTTCATTACATATTCCCTCTAGCAAAGTTGAATGTATATACGGGTGAAAGATGAAAGAATTAATCGATTTCTAGAGTTTCAGATACCTACAGAATTTCAGATACATACATGATAATTGGTTAATAGACATAACTAATATTTTGCTTGCCTATATCCTCATATTACTCTGCTGAAAACTGTTTAGGATATGTTTAATAAATATCAGTTCTTCCTTTTAGGAGTTTACAATCAGAAACTGATGACAATAAAACAGAGAAATACATAAAAGGAGAGATAGCTTTGTAAACCACACTTACAACGATGTTCAAATATAAATGCCTTTGGTTCATTACAAATGTGGAAGAGATGTGCTTATCAAGAAGGGATAAAAAGACAGTATCTGTTATTAGGAAGTAAGTTCTTGGTGCTAGTAGATTATATTGAACAGTTATTTAATGTCTGTAAGCAGTGACTTTGTTTATCTATCTATCTATCTATCTATCTATCTTTACCTATCCATCCTTCCAAATGAAAGAAGATATAAAGTAAAATAATCAAAGGAAGTGGCTAGTGAGCAGACATAATGTGGTTCAATCAGAGGGTATACAAGAAGAGAGAAAAATGACTAGTACGGCATTTTAAAAACAGGATGAAATACTTTGCAATTGAACAAGAGGATCTTACACATGATTTATAGGACAAATTTTAAAAATTATATGGCCTCAGAAAAGTCTGACATATACAAAACAACAGGTGAAAAAGATAACTTCGGCAGAAGAACTGACGACTTATAGGAAAGAAATATTGTAACTTGGGATTCTGGGGACCTGAGTCTGTGGTTAAACGAACAGGAGTTGAAGGATTACATATAAACCATAGAACAAACTTAACAGGTGATAGAGTCAAATTCTTATTTTCCACTGAAATAACAAATTGTTTTACCTGGACTATATCACTTGAGAAAATATGATTTGGTCATTAAAATGACCAAAATAAACAGACAAGGGAACCACTAATTCATGTATCTGGAATATATTAATGATCAAACTGAGAAACAGTATACATGAGACAGTTGTTCGTGTGGCCATCACTCAACAAGTATTAATTGGCTGCTCTTTGTAATACATTAGAGCAAGTAGTTACTATACAAAATGCCAATTGAACACAGAGTACTTTTTTGTTTATTCTGTAAAAAAATCCTTCGGAAGAGTTGAAAAGAAAGCAAATCAGATTCAGAAAATGTCACGACTGAGAAAGCAGATTTAATTAGGAACTGGAAATAGAAATGGAAAAACAACCAAGAGTCAGTGAGGAGTTTTATTTGGGAGCTTTCTTATTTATCAGTGTTCTTTACCGACACATGGATATTGGATATGGGAAAAGTTAAAGACGGCTGATAAATTTCTGTTTAATATGAATTGGTCATGGAACTTGTCTTACAGCCAGATGCAATGTGCAGGACAGAGGTGAGTACAGAAATTGATTTCTTATATATGTGCATTCATTCAGCAAACATTTTTGTGCTCATGTTATTTTGCAAGCACTGTCTGGGCACTGGGGTTCCAACATGAATAAAGCATGGCCTCTGCCATCAGTGAGGCAATTGAGATGAAATAGCTAACTTGCCAAGCAATGGGGGTTACCCCATGGACAGTGGAAGCTAGGGGAAAGGGGGTGAAGGGTTTCTAAAGCAGATGAGGTGAGAGTCAGACTAAATGAGGAAAGAGGCTCAGAAGCCAAGGAGAGAGAGTTGTGTAATTGGTTATCAGCAGTGTCGAATTCTGTACATAGGTCAAGGAGCATCAAGATGGAGAAGTGCCATTTCGTTTTGGCAGTGAGCGTGTTACTGGAGACCTTGGCAAGCCTAGCTTCTGGGAAGTGGCGTGGGTTAGGGCTGGACTGGATGGAGTTCAGGAGTATTTTTTACGGAGGAACTGAATGCATCTGGTGCACTCTAGGAGTTGGGAGAGGAAGGGGAGGGAAACAGTTGTTCGAGGGTGTGTGTATTTTTTGAGGCCCAGGGATATCTGAGACGCAGGGACCCCCACCCACAGGCTCTTGAGTTCTATTTTGTGCAAAATGTAGCTTTCACTAGCAATGAGGAAACAGCATTTACATCTACAAGTAGCCTTTGTTGAGCTTGTTCGCTCTCTCCAGCAGTGAGTCACTCTGTAATACTGACCCTGCCATTGAAGTCAGCAGATTCTATTTGGAGAGCGTTGGTGATTGTGGGCGAAGTTGTTTAAAAAGTTGACAAAAACCTTTACTCTCCTTGGTATGCCAAACACCTGCTTGCATTGGTTTTGACGACTGAATATCAGCCTGGGCCACAAGAATGCTATATTTGAGTCAAAGAAGAGGGAAGTCTCCTCTTGTGAAGGAGCGAAACATACATGACACAGGAAGAAGTTATAATACTTTCTATTTTGGTTTCCTCTCCTTTGAAAAGAATATTAAAAAGAAAAGTGGTTCTGCAAATGCCAACTTCAATTAAAATGCTAAATACTAGTTGCGGTTCCCCACTTCTGCCAAAGGGAATGTGTCCACCGTGACCAGCCACCTGTCTCCCTTTATAAGAGATCAAGACTGCTGCCTCATCCAGCACGCTGGACTGACGTTAAATATCAGTGTGATGATGAATCAAAAGTCAACAGCGGCAGAGTTTTATTTACCAAGAAATGACCCTTAGTAAGGTCATCTCTTTTTGAGAGGACATTATAGCCATTAAGGTTGAAACACTTATGCAGAGCATCTTTAGGGCCCGATTAAGGCATGAGGCGTAGGGTTAGCAATCTTTGGTGTTTCCAGTTTGATCGAATATGTAAATACATATATGCCGACCTGCTGGCCAAAGATGTTTGAGCAGATAAAATGGCGCATGGTTTTTGATGGCTTAGCTAGACACAGTGAAGGTCATAGAACTAGAAATTTAAAAATCAGTTACGAAACAGGTTAAAATTGCCTTCAAGAGAGCGGGTTTGGAGTCTGTAGGGCCTGGGTTTTAATGACATTTACTAGCTGTGTGGCATCAATCAAATGATTTCAACTTTTTAAGCCTCTGTTTCCTCATCTATAAGATGCAAATAACACCAGTGACTAACGTCTATCGTTGTTTTAGGGATGAAATGACACAGTGCGTGAAGCTTAACCCAAGACCAGCTATATAGGAAATGCTTCATCAATAATAGCCTTTATTTCCCTCAAATCAAGTATCATCAATTCCTCGTTGATCGGGAAGATACAGCCATTAGTGCTCTTTAAAGGGCTGAGAGCAAATATGAAAATGAATGTAGGAAACAGCTTGTTGTGAAAATGCTATATTTGGAAAACAATCGTAGTATGCCTAAGAGAAAAAGGGTAAGCATCATGAATTCAATCTAATCTAAGAGGATTGAAATAAGAGCATCTTAATCATGAAACAGAACCCAGAAAGAGAACCTAAAGTTATAAAAGTTATTTTCACTTCTAAAATTTAATAAGATTCTGATTTCACTAAGTTAAAAAAATCATCTCTATTAAATGTAGAAATTAGCTTTATTATATGCATAAAGAGTCTCAGCGCTCTTGATGAAATTAATAGTAAACAATTATTCCAAGTAGGTTCTATGGGACATATTAGCAATAATCAGATACCAATCAGGACCCTTCTCTCCACATGTAAAATGCCCTACTCCATTTGTAGAATAACTCGATGGCTGAGCTCTTCGTTACATTATCTCTTTTATGATCCCTGGTTCGTCATTTAGTATGGAGGCCCTAGAGCTCTCTCTGCCATCAATCAGACCTGGACCTTCTGCCACTTCACAGACCCCAGGTTTAATCGAAATGCCTGGCTCCCCAAACCCTGTTCACATCATTCACTTTTCCATTCTTAGAAGAACTTTGTCAGTTTGAGATATGTCATTCTATCTGTAAACAGAACCCAGAAAGGAAATCTGAAAGTTATCGAGCATGGATAGCCAATTGCTAAAGGATTCTGAATCTCAGTGAACAATGGGCCTAAATGAAACCATTAAGGAGAACCCAGAAATTCATCTTGCTAGCGCTCATCTTGGCCTGTTGAGGAAAAAGCAGAGCCCTGCCCTTTACCAAATATAAACTTTATTTTTCTAGGCAAGAAAGGAAACTGCAAAGGCAAGGCCATGAGGAGAACCAGCCACTTACCGGGGTCGGTTGACTGAAATTCCACTTGACAAAGCCTTTTTTAGCCTTTCTAGCCCAAAGTGACCTCTCTGACACTGGTTGCCTACTTAATTGATGTTTTGCCATTTGTATTCATGTATCCTCAGGCTATGAGCCATCAGAGGGCACCATCTTTAGGTCTCTGTTAGAGCAACAGATCATGAAGACTTGCTCCCCCTTTCTCCGAATCTCCTCAGAGCCAAGGGGTCCTGGAGTCTGGAAGACAGGGAAGAAGAAAGGAAGAAGGGAATTTGGGTTCTGCATTTTGCTTTTGTCAACCTTCTGTAAGTCATTCAGCCTCACTGGCAGTGATTTTTTTGTATGATGGAGGTAATTATAGATACTGGCTTGAAAAACACTTTGATATCCTCAGATAAAAGAGCCTCTGAAAGCGCAGAGGATAATTATTATTAGCAGCTCAATGCTTCTTAGCTTTTGCCATACGAAGCTTCCTCCAGGGAAGCTAAATCCATCAAAATAAAACCAGTTTGAGAGAAAAAGTATGATACAAAACTATTTAAACGAGGAAAATGACTTCAAAAAGATGAGCTAGATGAGACATAAAAGTGAAATAAAAAATTAAAGCAATGACATGCTTCTAAAGAAATCTCTGCAGTATCATCAGGAAGGAATTTAACATCACACACGGGTTGTGGTCGTCATAGCGGCATCTTGTATTTGTATAATGTCTTTCTCAAGAAGCTTACAGCTCTTTTGTGACATGAAATGATACTTATTAAATCTTCAAGATGCTAGTGGGCTGATTTCTGAGTGAGATAATTGAAGGCTGATCCACTTCGTGGATTAAACCAGTAGAAAAGTGAGAATTAGAATCCAGTTTTTCCAACAGACAATACAGAAGCAAGCAATAGGAGGATCTACCATCTCGTGGTTTCCATCGAAAATCTCTCTGTTGGAATCGTTAGCTGAAAGGTAGAGGGAATTTTTGGCATTTGTTCTGACTTTTCTCTTACCATTTAGCAAGTATTAAAAAAACAATTATTTATGAAGGTCCTCCTAGGAATCTGATCCTTGCTAAGAGAATAAAAATAGGGAATTAAAAAAAAGAAAAAAACAAGTATAATATCCAGTGTCTAGCCACAAGAAGATCATGATGTAATTGAGGAGAAAAGGCATACACAAAGCAAATTGTGGACAAAGTATTATTTTATATTTCAGTATTAAATGCTATCTACTCTGTATACAGATGGCCAACAAACACGTGAAACGATGTTCAACATCACTAATCTTTAGAGAAATGCAAATCAAAACTACAATGAGGTATCACCTCACACCAGTCATAATGGCCATCATCAAAAAATCTACAAACAATAAATGCTGGAGAGGGTGTGGAGAAAAGGAAACCCTCTTGCACTGTTGGTAGGAAGAGGTGTGGAACCCTCTTCCACAGCCACTATGGAGAACAGTATGAAGGTTCCTTTAAAAACTAAAAATAGAACTACCATATGACACAGTAATCCCACTACTGGGCATATATCCTGAGAAAACCATAATTCAAAAAGAGTCATGTACCACAATGATAATTGCAGATCTATTTACAATAGCCGGGACATGGAAGCAACCTAACTGTCCATCAACAGATGAATGGATAAAGAAGATGTGGCACATATATACAATTGATTATTACTCAGCCATAAAAAGAAACAAAATTGAGTTATTTGTAGTGAGGTGGATGGACCTAGAGTCTGTCATACGGAGTGAAGTAAGTCAGAAAGAGAAAAACAAATACCGTATGCTAACACATATGTATGGAATCTAAAAAAAAAAAAAAAAAAAAAAAAAGGGTTCTGAAAAACCTAGGGGCAAGAGAGGAATAAAGATGCAAATGTAGAGAATGGACTTGAGGACTGAGGACACGGGGAGGGGGAAGGGTAAGCTGGGACAAAGTAAGAGAGTGGCATGGACATATGTACACTACCAAATGTAAAATAGCTAGCTAGTGGGAAGTAGCCACATAGCACAGGGAGATCAGCTCGGTGCTTTGTGACCAACTTAGAGGGGTGGGATAGGGAGGGTGGGAGGGAGGGAGACGCAGGAGGGAGGAGATATGGGGATATATGTATATGTACAGCTGATTCACTTTGTTATACAGCAGAAATTAACACACCATTGTAAAGCAATTATACTCCAATAAAGATGTTAAAAAAATAAAAAATAAAATAAAATAAAATAAATGTTATCTACTCTGAAGAGCTTTCCATTATTATGGTACTAGAAGGTAAATTTTTTTAAAACATCTGTAACACTCCCAGAACTATGTTTCTTTTAACGTTTGTAAGAGGCAGATATCATGTCACGCCTTCTCTCTGGGGTCAGAGTTTAAGCTTATTGAGAGTAAGAACCATATTTTATTTTATAGCAAATTTCAGTCTGTGCTTCACATTGTCCAGGACACAACATAAGGGCATGTCTGTTGAATGACATACTGATACAATAATTTTTAAATATAACAGTTAACTACATTACAAGGACAATATGTGCAACAAAATTGCTGAGCATGTTTTCATTCATAATTAAAATCCATTAGGCTCCAAACAATTAGGAAATAATCACGCCATTCCTGATATTCTTTGAGTCACTCAATAGCAGTTACAAATTAAAGTTTAAAAGTTCCTTACCATTATTTCACTGTTCTTCAAAACTATAGGAACTTAACTTTGTTTTACTTTCCTCAATAGACAGACAATATAAGAAATAAAGAAAAGTGAGAAACCTGCATTATCATCCTATCTTCAAGATTTCCTTGTCATCTTTGCAGCCCTTAGCCCCCTTACTTTAGCAGGGATAAGAGAAAGAGGACAGACTAAAGAACACAGAAGCCAGGAGTTCCAGAATGTATTTGTAAGGACAGCTAGTATTCCACCTAATTTCCTTCCCTGGCAGTGGCAGATGGGAATGGAAAAGGCTGCCTGCCTATGTGCCCCTGGAATAAGGTGAGTTAGTGGTCTGGGTTAGTAGTGCAGGATAACGTTTCCACCTCACCAAAGGAAAGGAGGAAAAATAATTGAGTGATAGCTCACTTTCTTCTTTGAAAAAATAGCACCTACTTTGCATGAATATCTGATAATCATGTGTTTAAGAAAAATGTTCCTAAATGAAATTAAGTTTTCCTTTCACTCATTGGGTATAAAATAGTTCATATTTACGTATTAAATACTGACCCAGGCAGAGAGCTATACATACACAGTTAAGTATGCAATTCCCTTCCTCCGAGATGCTCTCAGTCCTAGAAACAATGACTTAGCAGGGACACATAGGACTTTCCCAGAGAACTAAAATAGTAACTAAACATTTTTAAATAGATCAGTATGTGATTTACATTATGCATAAGCTTAGGACCAATTTTGCCATTTCACTTATCTCACCACCCTCTTCCATTCTTCTGTGAGAGGGAGAAAAGGATAGGAAAAGAAGTAAGGATTTTCACTCCTTCACTCCTGGGCTGAAGTGAAAATCCCTTTCTTGAGAGGTTTTAGATTTATTTTGACTATCCAGCACCATGACCTTTTCTAACATTCCTTTGTTTTCTGAACTGCCTGGAATAACTTCTCAGGAGAAGCCATGATGTCCAGGCCACCCAGGGTCAACCAAGTTCAACTCCTATTCCCATTGTAGGGAGTGAGACACTGGAGTTGGCTTTGCCCAAAAATAGCCTGTGTCCATGTGGTAGAACGAGCTTGATATCACCAAGCTCTAAACTCATAGCCTGAGTCCTGCTTTCAGAGGGAAAGGACTCCAAGCCCTTCAACTTTGCCGTTATGCAAGTTTGTAATTACTCATGAGGGCGTTGATAGCCAGGGCCCTGGGACAGTATCATCGTGACCAAGGCGGGTGCCTCAGGACGATGCCAAAGGGATGAAGGCTTCACCTTTGAGAGCATATTTTCTTTCTACCAACACTGAAGGTAGTCCAAGGAACAGGATCTTGGATTTCTACTGGTATAGGTTCATTAACCCAAATCCCTCTAATTCACCATAATTTGTTATGGCATTCTCACCTTCCTCATTTTCCAAAAGGCTGGTCATCTCAACAACTTAATGGAGTAATGACAAATTTGATTGATAGGCCAAACCTCCATTAGACAGATGGACTTTATATTTTGAGCCTTCTCTGGCACTTGAGTACATGCATCAAAATTGGGTAGATGAAATTTTAACTGTAGAAGAGAGAAAACTCAGTCGACTATGTATAGAATGCTTATTTTTCTCCTGAATCTGTTCTCAGTAAAAATCTTATTTTCAGAAGACTTTTGCTAAACTATTAGTGTGCCACATATAATGATTTATAAATGCTGCTTAATAAATCACTTCCCTGTCTCATAGCTAAATATTAGTATCTCTTTTGTTTTCACAGACAGACAAAATGAAAGTCATAGATTAAATTAATGGAAGGAAAGTGAACTACAAACCATGGTGACTTCTCCTTTGGCAAAGTGAATTATTCATGAAACCTCTATTGCAAGTTTCCAGTGCCAAAGGTAGCCCTTAGGATGATTTTTTTCTCAGCCTCTGGGCTCTGGGAGTAATTGCAAATGGGTAGCAATTACTTTTGGCATCTTCCCACTTCATATCCAGTGCCCTAATCCCACCTACTTTTCTGCAACCCAGTATTTAGGGACCTTATCCAAGCTTATGGCTCTCCAAACTCTTTTCTGAGTTATTCCTTTCATCTCTACCCTGCACTGGAGGCCCACAGTGTCCGTAATTGTTATAGTCACACACACACACACACACACACACACACACACACACGTACACACACAGGATATTAGAAGAACGTTTTCTTATTGTAGGCTCAAGATCATTCACACTGAGGTATGAGTGACTAATATGCTTATGCATTTTAAGAGAAGTTTGTTAACTAAAATGAAACTTCAGTTGGATGTGATATGCTGGGGAGACGGTCTTTAACTTTCTTGTCTCCTTGTTTATGCCCTAATGTCCACCTGCCCAGCTCCCATCTTCCAAACAATACCGAGCAGAGTTAGTTGGCAAGTGGTATTCTGCTCCTGAATGATTGCTTGAGAATCTAGACCTTGACACGGAGACTCTGCAGACCTCAGCCATATTGAAAGCAATCTCCTAGCATACAGTCTGAGGAAGGGCTAAAAATCTAACTCCCTGCTCCCTAACTCATGACAGACAATACAGTACAGGAGTGTAGAATAATAGCCTTTAGGTTCAACTTCTGGTGTGTGAATTTTGGTCCTGCCACTTGGTAGCTGCGTGACCCTAGACCATTTACTTAACCTCTTCATAAAATGGGGATGCTAATAGCTATTAGCTCATCAAATGATTTTAAGGATTCATTGATATAATAAATATATGATGCGGTACCTGGCATAAATTAAGTACTCAATCAATGTTAGCTATTATTATTAGAGCAGCAGTCATTATTCTATACCATAATACCATCTAACAGAAAATCCCCAAGTGGGCAGCTTCAGAGTGTACCTGTGGTTACAGCCCTTTCTGAGCATCCTGGTATTTAGTGCTTCATCTATTTTTTTCTGTCTTTCGTTATTTATTTGTGGTTGCTGTGTATCAGGCACTGTGCTAGCAGCTGGCCACTACAGTGAGCTACGTAATTATGGCTCCTATGCTGATGAAGTTTTCAGCGCAGAAAGAATAACAGAGAGAACTAATTACAGAACCCATTTCAATGATGATAAGCCCTGTGCAAAAGACATGTGTTATGAAAGCAGGTAATGTTTGGGGGTGGGAGGCTAACAACCAGGATCAAGAAAGGATCCGTCTTGAAGGATGAGTAGGAATTAGATAGTCCAGAGTTGGGGGCAGGACAGTAGAAAACAAGGAAGTGGAAACGTGATGTGTTATGGACTGAATATTTGTGTGCCCCACCCCTGCAAATTCATTTTGAAGCCCTAACCCTCAATGTGATGGAGATGGGGCATTCAGGAGGTAATTCAGATTCGATGAGATCATGACAGTGGAGCCCTGGTGATGGGATTAGTGTCCTAATACGAAGAGAAAGAATTCAGAACTCTCTCTCCTCCCTGTGAGGACACAGCAAGAAGACAGCCATCTGCAAGCCAGGAAGAGAGCCCTCACGGGGAACTGCCGCATCTGTAAGCCCGGGCTGGCAGCTTGAGCTTGGACTTTCCAACCTCCAGAACTGCGAGAAATAAGTATCTGCTGTTTAAGCCTCCCAGTCTATGGTATTTTTGTTATGGCAGCCTGAGAAGACTAAGACATGGTGGAAGGTTGCATCGGAAGAGGTGGTAGGGAGCCTGTACAGCTGGAGAAGAGGAGGGCGATGGTGGTGGTGATTGGGAGGCATGAGGTGAGTGGTGCAGAATTAGGATGGAGTCAGGGCCGGGTCTGGAGAGGTCAACTGTTCTCAGTCAGGAACAGGTGTTTGGCAACGTTTGGTGATATTTTTGGTTGTCATATCTGTGGGTAGGGAGTTCTACTGGCATCTAGTAGGTAGAGGCCAAGGATGCTGCTAGACATCCTACAAGGCAGTGGACAGCCCCCTCCTACCCTCCACACCCCAGGAATCTTCTAGCTAAAAGTATCAACAGAGCCAAGCTTGAGAAACCTTGGGATAGACAGGTCATCATATGGGATCCTGAAGGGCAGGTTCAAAGCATTGTGCTATATCATGAGAATAAGGGGAATCCATTGAAGGAGTGTAAGAAAACCTGTGATGTGATTGTATTTGGTATCTTAGAAAGCATCTCTGGCTGCTCTTAGGGAAGAGCAGCTGATAGACTTTTGCCAAAATGTTCTTTTTCTTTTTTAAGTCAAAGTCAGATGAGAGGTGTTGGTGGCTTGGACCTTGCTTGCCTTCAAAGATATATCCCCCAATTTCCTAAACTTTGAACTGGGTAGTGAATTAACTAGATGTGGAGGAGAAGCAGAGAAAATAATTGGACTCCAGAGACAGGGAGATGTGCTTTTCTTTGGGACTTTCTGAGTCTGATGAAAGCACCTCTTCTTCTCCTCCCGAGCATGCGTGAGTCACTGCTGACTCTGCCCTGGCTGGTGGCTACCACACAGGCCTCAACGCCTGCTCCACTCTCTCCCCCTGCTTTTTCTCCTTCCATTCTGCACGTCTGACTGAGAATCACCTCTTGAGAGCTCCTCCGCCCAGTTAGACTCACTCTAGAAACAGATGTGTGCTGCTTACTGCTACCTGGATGCCCAGAGTCTTCCTGGGCCCAGTGCGAAATCTTACGTCTATCAATCGTGTCGAATGCTTTGAAAATAGAACACCTGTCTCCTACTTCAAAACTGCATTTCTAACAAATTCCACAGATCAGTGGTCTGTCATGCCTGATGCTGATACCTGATCTGATGTGATCTGATCATGCCTGATACCAGGCACATGGTATCGAGACAGCCAGGATTTTCCAAGATGATCCAGATTTTATGTTATTTGCTGCTTTTCAATAAAAATAATTCATCATGGATATCTGTAACTACATCTAATGGCTATCCTAAATCCTTTCTGAGAAAAAGGCAAGGTGTTAATATATCTAATTGTGATTTAACTTTTAGATTGGAAAGATTTTCCACTCCCTAAATTCATAAATCAGAAGAAATCCTGACTGAGTAGTGACAAATAAGGTTGCCGTATCTGTGAGTCGTAGCATTACTTGACGGGGACAACAGAGAAAACAGTGTGACACTCATACATGGAGGCATCTAGAGTTGGCTGTTCCAAGATGCATATATGAGCCAGATATAGATAGACCAGGGTCCCTTGAATTGAGGAATAGGAAAATCTGGAAAGTAAATGCGTGAAGCAATCAGATGTAAGAGAATAGTGAGTGCTTGAAACTCCTGGGAACTAGAGTGGCTATGTCCACCTACAGGTGTTCCAATTAAAAAAAGAAAATTAAGCAAGGTGCTACCAGGTAAAGCACGTGTACAAGCATCCGTTGGCCAGTAACTGCCAGTCTGTACATTCTGATCAAGGGGAAAATAAAATAAAAAACCTGAAGACCTCCACTGGAAACTTCAAATCCAATGAAAGAGAAAATATTGCTAAAATATTGAAAGACCAAAACAATGGATGTACTGTTGATACATAGTGGACTTTTTTACAAAACCTCTCTTCTCTTTTGTGACGTTATAATATTTATGGTGATCATGTAAATAAAATTATTTCTTTCACTCTCTTTCTCTCACCATCTTCTCACCACCAATCTCTTTCCTCCACACACACAAAACATTACCATAATATTAGGGGTGTGAGGTCAAGCAGAGACAGCAAGGAAATTCACAATCACTGCTGATCCTCTGTCCTTAATGTGTACTGCCGCATCTGTAAGCCCAGAAAAGTAGGTCAGCAAAATCTGAAGGGACATATTAACTGTAATGCATGGTGCATAATAGAGCACATTAAAGACAGACTTTCAGCCTTAACTCTTAATCTCTTTTCCAGCTTTGGTAGATTTAAAAATCTGATATTCTGAGCACAGCATTATGCTTCCCAGGGCTACAGCTGTGCATTGCTTTCTATCTTGGGAGGAGATGTTTTTGCACAGGTCTAAGGAAATGCAACACAAGGGAAATGCCATTTTAACAAATTTCAAGGGAGGGGGAGAAGTGCTCTTCTTTTTGCAGCAACAGAATTTTGCTGGAGTGGCAATGTTGTACAGTTATCAAACAGATACATAAAAATGGAATTTTCAATTTAAGGAAACTCTAGTATTCTAACATTTGTATAGTGCCATTTATTCCTTAAGAACCCAAACACCTTTACACCTATTAGGCACCATCCTTATCCCAAAGTTTACTTTCTGGGGCTATCCAGACCACTGTCATATTTCCTTAACTTTGCTCTGTGACACAGGTGGAGATAGAGAGAGAGAATCAAAGTGGAGGGAAGGTGCTGGGATTCGGGTGGTAATAGATAGCTTTTGCAAAGGCTAAAGGTGATGAAAATATACGTGTTATGGCTCCTTCGTGTATTTCCCAGAAACTTTCTGTAAGATTCAGACCCACCAAACCCTTACTGGGTTCCCTAAATCCTACATTCAACAAATATTGACGAAGGTCAGGCATTGTTCTAAGTACTGTAAATGGGGTGGCAGCTGAGACAGACAGGTTTCCTACTCTCAAGGAGCTAAACTAATGGAGAGGGAGACAATCAAAAGACAAACAAACCAGGAAAATGACACACACACTATGCAGAGAATTAGCTGAAGGCCTGGGTGGCTCCTTAGATTATATGGTCAAAGAAGACAATGCCCAGGTTGAGACAAGAGTGACAAAAGGAGCCAGCCATGTAAAGATTCTAGAGAAAGGGCATTCCGGGCACTGGGAACAGCTAGTACCAAGACCACAAGTTGGCTGTGTTAGTTTCCTATGGCTGCTGTAATAAATAGCCACAAACTAGCAGCTTAAAACCATACAAATTTATTATAGTTCTAGAGGTCAGAAGACAAACATGTGTTTCACCGGGCTAAGGTTAAGGCATTGGCAGGTCAGCTTTCCTTGCAGAAGCTGTAGGGGAGATGTTATTTCTTTGCCTTTTCTAGAAGCCATCTACATTCCTTGGTTCATGGCCCCCTCCTCTGTCTTCAAAACCAGCAGGGTAACATCTTCAAATCTCTCTGAATTTGACTCTCCTGACCCCCTCTTTCACTTATAAGAGCTCTTGTGATTACACATTTAGCCCACCCAGGTAATTCAGGATAATCTCCCTATCTAAAATCCTTAGTTTAATCACATCAGCAAAGTTTCTTTTGCCGTGTAAGGCAGCACATTCACAGGTTCTGAAGGGTGGGCATCTTTGAGGAGCTAAGGTGGAAATCAGCATTTCTATGTTCTAGAGACAGAAAGAGCCATTGTGGTGGGACTGTAACAGTAAAATAGAAAATGATGGGGCGAGGACTGGTCCTGACTTCCTAGTAGCAGTAATAGGTGACATCACCACATTCACTATTTAATTGGACTTCCTGCAGATCTGATACTGCCATCTGAGAATGAGGACATTCAGGCTTTGGGGTTTCTGACCTTCCTTGATTCATAGTAAACCAGGATTAGAATTCCTTAGTCTAATTCTCTAGTTGTAAATACAACAAAATTTTAGCATTTATTATACAGTATCTTTTTTCTGCTTCCTACAATCATAGAATTTCAGCTCTCAAGAAAATTTGAAAGATTGCCTCATTGGGTTCTTAATTTTTATGAAAAAAAAAACAACACATTGAGATTTATAGAAGTTAAATATCTTTCCTAAAAAGATGGACCTGAGACCAGAAGCTGACTGTGCAGTGTCCCTATCCATTTCTCTTGTGCATGATTACGTTCAGGTGCGTGTTGCCTTTCCTAGTGGCAACTGCTTCTGCGGGTGCAGGGAGTTATGTTGGTCTGGATGCTCCTGGAGCCAAGCATGCACTGCTTTGCATGCATAGAGCAGTAGGGGATGAATAATACTTGTTGAGCGAAAGGTTGAATCAGACCATTGTCCTTTTTTTTCACCCAGAAAAGATTTGGTGACACAGAAATTTCCTGATTTAGAGGATGCCTGTAGACATGTAGCATTTTTTTTTTATCATTTGCAAGATTCTTTAAATGGATATCATGCAAACTGGACAAGACAAACCAATCACATGAGGGTATACTTGAGACTTTCCTAATTACTTAACACTCTTGGGTGCGGGTACTGAGCAAAACTTGCTAACTAAACGTTAACTACTTGGAATCTATTAGCTATTTACATTAATTGAATTTGAGGATTCTCTTGTCTCTGCAATAGATTTTTAAAAATGATTTTAAAAATAATATTTCAGAGAAGTTTGAGACTTTCGAATTCTCCCTATCAACCATCTCCCTCCGAATTTGAACTGTGGCAAAAAAAATATGCAAACAGAGCAGTTAGTGAAGGACTTGAGGAAACTCAAAACGTGTGAGAGAAAGGAAATAGTCCTAATGATTAATAGGAATTTGGTTATATAGATTAGAAGGTTGATTGACACCGGAGATAAATTTTGCAGTTTAGCTTGTGACTCTGAGTTTGTAGATAAGGTAATAACTACCGGCAACTTCCAACTTGCTCCTAAAAATAAACTATTGAAGTAACTTCTGAAAAATGCAGGAAATAGTGAGACAAATTGATTCATGTAAAGAGGAACAAAAGAATTACTTAGAGCCTGTACTGGGGAAGAAAGCTGGTTGGGGCAGATCCCAGAGGCAGGACTGGGTATGTCTCCTGGGTGTGGATCAAACCTGTAAAGCTCAGGGAAGAAGGTGTGCTAATCTTTGAGCAGTTGGCAGAAGACTGATCTAGCTTCTGGACTTTACATGTCACTGCCCTTTAACTTTTCTCAAGATCCCCATAGTGGAAATAAAAATATTTCTAGATTCTTCTCTAAACTGTGTATGTAGTCGTCACTTCAAACTGTTCACCTATGTCTTACCAAAGGTAATTTATAATCTTGCATGTGCTGTGTAAATCAGTATATTGAACCAAAACCAAGCCGCAAGTTATTTTTATAGAGGGCCAGCTCTCAGAGCATTCGGTTGAGTTATTTCATTTCAGTGAGAAGTTAAGAGGAAAACACACCCAGCAAGCATTTTTTAATGTTAATCATAGGGCTTTTTGCTTTGTTAAAATGAATACTGTGTGTTTCCAGCATACTTTAATTCTGGCCGTACAAAGTTCTTAGAAGATGTGAGTCCATATATCAGGTATTTAAAAAAATAGTTTATTACAGCCATTATAGTGCAATATTATATTCTCTATGCCATATAATTTTAACTTATTTAAAATTAAGAGCTTTTAGCATGCTGGCTGTGACTTAATATTATAAAATATGGCCTTAGAGCTTAAGAAGCTTAATAAGTACAGACTCTTTGAGCAGGTTAAAATTCAACAAATTTTTACTGCTCATTTATTGAAGGCTCATGCTCAACAGGGACCTATAAGATTTGGCTTTTGCATTTAAGGAACTTAGGATCAGATTTGTGCCATAAAAAATAGTATATTATCAAGTATGAAATATATGAAGAAAATAAATCCATGATTTGAACCAGGAATGAAAAAGGGTTTCAAAGAGAACTTGAGTATTAAACTGTTGATCGATGAGTAAAATTTAGAAGATGATAGGGGTGGAGAAGACATTCAATACTAAACATAATGCTGCCATGATAACAGATCATTGAGTGTCTCCTGCATGCCAGCTATAATGCCGAGTCCTTTATGGATATTTCGAAGCCTCAACGTTACATTACATTAAATCTGCAAAGAATCACTAGCCCCATTTTATAGATGAAGCACCTGAGGTTCAACAATGTCACAGCTAGCTAATAACAGAACCAGGACTCAAACACAGATCCACCCAGCTCCAAAACCTACACTTTCCGCCACAAAAGGGCAGAAGAACAGACATAAAAATATTGTGATGAGGAGACTTGAGGGGAGGATATATTATGCATAAAAATGGGCATTAAGTTTGGATGGGTCATATGGAGCTAAACTGTGGAAGGGTTTAACTGCTAAGATAAAGAGTTGCACAAATGTATTTCATGCCACTGAACTGTACAGTTAAATATGGTTAAAATAGTATGTTTTAGGGCTTCCCTGGTGGCGCAGTGGTTGAGAGTCCGCCTGCCGTTGCAGGGGACACGGGTTCGTGCCCTGGTGAGGGAAGATCCCACATGCCGCGGAGCGGTTGGGCCCGTGAGCCATGGCCTCTGAGCCTACGCGTCCGGAGCCTGTGCTCCGCAACGGGAGAGGCCGTGGCGGTGAGAGGCCCGCGTACCGCAAAATAAATAAAATAGTATGTTTTATATTACGTGACTTTTACCACAGTAAAAAGACATTAAAAAAAAACAAAACAGGCAAAATATTTGAATAGACATTTCACAAAGAGGATGTATGAATGGTAAATAAGACAATAAAAATGCTCAATATCATTCTCCATAAGGGAAATACAAATTAAAGCTATGATGAGATATCCCCACATATATATTAGAAGATGAAAATAAAAAAAAATACTGATGATACGAGTGCTGGAAAAGATATGGAGCAACCAAATCTCTCATACATTGCTAGTGATAATGTAAAATATTACAGTCGTTCTCATAAACAGTTGCCAATTGTATATAAAGCTATACATTTACTAACCATATGACCTAGTAATCACACTACTGGGTATTTACCCTAGAGAAGTAGAAACTTTCGTTCCCACAAAATTCTGAACACAAATGTTCACACCAGCTTTATTTACAGTGGCTGGAAACTGAGAACAACCTAAATGCCTTTCACCTGTGGTACCGCTATATGATGTAATACTACTCAACAATAAAAGAAACAACTATTGATACAAAAGAAGAAAAAATAAGTTTAGCTGGGTCCCCTAATGGAGTAGGGAATATCTCTTGGTTCTTGGCAAAATTTTGGTAAACACTATATGTTCTGTGCAGATTTCTGGCTCAGCTTAATAAATGGCAAATTTCCTTTTATTTCCTTCTGGGGACCCTGGAGTTCTTCTCTCTCTTTTTTTTTTTTTTTTACCGGTATGCGGGCCTCTCACTGTTGTGGCCTCTCCCGTTGCGGAGCACAGGCTCCGGACGCGCAGGCTCAGCGGCCATGGCTCATGGGCCCAGCCGCTCCGCAGCATGTGGGATCTTCCCAGACCAGGGCACGAACCCGTGTCCCCTGCATTGGCAGGCAGACTCTCAACCACTGTACCACCAGGAAAGCCCTGGAGTTCTTCTCTTTCTTCTCTCCCTTTAGAGGCTTCTGCAGAGTAAGTAGGTCAATGGTCCAGCTTTTCTCTTCATTCTTTCCTCCCCACTAGAAGAACAACACCAAGCTCATATTTTTGTTGCCTTATTTGCATCCTTATTGAGTATAATAGATGGGGCCTGAACCAAAGGACCATGGCCATAGCAACATGGATGGACAGATCTCAGGGAAAGCACCATCTATCAGTCATGAATGAAAAACATAAACCTACATTTGGAAAAATGTGAAACTATTTCAAGGGTTAAACCAGTAAATAAGTATTTCAAGGACTTGACATGAGGAAGGGATGCAGTGAAGGAAACAGAGCTATTATCTACCTTTATAGAACTCAGAAATGGAAGAAGTACCTGGGAAAGGGGATACATAGCTTAAAAGTAAGGATGGGAAAAGCAGCTTGAAATACATAAGGGATGAAGTAGCTAGGGAGGAGAAAACATACATGACCTTGGCCCTTTCATATCAGATAATTTTGGCATGCTATTTTAGAAATAGGTAAGAAATGTAAAAGGTAATAATCAGTAAGTAGACATTCATGCAAGCTCTGGTATTGAGAACCAGCCACCAGGTGAACATTTTAAAAAGGTATGTTATTCTTTTCTCCACCCAGAGCAACTTGTCTTAGATCACTGAAGGCAATTAACCTAAATTTATTCCACAGATAAATGCAAAATTAGTACCAGACAGAAGTTATGGGTAGAAATTAGGGAGCCAGAGCTGATTGATTATGTCAAGTAGTAATTAGTTGCTCTAACTTTGTGCTCTGTCGAAATAGTTTAATACTAGGCAAACGTTACCACCATCCTCCATTCCTGTTTTTTGTTAAAGTATCAGTGTATTTCCTACAAAGAAGAAATCTGAACACGATGAGAGGAAAGGGGATTTGTCCGGAAATTACAGGAGAGATTGGTATGATGGCTTAGAGAAAGCAAACCGATAGCATCCTTTCGGGAGGATGTACTTTCCCTCTCTTAATCACCTTCCTGCTCTCAGTGTGGAAATGCCTTTGTCCTTGCTAGTTTCCTTTTCTTCACTTCTTTCCAGTCTGGGAACCAGTGACTATATCCCTCAGGTTTCATTTTCCAGATGAATATACCGATCATTGAAAATATAAGTGATGATGCTGTCTTTTAGGAGGTTGGTACAGATCCTGGTGCACAGACTTGTGCTCGTCAGCTGATCCTGTCCACTGCTCCTTCTAATCTACGGCGAGATTAGTGTCTGCTTTCCCCATCTCTTCTCTTCTGTTCCCACGTAGGCCTGTGTGCACACGTGTGTGTACAGCATGTGTGGGCAATGGGAGAAGAGACCGAAGACTCTGGACAGGAGGAGTTGTTATATGGGAGTTTCATAAAACGCTGAACTCATATTAATCTGTAAATTCTCAGTCTTGGTCAGAAACTGGGATAATCATGTTTGCTTCCTTGAATTCATCTTTACTCAAAAAAAAAAAAAAGAAAGAAAGAAAGAAAGAAAAGAAACTCAATAAATCTCATGTTTCTCACCTTTAAGCTTGAATTATTATAGTGAATATAAAATCAAGATTAATTTTATCTTGTATCTTATAGCTGTCAGCTATGTAAGCTATAATAACATTTGCTTGTACTTTGTTAAACCTTCCTGCCTGGAGCAGGTGGTGAGATTCTGGGAATGAGAGGCAGGTGGAGTTGTGAGGGGGGGCGGGCAATAAATCAAGGTTCAATTGCCCCGTGCTCTTTGGAGTA
Organism: Monodon monoceros; assembly: GCF_005190385.1. NCBI lineage: Eukaryota > Metazoa > Chordata > Mammalia > Artiodactyla > Monodontidae > Monodon > Monodon monoceros. Next base: position 28,401,107 of record NW_021703767.1, on the reverse strand, counting down.
GTTGGCGTTTGGTTTATGGTAATTGGGACTGAATTCGGAGGCCGGGTCTGTAGCTCTGGCTGTCCTAAGCGTGCTGCTGAAGCACCCAACTGTATTGCTTTCAGGGCAGAGGAAATTAGGCGTTCTTGAGGAGTCCCACTGTTTTGTAGATTGACTAAATCTCAAGCAGGTGCAGCCCTAATCCTGGGCCTTGGGAGGAGCCTTTGGGGAGCCGGCTATGAGGGTTGGCGTGCTCCAAGAGGAAAGCAGTGAGCAAAGAGAATGCTGTAGGAGGGAGCAAACCCCAAGGGCCCAAAGCGCAGAGTTTTAGAACCCAAAACATTGCTGGCCTGGGGACCATGAAACTCCTGCCACCCTTCTGTGACAAGGGGTGGTACCTGGAAAGCCAAGTCCAGAAAATGAGATATGTAAGGTTTCTGGATCATCCAGGGATGACACAACGTGAAAGCCGGAGACTCAATGTTTCCAAAGGATTTATCTTTGTTTTAAATTTCCCTTCCTTTCTTATAAATGCTCCAAACCCAGATAACAGGGTAAATGACTGGGTCGCATCCCCTTGTCAAGGCAGGCTTGCGAAAATACAATAGGGGTGAAAGAGGGCAACGTACACCCAGAAGCCCAGACCTGCTTCTGTACATTTCCAGCAATGTACAGAGTGTACAAACATTCCAGCAATGTTTGGAAACAGTGCATCTGAGCAAATTAAGGAAAAGGAAAAGAATGAAGGGAAGAAAAGTAGAAGAAAAGAGAAGGGGAGAGAGAGTGAAAGGAGGACGAGCAAGGGGGAAAAACTGGGAGAAAACAAAAGAGGCAAGTCAGGCGGTGATGGGTAAACTTGGACTCTGACTCTCCAAGTGATTTTGGTCAGCCGGCTTGAGCGCAGATGGACTTGGTGGCTGAGAGCAGAAACTGATAGGTGGGTGGGGCTGAGCCACCCTGGAGGGGGTGTGTGTGGCTGGGAGTGTGAGAGAGGGCCAGGGAGGACGCGGAGTTTTTGATGCATGGTGTCCAGACCGGGCTGACTCCAGGGCTGACCCTTCGGTGAATGAGATCGAGACACACAGGCATTCTTACACATAAAAAGAAAATTGAGGAGAGAGTGAAGTTTTGTCTGAGCTAAGCTCAACTGCTCCCAAAACAAAGTAGTCGAGTGGTGAAAGGTTAATTTGGGGGCCCTCAAGCAAAGCTTCTGAGGGGGCTTATTGGTCCTTGTTAGTCATTAAATGAATAGCCTGTAGTCACTGCCTCCCAGGCCCCAGAAACCGGAACCTGTTCCCTGATCAGTAGTGAACAAAACTTAGCATTTGAGATAGTCATTGTATATTCTTTGGTTGGGGGGCATGGAAGTCTGAGTATTTTCTGTAGGACTAGGATTTATGTTATAGATGGTAACTAATGCTTGATTCACCAACAACCCACGTTCCCTTCTCTAGAGTCTAGACCCTCTCTTTAAATAGCTAATGCTTCAGGCTGACTGAATATCAGATACTGATGTGTGGAAGTTAAGTACAAATGTGTTTATTTGGGAAGGAGGATGCTTGAACGTGTACCTAAATTGCTTGGACTTCCAGCTGCAACAAAACATGCCTTGGCTACACTGGATGGGGAAATGATGTATGTGACAGGGGTCACCATTATTTAAATTTAGTGCCACTGAGAGGCTGAATGTGCAGAAAGAAATGAGGAGAGGAGGGAAAAAATGGGCAAAGAAGAAGAATGGGCAAAAAGAAAAGAGGTGTGACAGTAAGGAAAGGTGAAGTGACACCAGTCATTGCCTGGTGTGACATTTAATGGCACCAGGACCGTGGCGACCTTCTCCGAGTGTAAACTGGGGAGCAGGGAGTGGCCTCTGGAGCAGTAATTGCAAAGTGGCACCTCTGCAAAAACCGGTTTTGAACAGAGGTAAGGCCTTCCCCTTGGAAGGACCAGCCTTGTTCAGGCTGGATATTGAGAGGCCCAGATGCCCATCCCCACGGCAGGAATAAAGGAGAGAGGGATCGTATTTTAAAGCTCCATTAACAAAGAACTTTACTCAAGGAGGAGCTGTTAATAAGTAATGAAACAAAGTGCCTGTTATGGAGATTAAATGCCCCTGTGTCTAGGTACAAAGTTCAGGCTGCAAAGTGCAGCTGTCACCCCGTCTCTAACCCAACCGCAGCCTTAGAACCCCCAGTTCAAAGTGTGTCTTGCTGCCTTCCTGTTACTAGGCTGCCCAGCACAAGGTCCGGCCAGGGTGCAGAGTTCAGCGTCTGAGGCTCTGCTGACTGCCTTCTTTGTTTAGCTGGGGCCAGCTTTAGATAAGCCTCGAACTGCTTATTTAAGACGATTATTACACACAACTGACAGATTATTTTCCCAGATTCTTACACTTATGCTTTACATGCAAGCTTAAACGGTACCATGCTAATTTCTCAAGGATTTGTATGTGTGCAATAGCAATTGATATAAGGACATATGAAAGGCTAGGTCAAAAATCTATTTCTAAGGAAGAACTGTGGACCAAGCAGACACATCAAACTAAGACCCTTTGAAGTAAGTACTAGAGCGGGCAATTTCAAGACAGGTCAAAGAATTCTCTCTCTAACAGTCAGAGATCAAATAAATACTAGATTTACCCTTGAGAATCGAGTAAATCCTCTCCTCGTATGACAGGAGACCAGTGTTAATTCAATTCTGTATAGAGAAGGTCTCTTTAGTTGCTCTTTTTATCTACGAAGGACTCAGAGGGAAACTCCCTTTTGCAAGTGGTTCCCATTATTTGACCCGATTTAGCAAGAGTCTTGGGAAGGCGGCAAAATGTTAACTAGTATCCCCATTTTACAGATGAGGAAACTGTGACTCAGAGATGTTAGCAGCTTGGCCTGGGGTGCAGAGTTAATATATTGCAGAACCAAGACCACAGTCCATCTCTCTGGCTTTCCTCTCAGCACTTTTTCTACTAGTCCAGGGCTACCTCATATGTCCTGACCCCAATTTTCCTTACATGGTCATAGCTTTTTCGTTCTTTACTTTATGGAAATGAACAGAGTCCAAATGAAACCCAGTAGGGCAGGCAGTTTGGGAGATGTAATTTGATAGAGCGCTTCAGATAAGGGTTTAGAGACACAGGGTTTGAGTCCATGTTGGCCTGTGCCAGCCACCTGTGATTTACGTTCCCCCTCCCTCCCGGCCCTGAGTGCCAAGGAGGCAGGACTGTAGGCTAGTTACTCAGTGGGTCGTTAGGGTGTTGCTCCTTCCTGTGAGAGCATGGATTGATATTTTACCTCAGGAAGGAGCACAGGCCACAGTGATACACTAGCGCCCCAAAGGCTTAGAGTTTAGGAGATCACTTGCTTGGGATTCATAAAATCAGGCTAAGATTTTCTTTTCCCATATTTTCTTTATATTAGAATAGAATTGAAAAAGTCATCGGCAGGTTTCATTCCTTTCGCAGGTGTCCGTCAAAGCTTACAATGTTACAGATATTAATTGAGATTTATTTGTAGATGTTTACATATATTCATATTTTCACAGCTATTTATTGTGCCCCACTGAACCTGAAGAAAAAGGCATAAATAGGGCTTCCCTGGTGGTGCAGTGGTTGAGAGTCCGCCTGCCGATGCAGGGGACACGGGTTCGTGCCCCGGTCCGGGAAGATCCCACATGCCACGGAGCGGCTGGGCCCGTGAGCCATGGCCGCTGAGCCTGCACGTCCGGAGCCTGTGCTCTGCAACGGGAGAGGCCACAACAGTGAGAGGCCCGCGTACCGCAAAAAAAAAAAAAAGCATAAATATAAATTCAGATACATTCCATTCCTAGCCCTCAAAGAGCTTGTGGGAAGAAAACAGTAACAATGTACCCAGCCAGCCATGACAGAGAGATACAAACAAAACACTAAGGGATCAGAAAGAGCCCTGAGTTAGAGTTAGAACTGGGTTCTTATTTACTGAGTGCCTGCTCTGAACCAGGAACAAAAATGCAGGAGGCCCGGGTTCGATCCCTGGTCAGGGAACTAGATCTCACATGCCGCAACTAAAGATCCAACTAAAGATCCTGCGTGCCACAACTAAGGCCCAGCACAGCCAAATAAATAAATAAATATTAAAAAAAAAGAAAAGAATAGATGTTTGACTGATGTGAAAGCTTTTAAGCCATGCAACCACACCAGGTGGTAGATATTATTTCCATTTTACAGATAACTGTACTGAAACTCAGGGAGGTGAAGATACTTGTCCAAAGCCACAGAGCCTATAAAGAACAAAACATGGGTTTGAACCCACTTCTCCACCCAAAATCCATGTAAAGGTTGGAAAAAAATAAAACCAGCCAAGGAGAGAAAATAAATGATCAGAATGGAAGAAAGGGAAAAAGGGCTTTGTTGTATTCTGAATGGCAAGATGAAAAGGAGTCTCTGGGTGACAGTAGATGTTTAAAGACACAGACGCATGGATGTCAGAAACCAAAAAGTGAGGTACTAAGTGGCTGATGAAGAAGTAGAGGAAACAAATGTAGAAGCTCCACATATGAACTCCTAATGCCTTTAACATATTATGATGGAAAGGGTTGAACAAGATGCATTTTTTTTTTTTCTTTTTGTGGTACGCGGGCCTCTCACTGTTGTGGCCTCTCCCGTTGCAGAGCACAGGCTCTGGACGTGCAGGCTCAGCGGCCATGGCTCACGGGCCCAGCCGCTCCGTGGCATGTGGGATCTTCCCGGACCGGGGCACGAACCGTGTCCCCTGCATCGGCAGGCGGACTCTCAACAACTGCACCACTAGGGAAGCCCCTGCCTTTGCTTTTGATGTCAAATCTAAAATATCATTGCCAAGACTGATGTCAAGGAGCTTACCCCTTATGTTTTCTTCTAGGAGTTTTATGGCTTCAGGTCTTACCTTTGTCTTTATTCCATTTTTTTTTTTTAATTGGAGCATAATTGCTTTACAATGTCAGGTTAGTTTCTGCTGTACAATGAAGTGAATCAGCTATAAGTAAACCTATATCCCCTCCCTCTTGGACCTCCCTCCCCCAACATCACACATCCCACCCATCTAGGACATCACAGAGCACCGATCTGAGCTTCCTGTGCTTCATAGCACGTTCCCAGTAGCTATCTATGTTACACATGGTAGTGTATATATGTCAATCCTAATCTCCCAATTCTTCCCACTTTCCCCTTACCCCCATGTCCACATGTCCATTCTCTACATCTACGTCTCTATTCCTGCCCTGCAAATAGGTTCATCTGTACCATTTTTCTAGATTCCACATATATGCATTAATATATGATATTGTTTTTCTCTATCTGGCTTCTGTATGACAGACTCTAGGTCCATCCACATCTCTACAAACGACCCAATTTTGTTCCTTTCTATGGCTGAGTAATATTCCACTGTATATATGTACCACATCTTCTTTATCCATTCATCTGTCAATGGGCATTTAGGTTGTTTCCATATCCTGGCTATTGTAAATAGTGTTGCAATGAACATTGGGGTACATGTGTCCTTTTGAATTACGGTTTTTCTCAGGGTATATGCCCAGTAGTGGGATTGCTGGGTCATATGGTAGTTCTATTTTTAGTTTTTTAAGGAACTTCCACACTGTTCTACACAGTGGCTGTATCAATTTACATTCCCACCAACAGTGCAAGAGGAGTCCCTTTTCTTCACACCGTCTCCAGCATTTATTGTTTGTAGATTTCCTGATGATGCCCATTCTAACCAGTGTGAGGCGATACCTCATTGTAGTTTTGATTTGCATTTCTCTAATAATTAGTGATGTTGAGCATCTTTTCATGTGCCTCTTAGCCATCTGTATGTCTTCTTTGGTGAAATGTCTATTTAGGTCTTCTGCCCATTTTTTAATTGGGTTGTTAGTTTTATTGATATTGAGCTCCATGAGCTCTTTGTATATTTTGGAGATTAATCCTTTGTCTGTTGCTTCGTTTGCAAATATTTTCTCCCATTCTGAGGGTTGTCTTTTTGTCTTGTTTATGGTTTTCTTTGCTGTACAAAAGCTTCTAAGTTTAATTAGGTTCCATTTGTTTATTTTTGTTTTTATTTTCATTGCTCTAGGAGGTGGGTCAAAAAAATTCTTGCTGTGGTTTATATCAAAGAGTGTTTTTCCTATGTTTCCCTCTAAGATTTTTATAATGTCTTGTCTTACATTTGTGTCTTTAATCCATTTTGAGTTTATTTTTGTGTGTGGTGTTAGGTAGTGTTCTAATTTCATTCGTCTTTATTCCATTTTGAATTGATTTTATTGTATGTTGTAAGATAGGGGCCTAGTTTCTTTCTTTTGTATGTGCTGTCCAGTTTTCCCAGTAGCATTTTTTGAAGATACTATCCTTTCCTCATTGTGTATTCTTAACTCCTTTGTAGTAGGTTAATTGACCCTATAGATATAGGTTTATTTCTGGGCTCTCTATTCTGTTTCATTGATCTATGTGTCTGTTTTTATGCCAATACAATACAGTTTTGATTACTATAGCTTTGTAACATAGTTTAAAGCCAGAAGTGTGATGTTCCAGCTTTTTTCTTCTACATTGATTTTGCTATTGAGGGACATTTGTGGTCCCACACAAATTTTAAGATTTTTTTTTCTATTTCTGTGAGAAATGCCATTGGAATTTTGATAGGGATTGCATTGAATCTATAGATAGTTTTGGGTAATATGGACAGTTTAACAATATTAATTCTTTCAATCAATGAGCACAGAATATCTATTCATTTGTGTCTTCAGTTTCTTTCATCAGTGACTTATAGTTTTCAGCATGCAGACCTTTCACCTCCTTGGCTAAATTTATTCCTTAGTATTTTATTCTTTTTGATGCATTTGTAAATGAAATCTTTTCTTGATTTCTCTTTCTAATAATTTGTTTTTAGGATATAGAAACCCAACTGATTTTTGTGTATTGATTTTATATCCTGCAACTTTATTGAATTAGTTTATTAGTTCAAACAGTTTTTTGGTGGAGTCTTTGGATTTTTCTATATAAAATATATCATCTGCAAATAGAGACAATTTAACTTCTTCTTTTCTGATTTGGGTATATTTTATTGCTTTTTCTTGCCTGATTTCTCTGGCTGGGACTGCTAGTACTATATTATATAAAAGTGCTGAGCGTATGTACACTTATCTTATTCCTGATCTTAGACGAAAAGCTCTTAGCTTTTCACCATTATGATGTTAGCTGTGGGCTTAGTTAATAATAATGGATCATTATTTGTTTATTAATTGTAAAAAGTATACTAACGTAAAATGTTAGGAGAAATTGAGAATGCAGGAACACTCTGTACTATCTTCATAGTTTTTCTGGAACTCTAAATCTATTCTAAATTAAAACATAGTTTTTAAGAAAAGAGTGAATCCATGGCAAACTATATAATGTGAATCCATGGCAAAACTAAAAGAGTGAATCCATGGCAAGCTATTTATTGACCTCTTTCCTTCTTTTTAATTCCTCAGCTTCTCTAGCCTTGGTGTGTATTAGTGACTCACAAGTAATGCATAAAATATTATCTGTCTAATATATGCACGTGTGTGTACTTATACATATGTAAGGAAGGTAATAGTTATGTGAAAGGATGTGTCTGTGTTTGTCCATATATATGAAAGATAATATTTTATGTATTATCATTGAGTTTGCGAATTACTAAAGAACCAAAGGCCTTTGAGACTTAAAGGAAAAAGTTTCTACTGGTGAGGATTTAAGTCATTGTCATATCTAAATCAGGAAGATACCTCGTGGCAGGAGTAGAAATTTCTCGAGCATACTCCAATCATAAAATCAGCTCTGACTATAATTAAGACATAAATTGAAGGACAAAGGCACAGGAAAGCAGAAACAAATCACAAAAAACACACTTTCGTACAAGGTGCTAACATCACTTTCCTTATGGCCATTATTGACACGAAGAATTGAAGAAGAAGCAAACTCAGCAAATTCAAAGATTTCTCCCACCCCACCTATAGAAATGGTCAGGTTCCAAAATAAGACATACTGCAATTAATTTGCAAGAAAGGGAACATATTCCTGTGATCCTCAAAAATGCTGATTTGCACATCACTTTCACTTTATTAATTTCACTTTGTTAATTATTCCCTGTGGTCACCTCAAGGGGTACATTGTTCTTTTCCCATTTTTTCAAGGTGAAGGAATTTTGGCTGAAAGAGCCTCACTGACTTTTCAGAGGTTATCTAGGGATTCAGTAACGGAATAAAAATTAGGCTCCAAGTAATATCACTAAACCATTGTTATCTTCTGCATCTTCCTGTTTCCCTCAATACAAAGAGGCTCTAAATAGGGAGATAACATAATTAAATAACTTTAGGGGAAATGCAAATGAATAAAATCTAGGGAAAGATGAAGATAAATTAATCAGACACAGTGAGATAGCTAAGGAATGCATGGTGTTTGGGAGACAGCAAATTAGATTGGCCATTTGTAAGTAATGAGATAGGAGCAGAGAAAAGCCAGGGATATTCTGGTGTGTACTCAGAGAGGCATGGGATAACCCAATGAGAAAGAGAAGGTGCTGACAGTATGATGTGGCGATCATGCTTATTCTGCTGGACTCACTTTGGGGTCTATGAGCCCCAAACTTATGGAATTTTTGGAAGAACTCCAAGGAGCAACGTACGTAGATAGTATGAGAAAAGCTCTCAGACTTGTCTCTTCACTGTCCACTACCTTCTAAATGCAAAATTAAGCCAGATGGAACTGACTTAGTAAGCTGAATAACTTAGGCCTGAGGCCTGCATTGACATGATTTATTCAATTTTTATTGCCCCCCAATTTTGATATAGTAATCTCTGTTTGGATGAGGGCAACCCTATGTGTAGGTGAAATGAATGCCTTACTACCTATACAGAATGGCTTGTGAGATTCTGTAAGCCTGCTTGCCCTAAAAACTCTCTCCCACAATTCTACCATGATGCAACGCTTTCCCTTTTGTGGCCTGATGTTCTCAGAGGAGAGAAGAAAAACCCTGGGAATGAAGAAATTCACTACAGAAGGTGTGATTCTCCCAAAGATATAGGTAAAATGTTTGGGTACTATTGGAACAGACAAATGCCCTCTAGCTCTCTTCTTTAGAGCATCTTCACAGGTTAGTTTGTGAACTGACCTCTTTGACATCATGGAATTCACTGAGGAGTGCTTGCTCCAAGAGGGTAGCATTTGCATTATGCCTGGTGATCAAAGATTGGTTAGTCCCTTACGCTCAATATTTTTTCCAGCTGATAAATGGGGTAATATCTACCCACCTCCTAAGGCAGGCAGAGCTGAGTAAGGTAAGCAGGAAGAGCTAATCATGACCTGTTGGTGATAAGTGGGAGAAATCTCACAGGACCCCTATACTACCCAGTAAAGTGAATGCTATAGACTGAATGTGTCCCCCAAATTTCATAAGTTGAAACCTTATCCCCTATGTGATGGTATTAGGAGGTGGGGATTTTGGGAGATGATTAGGGCATGAGAGCAGAGCCCTCATGAATAAAACTAGTGCCCATAGAAAAGACACCCCAGAGAGTTCCCTTGCTCCTTCTGCCATGTGAGGATACAGTGAGAAAATGACTATCTAGAACTAAGAAGGAGGATTTCTAGTGGGAACTAGGATTTCTCACCAGACACCAAATCTGACGGCACCTTGATCTTAGATTTTCACCCTCCAGGATGGTGAGAAGTAAATTTCTGTTCTTTGTAAGCTACGCAGTCTGTGGTATTCTGTTCCAGCAGCCCAAATGGATTAAGGGGGTAAGTCAACTCTATATTTGTAGACAATGGCTGCTAAGTGGAGAAAAGGGAAGTTTCTATTGGGTAAGGAAGGAGAATTTAGAAGGAAACTAACTTTAGCTACTTCACTCTGCCTTAACCCGATGACCAAGGTAGGGAAGAGCCACATTTGACCCCTCCATCTTCTCACCTCTTGCCCTTCACTGTCAACACGATCTCTCCTAAAGGTCAACATCCACTGAGAAGAATGACTCAGTGCCTGACAAAACAACATGAAAAGTTTGTCCACAGAATTCATATTTTAAATGGATGGGTCTGTAATTTCTTCTGCCCATAGGACCCTTGGAATAATATTTACCATCTGGAAAAATAATTTAATCAGGCAAAGGAATGGTTTCAAAAAACAACTACAGAAATTGCCATGAGTTGATCTCATTCCAGTCTGACCAGAAAAGGATCAAGAACATAGTAGAAAAGGTTTAGGGGGAATGAAATGCTGAAGGTTTGCCAAGTGTGTTTTGATCCCAGAAAGAATATGGGGAAAGGAGTTCTGCTGAAAGAAAACTTGGAAGTTAGAGAGTCATCAGGCTTCTGAGATGAAGAAGGGGATGAAGAGTTAAAGCAGAAGGTTAGGTGGCTGACCTGCTTTGAAAAGGGAGAGGGAACCATCTACTTCTTTGTTTATTCTTTGCTCTAGGCCTGGAACAAGGCAGAAACCCATCCTTCAGAGAATGTGAATGTAATTCTTTCATGTTTTTGTTATATTTTTTAATCCTTTATTGGACTAACAATTTGAATGCTTCTAAAGATTGACCTCCTTCACTCCAAGGTGCTGATTTGGCATTAAGTAACTCAGGGTTTGACAGCAGAGATGTCTGGAACAGATTCTTGACTCATTTAGAACATGAAAGTATCAGGTCAACAAGAACTGCATCTATCACACAGAGAAAGGTCTATAACACTTATGTTTATTATTTGATTTCCTCACTTCCTAATTTTTAAATTTCAGTTGGCGTTGACAGGATTTGCCACCACAACCAAAAAGGACATTTGCTTAATATTATGTATTGATACTTATGACTACAGTGGCTATGACAACACTTTGCCTAACATTTAACTGAAAGCTGAAGAAACTCTGTGCAGCCTCAGAACAAGAAAACATTAAAGCTTTTTTAGAGGGATAATACCAGGTACAAATGTCAAGTCAAGGAACAAAGAGACTACCCCAATTTTAGGGCAAAGAATTTGACTGGCTTTACCCCCCTGAACCCACAACTTCCTTCAGTATGTCGGATGTGACACATTGCACGAGGGGTTCCTTAACAATACAGAATAGCTAAAAGCCAGAGAGGCAGGGAGGCTTCGTCTTTCATTGGTGCTTGGAAGATTTCCACAAGTGACTCCTATCAGTACTAATGAGAATGGAGTGAACTAATCTTTTAGCACAGGACAGAGCCCAGACTGGGTAACGAAGGTCACACTCAGAATGAAGTGACCTGCCGAGTATACTCAGAACTTGGAATTTAGATGAGGTCAGAAGACGCGGTCAGAATAAGACTAGACATATTGTTTAAACAGGTTGGAATCCATTTGCAATAGCTATCAACAGCTTTATACAACCAATTTATATGGTTCATTCATTAACTAGCAGCTAAAATATGGCAGAAGTGCCCTAGTGGAGGTATGTCCAAAATAAATTTGGGAGCATTAACTGTGTTTTGTTCATTGAAAGAATTTAGTGAGCTATAACGGTTCAAGGCAAGATGACATTTGTGAAAAGGTGAATAAGCATTTAAAAAGAGGAAAGAGGATGTCTAGAACTAGACTCTCCAATACAGTAGCCACAAGCCACATGTAGTGATGTAAATTTAAATTAATTAAATGACTTTTCAAATTTAGTTCCTCAATCCCATTAGTACATTTCAAGTGCTCATTAGCCAGATGTGAGTATCAGCTACCGTACTGGAGAACACAGGTAGAGAACGTGCCCATCAGCACCGAAAGTTCCATTGCGCCATGCTGATCAAGCCCTTCCAACCTCTGTCCCCACCCTGAGTGACTGCATGTGTAATTTTCATATTCTGGCTGGTACAATTTCAAGATTCAGAATGGCTCCAGAAGAAACAAGAAAAATCACTAGGACAAAATTGTTGCCACCGTTAGTGTCTGAGCAGCTAATGAGTTAATGACCCTAGGGATGGGCACAACTTTGGGACCTGACTTTCTGTGCCTGAGAAACTCTGAATTGACCTCACAGCTATCCAGCCAAAGTCATCGTCTTCCTCCAGGTTGTGGTCATGTGTTCATACGGTCTATGTTTGGTACTAGCTACTGGCTGCTTCTCGAACTATGTAGCCAGTGAGCACAGTGAGATGAAGGTGTAGAAGGTGTAGAAGGTGTAGAAGAAACAGTCCTTTGTGGTTCCAGCCCATACATTGCCCAAATCTGTCCCATCACTGTGGTTCTCTCATTCATGTGAGCATGGTAGTTCAAAGTCAGCGTTCAGGGCCTAGAGGAAAACCATGAAGTATAATAAAAGATCCTAGAATTACTGGGACAGTAATGAGTGAGTATGTGCAAATGATATTACATGTTTAGCAGAGACATGGGAGAACTCGCCTCATGAAATAAGCTTAGTTTATTCCAAAATCTTTTTTTTTGTTTTTTTGCAATCATTTGCATGGGATTTTTCAGCTTATCTTTATGGGAGTATAGTAAGTAAGAAAAGGAGGAAAAAGAAACAGTCTAACACTTCCTGTCTTGAACTCCCCCTCCTATAACTGATCCAGCCTTTGATAGAGAACTTGAGCTAGTGCCACAGAAAGGGGTTGCACTTTCTGTTTACAAAAACATCTGTAGGGAAGGGTGGGCAAAGTGTGGTTATTTCTCTGTAACTAAAAACAGTTATTTCTAAAAAGAAAATTAATTTAAAAATAATCACAGTGATGATGATGGTATGATGGTGATGATGGTGATGGCGATGATGGTGATGATGGTGATGATGAGTTGCTTATTCCTCAGTTGTGAGCACTCAATAAATGTGTGTGGCTGATAACACAGAGAAATCAGAGGCACTTTACTTAGTCTGATGGGCCTGCTCTCTAGGAATAATTGTTTTCTGTCAGGTTGCTCCTAAAAAGGTTAATGTAGTTAGGTGCTGTATTTCATCTTAACTTCAGTTTCTGAGGACCAGGCAAAAATGACATAGTAAGAAACCTCGGGACTACACTGACAATACTGCAGGAAGAAAATTCTTATACTCCAGTCTCGTTCACAATTTTGCAATTAAAAACAAACAAAGACACTGAATGTTTGTGATATGAACCTGGATTAAATGGAGAAAAGCCGTGACTCTATGCAGACAGGGGTGCTGCATTCGAGTTAATCCTAAAGTTCCCTGTGTTTTGGCAAGGAAAGTTTTGAGTTTCAATTCAGTGACTGTTTAAACTGCACAAATGATCCATAACACAGTTTGGCATATTAAATCATCTTCACAGTTCTAATATGCCATGAAGCCAATTTACATATAACAGAGGCACAGAAGATGAAAAGCTGAGAACAGACTCCTGTTTCAAAAGGCATCAGGCACACTACTTTATTTTCTTGAAGCACCGCTAACTTCTATAAATCCGTTGCTGGAAAAGGTTATTAAACTGCCAGGCTCTTCTTTCTTCTCAATCCTTAATTCCCCTCCTCTTCTCACACGCCATATGGAAACTCCTCTCTCTCCCCCTCCCATTCTTCTTTTTTCTTTTTATTCCCATAGCTCTTTTTCGTTGAGCTCAGAATATTTGGACCACACAAACGTAATTCTTCTCTTCTGTTTAGACTCGTAATGCATATGGAGTTGTTTTTACTTTTCCATTCTTTCTCTTTTCTTTTTTTGGCCTATGGTAGATGTGACATAGTAATAGAACACAGTAATAAAATAGGCAATAGACAAGGAGACAGCTTCATCAGATTCTAGACCTGACCTCTTAAAGGTAGCACCTAGATAATAATACAAGGCCAGGATGTAACCTGTAAGCGTGAGGTATCACTGTATCGTAATCGGATATCTACTGTCAATATAGATAAGAGATGCCCAGACCATAGAATTCCAACCTACCACCCAATTATTAGCTGTGTGGTGTGAGCCAAAAACTTCAGAGTAAGGACAGAGCGCAAAAGTTGGTTCTCGCTATGCCTCAAAATATGCATTTTCTTTGAATTAGGTCAGTAAATACTAAAATTTACTGCTAGTCAGGATGTCATTCTGGTGCAGATTCTCTGGCTCATGACGGAGGTTTGGAACCCATGGGAGCAGGTAAAGGCCATTAGGCAGCTTGGGAACCACAGCACTAAAGGAGGATATGTCCTATTTTCCACTGATGACTTTGAGTGCCTCTCATCAGCCCCAGCATCCCCAGCAGAGTAGAAATGGTGTGTGAGGCAGACAGCAGGGCCTTAAAATAATCTCTGACCCCTGAGGGTCTCTTGAAGCACGGAGACAGTACTGCCCTTAGACCCCTGCTCTTGGCCTCATACTTTCAAGGGGTTCACATTGACCTTTCTCTGACCAGGTCTTATTCTACAAGACTAGACATCCTTGGGACCAAAGGGTCTTGCCAACTAAGAGCTCATTCCACTCCTACCAGTCTAGGCCATACTCTGGACCCACGGGATCCTGGAAATTCTGCTAAGGTTGTCCTCAGCCTTCAGCCAGGCTTTGCGCGTCTCTTCCTGTGTCTAGTCCCTGGAGGGTAAGCTGTACCACCAGTGTGTGCACCTGTAGGGCCGAGTGGAGGTTAAAAAGTGATTATTTGTGTTTGTGTGTGGCGGGGGGAGTGATGTTTTGGGGTATAGATGGGATCTTAAATATGTGGACTGAGATGTCCACACAGGTGTGTTAAAGGCCATGGAGAAAGGAGCCAGTGGTGGGAGGAGAATGGAAAGTGGGCTATAAAGTGGGGCTTGCTTTCCTGTCAACACATTTCAGCCTGGAGTTACAAGTAGTCCAACATTTTAAAATTCAAATGACCTAAGTCATTATAAAAGTATATTTGTCAAGGGAAAAATATAGAATATATTTTATTTAACAGTGCGTTTGCTTGATAATATTTAGAATTATGGTGTGTGGGCCTCCATAATACTCTTGCCCTGAGCCTAGTTACTCCAGAAGTTAGTGGGGGTGATAAAATTCTAGAGGGCCAGTGGACTGCAAGCTGTTGGGCTCAAGATAAGGACTTGGTCCTTGTGACTTGTGACTGGAGGCCAAGGTAGAGACTAGTTTGCCGGGGAGAAGTTCAAGAAAGAATAGTTATAGCAGCAGCAGCAAATGTAGCAAAGATAGAGGCCAAGAACTAACCACCATAGCCAAGCAGCAGGAGGCATTTCAGCCATCTAATGAGAATCTGGAAGAAGAAATGAAGATCAGACCTCTCTCTACATTCCCCTCCCCCCTCCGCCAAAGATGACATCATGATATTAGATGAGTCCCTCTGGTCCCCTGTAGGCTGAAGAAAGGACAAAGAAATCTTTCGAGAGGTTAGAACAGCCATCCTAAGGAGATTAAACTATGAATTGAATAAGTTTAAATCCTGAATATAAATGTATTTTTAGCTCAAAGAGAATATTTTAAACAGGATGTGACTGGATAAACTACCTTAAAGGTGCATGAGAAAAAATTTTTTTCTTTTTTTTTTTTTCCGGTATGCAGGCCTCTCACTGTTGCGGCCTCTTCCGTCGCGGGGCACAGGCTCCAGACACGCAAGCTCAGCGGCCATGGCTCACGGGCCCAGCCACTCCGCGGCATGTGGGATCCTCCCGGACCAGGGCACGAACCCGTGTCCCTTGCATCGGCAGGCGGACTCTCAACCACTGCGCCACCAGGGAAGGCTGAAAAAAAGAATTTTTTTCACTAGTGATCAAAGAGAGATTCAGAGGT
The DNA here is from genome assembly GCF_005190385.1 of Monodon monoceros. Classification (NCBI taxonomy): domain Eukaryota; kingdom Metazoa; phylum Chordata; class Mammalia; order Artiodactyla; family Monodontidae; genus Monodon; species Monodon monoceros. Next base: position 28,385,466 of record NW_021703767.1, on the reverse strand, counting down.
AAGCTGAGGTCAGCTATGGAAAAGTTGCCCTTACATTTCTGCACCTCTTATTAATTAATGCAAATGAACTGGTAATGCTCTGAAATATACCATCATGTATAACTTTGTGGAGAAACTGAGTCCTGTCAGGGTACTGTATGAGAACAATACCATGATTATATATACCTTGGTAGCAAATAGCTCATTATATCCCAGCCATAGGTAAAGTCGAACTTCAAATCATTCAGAAACTCTACATGATGGACATTGGGACATTTGGAGATTCATAACATTTGGAATACCCTGCCTTAGAGAATAGGGTTGAGAGGAAATTTTCCCTCCTAAGAAAATTCTGCTGGTGACTATTAACTACAAGGTCTTGGACAACCCTTGCTAATCTCAGACTCACTGGGAGCCAAGGGATGTTATAAGAGGAAAGATCCAAAGTCTTTTGGCAGAGAGAACAATGTCTTCTAGAAGAAGGTCTATTGCATTATTTGAGCTAGGTTTGATCAACAGGTGGTACTAGGGCACTAGAAAATTGGATCTATCTATCCAGTAGATCTGACTTTTTGACTTGATGATGTAGACCACAGAGGAAGGGAAAGTAACCTACAATTATGGTTACTTGATTTTTTTTTCCTCTTGAGATAGCTAAGGATGTCAAAAAAAGGTATATGACTTGCTCCTATAATATTTCATGAAAGGCCCTGAAAATTCAAATAACATTAGGATGTGTATACAGTTATAAGCCCTAGGGACTGGGAATAAAAAATAGTAATAAAAGAAATGCAGGTCCCTGACCTTATAGAGCTTACCTTCTAGTGGAAATGGCATATAATAAATGCTTAATAAATATTTGTTTAAAGCATTGTTTTATATATGTATATATAAACATATATATTCAGAAAAATGGATAAACTTAGGATTATGGTATCAGGAATCTGACAAAACTTTCCTAACTGCTCAGATACTGTGTAGAAAGTACTTATTTAAAAAAATTTTTTTAATTAAATTTAATTTTTTTCAATACTTTTTTTCTCTGTGTGTGTTTCTTGCATGGGTATATTTTGGTCAGGGAAGGGACGATGAAAGTCCTCTCTTATGGGAAGGGTTAAGTTAGCCAGTATATAAAAACCTGGGAGATCAATTCAGAACAACCCCATCATATGAAAATCTTTTCCTGAAAATGATAGGGACACTACAGCTATTTCATTTTCATTTCAGAGGGAAAGTATGGCAATGTGAAAGGCACAAAATCAGGCCTGGGAGAGTGTTGAGAAGGCATGAACTAGGTTTTGTGGAACATGGCATTGGTAAGATCCTGTTGAATGATTGTCAAGCAGCATGAGGTCCTAATGAGGAGAGAGACCACAAACCCAAGGTGGCACCATTTCACGTGGTGCTGTGCTTTTCTCTAGCAGCAAACTGTTTCTTAGGGCATTGGAGATGGATTATTGACTTGAGCTAGGGTTGGGTTTCCACTGGGGAGATGCACTGCTCCAGAAGTTCTAGGAAGTAACAGGTCTAGCTTGATAAGAAGCTGCTGACGGACTAGCAGAAAATGGAATTGTCAAGGTGGTATAAGCCTGTATCAAATCAAAACTGGCACAGTGAGAGTAAGAGATGAAGGGAGCTGGAAGGGTAAAATGGCACAGTGAGAGTAAGAGATGAAGGGAGCTGGAAGGGTAAAACGTTTGGGTCCATGAGCAGGATATCAGCATTTAAGATATCAGAAACGGAGTATTCCAGGATGATTTCAAGAACTATAGCATAGCCATGTGTGAGGGGTAGTTCCAGCAGAGTGAAAAGGGAAGAGTGGGAATTAAAAATGAAGGAAACTGTGAGGAAAACATATCGGAAAGATCACCTAAATGGATATTTAACTTACTCAGGGTAATAGCAGAAGTTAAGAAGTTGATAAGTTAAAAGGAAATATGTGGTACAGGTGCCCAAACTGGAGGTGAGTAAAAGGCACTAACAGGGTGAATAGCTAGTGTATACCAGCCCCAAAGGGCAGCTTTTGACACGTAGAGGAATAATGGTTTAGTGTAAAAGATTCAATGAGGGGAGGAGGAGATACTAGCACACCTTCTCTTCACTGAAAAGGTCTGCCTGAGAAATGCTGGCCTTGGGGACTGTTAGATTTCAGTTAAGGAAAGAAGGGGACAGGAGCATTTTGTGAAGAGGCTTACAATGGAGGGGTTTTGTATCATAGAATGGAGAATGCAGAGGCCACGACCAAAGAAGGCAGGGAGAAATGGACAGTCAGAAGTCAAGTGTAGGACTGAGAGTAGGGGAGAGGGGAGATGGTCAAAGGGACTTGAAAACCAGGCAGGGACTGAAAATACACAGGGGTGTGAGGTCTGGGTAGACTAGCTGCCCTCCAGACTCCAAGTGGAGCAGAGGTACTAAGTGGTTTCCTAGCAGTGTTGGCTCAGGCCCTGGGGGGTGTTGTCAGAGGCTTCAGGATATTAGCAAATTGTGATCTTTTTCAGCTCTCTAAACAAAATCTTGGTGGGAAGCTCCTGTGTGCCTCTGAAAAGATCCTAGTTCAGGCGTAAGCAGATAGGAAAAAGTGAGTCTCCCTGGGGGACGGAATGGTTCTGAACCCTCTCAAAAGTCAGCTGTGGCCTGACTCGCAGCCCTTTTGAAGAAATCTTAGCTAGGAATGAAGGGATACATCTGGTTTCCCAGCCCATCTTTTGAAGTTAGCATCGCGACTGCTCAAGTTTGTGACCAAGGCCCTTCCAAGAAGCTCTTGAACCACTTTGGTTAGCTCTTCTTATTTTTGAAGTTTGAGTTAAATGTAGGCTCCTTCATTGAACTACGTATGGACTGAACGACTTTAACTAAAGTCAAAAGATCTAGAAAAAAACAACAGGCAAGATTGTAAGTAATGCTAACACAGACTCTTTTGACTTCGGCAAACTTGGAACTTTAGGATGCAGGATTTTGGTTGGGAGGTGAGAGAGAAAATGAGAGAAAGAGAGGGAGGGGGGCGGCAGAAGGGAGACAGAGAGGGAAAGGGGGAGAGAGCTAATACCTGGAGAGGGTTGTTTTCAATTCTATCACCACCCTGGAAGCCGTGCCTGTGCTGGATGAAAAAAACAAGTCCTTTGTTCTACAGGATAACTCAATTTGAAATAAATATACATGGATTTGAAATAATACATTAATTTAAATTCTCTAGGTGGAACCACTTTGATGGAAATTTCCCTAAAAAAGTAACAAATGATTTGCCTCTGCATCTAATCAGCCAATCAGACACCCCCATGCTGACTACTTAATGAGCTAGAATTTTAATGCAAAAATTTATGATTATCAACAATTCTTCTGACCCCCCCTCTCCCTGCAAAGAAGCCCAAATACATTGTGCTTATAATTCTTACCAAATTAGTTAATCTTTTCTTCAGCCATAGAACAGAATTCATTAATCAAAACTGAATTCCTGGCCAAATATCTCAGAGCAGCTAGCAACGCATGCAGTCAAGCAGATGAGAAAAAGTTCATGACTAACCAAGTGGTTCTCTTTTCACTATCAAGAAGAAAATACTGCAGCTAGCTGTATGGAAAGAAAAGAAAAGAAAAGGCCAGTGCCTGTTGCAGAGTTCTCATGGCAAAGAGTAAAGAAAGAAAGGAAGAAATCCCCTGAAATGGGCTTGTACTATCTCCATGTGCTATTTCACCAAAATTCCAAGGGGCAATCTTCAGAGCAGGAGCAATGGTCCAGTTCTGGGTGGGAAACTGAGACAAGTTGGGTGGTTCTGGGCCAGATTTAGTGGGTTGTTGTTTTTGCTCTTTTCAAAATAAATAAGAGTTCAGTCTGCCTTAATAGACTGTGGTATTCTCAGCTACTCTCAGAGCTCTTTGCTCTGAAGTCCGTCTCCTGAATGGAGAGTAATTTTACTCCTAATTGTGGAGTAAAAGTGAGAATTGTGGATCTGAGTGGAAGTCAAAATAATGTGTGGGGTCTGAATCATACATGCAGGAGATTATTCATGGAAGGGACCCGTTTGCTAAAAAGATATAATTTTTTTTCTAGTGAAAGCACGTCTTACCTATACAATTGATGATTTACAAAACCACATAGAAAGTTTCGTGAAGTGAATGAATGCTGTCTATGCCTCACTTTAAAAGTAATAAGCATGATTCTTTTATAATCCAACTATGTTATTTAGAATGATTTTACCTTACAATAATAGCAACTATTTCGTGAGTTCGGTGTGAAGAGTCTTTGAGCTGGTAGATACAGAGGATGTAAAATTCTGCCTACTTCCCAGAAGCACACGATAAACATTAGCTGTTATCATTATCGCTCTACATGGTAAATAATCTCCTTCTTACAAAAGGGGAGCTTGAATTTCAGAGCATTTTACTGACTTGCATAAGATACAAATTAAATCACTGAATTGAGAGTGCTGCCAGGTCACACTGAAATTACCTGAACTATTGGCCTACTCCTACATCTATTTTCAAAATCGTAAATACAAAAGGGTAATTGAAATAGACTCACATGCTGGTGGTCAGAAGAGACACTGAGCAAAATGTTGTCAAATCACATTTTACAGTAAATGCTGCTGCAGCAGAAACAAAGTTTGAGGCTTAAGCGGTTCATCCTCATAATTCAGATCTTCTGCTGTTGTCTGGAGACTTTGTAAGGAGGATCCTTCCAGGGTCTGTTTGCATGAGCAACTAAAGACCAGCAAGTGGAGGAATTCATTGTGAGAAGACAGAGATTCAAGGTGCACAAAACTGATTCCATAATTGATTGTCCTCAAAAGAGAAAGAAAACTTTTGAGTAGCCTGGTGAATGGTGATCAGGTTGCCCTACAGGTTGGATCTCCCCAACCCAGCAATCCTGTGTTCAGGGAAAAAAAGAAAACAGCAATAAAATTCCAGGGCCAGAAACATTTCTATGAGCTAGTAAGAATAAAGGTTGGTCATGGATACCCAGTAATAGAATATGGTGTTTGTAGTGTGTAACCAAGTGGAGTACAGGATGTTTTTCCCTCTAGGAGAGGTAGCTTAGACCAAGCTGGCATTCAGAAGGAAAGAAGTAAGGGAAGCAGGAACATATCAGAGGGGAATCAGGAGGGATTCTCAGAGCCCTGAGCAGGAAACCACAACAGTTTTCACCATCAGGATAGCAAAGCGGGAGCCTGGCATCCATCAAGTCCATGTTCCAAGCTGGAGGGCGGAAGTGTAGATGCCTCATAGCAGGCAGGAGAGCTGCATTTAGCAGCACACGTAAAATGGGAACTTCCTTAACAAATTAGAGTCATTTGAAAGGGATTGGAGTTTCTACAATTCAGTAGGTGAGAGAGGAACCAAATTCTATTTAAACATTATTGTTTTAAGTTTTTCCCCATAAGTTGTGGATACATAATTTCTTATATTAACTTACTGTACAGAAATGTGTTAGGCACTGTGGATTGGAAAGGGAATAAAATAATTACAGTTCTTGTTCTCAACGGCTTAAAGCTGTGTGGAGAGATGTAAATCCCATGAGGGCAGGTACTTTATCTGTTTTGTTTGTTTTTGTACTCTAGGAGTAAAAAGGAATACCTGGGATGGAAGAGGAAATTATCAAATATTTACTGAAATAATTTTTAAATGACCTTAGTTTGTTTAAAATGAATTTTCAAGAGAAATATCTGTTGTACTCCTATCTATGTACCAAAGAGAATTGAAAACACATGTCCACACAAAAACTTGTATGTTCATAACAGCATTATTTATTCATAGTAGCCAAAAAGTAGAAACAACCCAAATATCCATCAATTGTTGGATGGATAAATATCATGTACGATATTTATACAATGGAATATTATTCAGCCGTGAAAAAGAATGAAGTCCTGATTCATGTTACACCATGGATGAAAAGAAAACATGCTAAGTGAAAGAAGCTAGTCACAAAAGATCATGCATTGTATGATTCAATCAATATGAGTTGTCTGGAATATGCAAATCCATAGAAACAATACAGAATAGTGATTGTCAGAGGCTGGGGGGATGGAGTCAGGAATGACCGCTAATGGGTATGGGGTTTCTTTTTGGGGTGATGGAAATATTCCAGAATTTATTGTGGCAATGGCTGCACAACTCTGTGAAGATACTGAAAATCATTTAATTGTATATTTTGAATGAATGAATAAGATGGTATGTAAATTATGAATTATATATAAATAAAGCAGGAGAGGGAGAGCGTAAGGGGGAGGGAGGCAGAGAGAGAGAAACACATGCAGGTTACTGTGGGAATGCACGGAATGGACTGCCAAAAACCAATGCAAAAGTAAATTATTCCTAATTTTTACCACCATGCATTCTCCCACCTAGAGAATGTTTGAAATGATGTTCTTATAGAGATTTGATGCAGATGTGAAGTGAAAGAAAAATCTCTTTCAAAAACACAATGTTTCCTCAAATCTTCCTTCCTCATATCTGGGGTCACGTGGCTCTCTCTGCAGACTCAGTTCTGCCCCAGGATCTAAAATCAATCTTGATTTTGATCAGGGGACATTTATTGATCTCTAGTTCAACGTTCCTAGGACTTAGTATTTCTACTTTTCTGCTAGTCCCGTTCTGATCTAGCGTTTACCTGTAAGCCTTATTCTTTAGTCTAATTCCCAAGTTGCCCTTGCTATTCTGGGCCCATGCCTTCTACTCTTATGCCTAAGCACTTAGCCTGAGATGGAGTCTGTTTGAACTGAGGCCTTGCCTGCCTTTTTCTGGGATTTTCCAGAACCTGGTCCTTGATTGTGATTGGGTCCTGGACAGACTTCCTGGATGCCCACCCACATTCGGTGCTTCTTCTTGCCAGTCCCTGTAGTATTATTGAACTTTGGTGATCCAATATGATTGGCCAGATACCCTCCACCTATATGCGAGTAGCAAGACACAGCACTTCAGGAGTCTGGCTGGACTTCTCCCACGACTGTTGAATCTGCCTTCTTCCTTTCAGCTTCCCCAGTCCCACAGCACATTTTCCAAGTCACCTCAATGATATCAATCGTGCGGAAATAACTTTTTTTATACCTAGATGTGCCATCAGAATAATTCTGGTTTTGACAGAAGTTTATGATTTTTCATTCAATTTATCCTTTGGAGAGATTCAACAGACATACATTTATTAATTCAATGTTGAGGGCTTACTATATGAGAGGTCGTGCTGTAGGTGCTGGATATACAAAACTAAAAAGTAAAGCTCCTACTTGATGATGATGACAACCACTAATATTATATATTTGGATATTCACTAAGTGCAGTTACTAGACCAAGTTATAGAGCTTGATTATCTCATTTATTTTTCATTATAACCCTAATTTGTAGATCCTAATGTTGTATGCATTTTAAAGACGATACAACTGAGACCCAGGGAGTAACATGCCCATTATTCAGATCTTAGATTATCTAATTCTTACTACTAAGCTCTTAATCAGCATTTCTTACTGTCTGGAGAACCACGAGGATCCAAAATACTTTGCTATCCTAAAGCAATCTTAGATTAAGATAACCTCTGGTCTTAAAATCTCTGTTGAAAGAACTATGAACAAATAGGCTTCCTACTCCCATTTCTAAAATAATCCATCTAGGACTAGAGTTTCACAAGATAGGGACAGAGACCAGAGATCAAGTTCAAGGACGTTATGAAAGGAGGGAGAAACGGGTGAGTCCTAGATGTCCAAGGAGGCCCACAGGGGCACACCCCAGGAAGTTTAGGTTCAAAATTACGAGTGAAGACTCCAGAGACTAAATTATGGGCCAGTCTGAACTACAGTATTTCTGCATCCAGACAGGGGCTCTGAGAGACAGACATGGGGAACCAAAGTCAAAAATGAGCATGATGGTGAGTCAGGAGCTCTGCAATGTGAAGAACCTTTAGAATTCCTTCCCAGACCCAATCTGATCACAGTAAAGCAAGTCACAGGTGAAGACAAGCAGATCACCTGATGGGAGTGGAGAAATGAAGGGAGGAAGCATTTCTAGCAAACTGTGTATCTGCTACAAGTTAATAATACAGCTCTACATGGAGACTAACCTATATCTGAAGCCAGCAAATTGGATTCCACTAAGTGATTCTTTTAGACATAACCGAAAAAGGAGAAAAAATAAACATCAAAAGGACTAGAAAAATCTTTAAAATGAGCTAAAGCAACATTGGGAATATCATAGGACTTTCTAGAGCAGAAATAGTAAGCAGTCTTGAAATTCACACAGAGCAGTGTTTTACTACTTTTGATACGTTGTATTTTCCAAAGGTGGCCAAAGGTATGGAAAATATCTTCTTTTCCATAAATTCCTCTAGAGTCTTGCTACTGAGGTGGGATCTAAGTCCCCTCCCTTGAATCTGAGTGAGTTTTTTCCTTCTCTGTAACCAATACATTGTGGCAGAAGTAATGTGTGATTTGTGAGGGTAGGTCACAAAAGGCCATGTGGCTTTTACCTTGTTGGTGGAATATTCACTTTTTAGAGCCTTGAGATGTTACATAAGAATACAATGATCCTGAGACTGCCTTGCTGGAGAGCTCCATGTAGACATTCTGGTTAACAGTCCAGCTGAGCTCCAGACAACAGTTTGCTTCCACTACCAGCCCTATGAGCGCACCATCTTAGGCAGGAAATCCCGTGGAGCCTTCAGATGACTACAGCCATCATCAACATCTGAGTGCAATTTCATGAGAAACCCCAAGCAAAAACTGCCCAGCTAACAGCTTACAAATTCCTGACTCACAAAATTGTGAGCAAAACAATCATTTGAAGCTGCTAAATTTGGGGATAACTGATTATACAGCAATAGTAACCTGAATGCCACAGAGGAGAGAACAATCACTGAGTTTCCAGGACACATGGTTCCTCTCCTCCTATTGTGGCCATAAGGATGATGGCTGAAACCTGGAAGGAGACACACCAGTGTGGGGAGGAAGGGTCTGAGTCCCACAGGAGGTTACTTTAAGGTCACCAGTCATATAATCTCTCTGTAAAAGTTCATGCGTTATTTATGCTATGATTAAATTTTGCGAGATCTCCAAGATGCTTGATTAATTTTTCTCAAGTCTAATTTTTTTTATTTAAACAAGTTTTCAGTCCCTGACTTCAGGTCCGGAAAGTGGATAAACCTCCAAGGTAAGGGCATGGAATTTGCCATTGTGATGCCATCAGTGGCTCACATGGGACAAACGTATCTTTGGATTTACTTTCAACTCCATAGCCACACGTTAGCGAAGACTCCAGGAATGGATGGTAAAAAGAAACACTCTATTATTTCTGCTTTGATTATAAGTCAACTTATTATAAAATGACATATTTAGAGTACATATTTAGAACATATTTGTTTTTAAACTGTAAGTGGTTATTCAGCAAGCTATAAATCAGGATTCTTAATTCTATTACCTCTTCCCTTTCACCTATTCCCATGATTAGAATTTTTGCAAATGAGGCACCTTCTCCTTGTCTCAACTTCTCTTCCAACTAGAGACTCTCATAAGACACACTATCTGTAGAAATCTCAGGCGGGAAGAGATGGAGTTCATCCATAGCCTCCTAACCTATTCAGAACACCCTCAGCCAGCAACCTCATCCTCCTTTTGGCATTCAGAGGGCTCTGGTGTGTCCTTTGCCCTCAAAAATGCTATCAACATAATGAAAGTTGAGATGAAAATTAATCACTTGGTGAGCTTCCTCCTGCATCTGTTTTAAAACCTTCTGGGGGTGGGAGGGACCTGTAGAACCTTGGAAATCTGTACTGGGATTCAAGTTGGCTGTACTGTAGTGAGAAATCTGAGAGGATCTATGAGAACCGATTATTAGGGAGAAAGGAGATGGTATTTTTTCTCAGCATTTGAGATTCAAAAACCTCAAATTAGAACAGATATTGTCGCTAATTTCCCATAGTTGTCCTAACTTTCCATACACTTTCTTCCTACTTACTGCCTTATATTTATATTTTCTAGTTGGGCCCTTTCACCTACAAGATTGTAAGCTTCTTACATGTCTTTGTATCTTAGAGCCTAGAACTAGATCGAGATGTAATAAGAACTTAATAGATTTTTGATGAATTAACACCACTTTAACTTTAAAAGAAAAAAAAAGAGGTCATGAATCTAATGATGCTTGGGAAATATACACTTGGGGGTTTCTATGGAGGCCTGGTTATCTTCACACCAAGGTCCAGGTTTGGCATCTCAGGCCCTTCAGAATGCAATCAATTTGGATATGTCCTCAAATCTCCTTAAAAATAAGAGATGGAATAATAATAATGATAACTAGGATTTGTATGGTACTTTTGTGTTTATCATATTGATTTTTTTTTTTTTACTTTGCATTCTTTTTATCCTACGAAGTCTTCAAAATTCAGTGTGTACTTTATTTACAGAATATCTCAATTTGGAAGCTAAATTTTCATTGGAAATATTTGATCTATACGTAGTTTTCGTAAACTATGCAATGATAAGTGTAGATTCACACACCCAAATTGTTCTAAACATAAAAGTTTTCAGTCCGCGCATCGCCGCCGTCACCTCCCCGCGGGGTTCCCTCAGCCCAGCCTGGTCCAGCCCAGTTCCCGGTAGGATGACGTTGGTATATAAAGAGGAGCATCCTTTTGAGAAGCGCTGCTCTGAGGGCAAGAAGATCCGAAAGAAATACCCTGATTGGGTCCCGGTGAGAGTAGAAAAGCCTCCCAAACCTTGGATAGGAGACCTGGACAAAAAGAAATATCTGGTGCCTTCTGATCTTACAGTTGGTCAGTTCTACTTCTTGATCCAGAAGCAAATTCATCTCCGAACTGAGGATGCCTTGTTTTTCTTTGTCAACAGTGTCATTCCACCCACCAGTGCCAGGATGGGTCAGCTATTTGGCAAAACCGATTATTGTCATTTAAAAAATCAAGAAACAGAGGGACTTCCCCGGCTGTCCAGTGGTTAAGGCTCTGTGCTTCCACTGCAGGGGCCTCGGGTTTGATCCCTGGTCAGGGAACTAAGATCCCACGTGCCCCAAGGCGTGGACAAAAAATTTAAAAATAATAAAAATTTAAAAAATCAAAAACCTGAAATTCAAGGAGGTAGAACTATTTGCATAGTTACACAAGAATAAAGTGACAGGGACAAAACAAACTTCTAGAATCCAAGATGCTTGTCCTAATCCAGTGCTCTTTCCACTACAAGCCCACTGTAAAATTCTGGAAAGAGTGGAAATCATTATTTACACTAAAAAAAAAAAAAAAGTTTAGTTCGGATGCTGATCCAAATCTGATGTTGTGGGTTTCTGCAATCCACCTTAGTTGAGAGGAATTCATTTTTCATTTCAGGGCCAGCCCTTCAGTAGCTGAAAGCAGTCTGTGCACTCATTTGAAATGAAGGATGGGAAGTTCTCTGAAAAGGTTTGAAGTCTTAATTCAATTGATATTGGCACAGTAAACTCTAGGACACATCCAAATCCATTACTGAGACTCCTCATGCCAGCAGATTTGCAAAACTAGGTATGGAATTGCATCAAGTTCTTTCTGCTGTGTGTTTTAAGGTAAAGTGATACAGATCTCCTTTCTTCGTGTGAGAAGTGAAGCGTGTTTACTCAGTGACAGCCTCCCTGTATGAGTGACACCGTAACAAAAGGTAAAAATAAAATATCTAAGTCTTGCTTACCCTTGTAGTGTACATAGCAAGGCTTCCTGATTCTGCATGCTGGAATGGGATACACACATATATAGCAGTGGACAATGGGGATTGGAAGATCCCATCATTCCTTATACCCATGGTCATTTCACATTCTCATGGTCTTTGACCAGGAGTTACAAACATCAGGAGCAAAAAGTGGAATTCATGCTGCTGTGTTTTAAAGCCAAAATTTTGGAATTGTGAGACATTTTAAACTAAATACTTTGGTTATCTCTTTTGCTACACGTATGCAAATATGACCTAATTCCGCCTCCCACATGGCTTTTCCTCATAGCTTCCTGCAAGACCTAAGATCCCAAGGGAAAGTTCAATACACTGTTTAAAGTTTTGTTTTTAGACTTTCCAGGAAAAAAAAGAAATATAGAATAATTTTTTTTTTTTTTTTTTTTTTATTGCGGTACGCGGGCCTCTCACTGCTGTGGCCTCTCCCGCTGCGGAGCACAGGCTCCGGACGCGCAGGCCCAGCCGCCATGGCTCACGGGCCCAGCCGCTCCGCGGCATGTGGGATCTTCCCGGACTGGGGCACGAACCCACGTCCCCTGCATCTGCAGGCGGACTCTCAACCACTGCGCCACCAGGGAAGCCCTAGAATAATTTTTTATCAGGATGATTATAGCTTCAAGTAACAGAAAACCTTGATTCAACATGCTTAAATGATAAGACCATTAATTACTTCTTGTAGCAAAAAAGTCCAGTGGCTGGGCAGCCCTGAGACATAGTATAGTCAGGGACCAGCTTTGAATTTTTCTGTGCCTTAGATTCTCTTATGGCTGGCTCCTCTCAGGGTTCAAAATGGTCATACCAGGTCTGGATGACGTATCCAGATAGAACAATGACCAAGGGCAGAAAAATGGGGCCACCTTTTCTATGTACAGCTTTCAGGAAGAAAACAATTTTCCTTGCAGAAGTCTGGCTCATTAGCCAGACATATGTCACATGGCCATGCTTAAACCATTGACAAAAGCATTGGCACCATGTTAATCTTAGACCAGTTAGGACTTACCCCAGAGCCTGGAGTTGGAGTGAGTTTCCTTTAAGTATATGACTGCAGAGAAAGGTAGGTATCTGGAGAAAGGAGGAAGTTGGTGTGGTTGGAATTGGGGGGTTGAATTAACATTGGACAGGCAACCAACTGTGTTTGCGACAGGTTTTCTTCAGCATATTTTCTTTTTTTTTATCCTGACAAATTCCAGCTTCGTCATTTCCTTTGTCACTCTTACTATTGAATGTTTAGTATGAAGTGTACTAGAACTTGAGGATATTAAAATTTAAAAAGGTAATATTTCTGCTCTAGAGGAAAACAGAGTCCTTTCCATACAATTAAGAAAAGGTAATTTTTTTGTTTTAAAAGAGGAAACTGCAAATATCTATCTTCCAAAATGAAAAAAAAGGCCTTAGGGAATTGTCATTCCACTATTTAGCAAAGGTTAATCACAACACTTCTACACAAAATAATAAAGGAACAAGAGATTAAAGTTTTACCCATTTCCATAAGCACTTCATTTAGTATAAATGCAGATGGATAGAGCGGAGAGCAGTTAAGAATAAGATTCCACTGGCCCCATACGAGGCCTTATGGTATTACAGGACTAGAGAGAGCTAAGGTTTTAAATTGAAAATGAGATAAGTAATTATCTTCAATTCTTGTTCTAAGAAGGTAGTAATTAGAGTAGATCCCCACTCCTGGGTCAATACTCCCAGCTCACAACCTAATAGAATTCCCCAGCTTGATGTTAACAGAATAAATAGAAGAATATATCTTCAAATCTGTGGGGAAGACAAGAAGATGATAGGGGATCTTACTCCTATAATTGTTGCCTTCAGAAGACGGGAACTACAGGTAATTTTCATAAGAGATTACCACTACTGGAACCTATAACACCCTGGAGTATCTTTAAGAAAGAAGAAAAGGCCTCATTAGAGGCTCAATCCTAAAATCCTTTCAATTCCCGTATATTGAAGTGTGAAGATGCAAAATGATGCAAAATAACTCCCAACTCAGGTAATGGTATAATCTGGAAGAAATACATGTTTTAAAACAAATTCCCAATGATGCCAAAATATGGAAACAACTACTTAGAATACAGAGCAGTATAAAAGAGCAAGATCAAGAAATGGAACAGAGAATATACTTCTCAAAGTCAGAAAGATAAGGATGTACTATCTGGAAGATTAGTCAGGAGTTTGTATTTTTATTGTTGGTGGTGAACAGTGTTTAAAGGAAAGAACTCCATCTTTCTACTGGGCAGTATAGCGTTTGCATTCGTGGATCAATATGGTTACACTAATTGTATGTACCAGCATCAAGTGTTGAAAATAACTTGATCCTTCATGAGACCCATCCAATGTGACATATTGAAGAAAGAGTGACAAATCTCTCATGTTGAGAGGAGAAAGATCACGAGCAGGGGGGCAGATTGGATTTTAACAGCCAGAGCGAATATGTATGTAACTCTAACAGTTAAACTTTGAATCTCACAGGACACCGGGGCAAGAAAGACTTTATATGTCATCTAGTTTAACTCTCAAATCCTTAAGCAGAGAAGATAGTGAGAGGTTTCATGATGGTATGTCATCTAGTTTATAGGTGACTCTGGTTGCCTATTTGTAAGACTTCCTGTGAAGGTCAGTGTGAGGTACTGAGTGACAAAAGGAGGAAGAAATAAAATAAGAAATTACTTCCGGGAAACACCATTGGAGAGCAGTTACATTTTCTATGGTTTGGACTAGGAATGCTTAACACAGAGTTAGCAAGGAAGGCTGAGCATTTATAACCTCACGCACAGAAATTTTAAAGCTTCCACTGGATCAAAGAATGCATAGGTAGTTATGTCTTTTTAAAAATTGCTTTAGCATCAGAAGCAGGAAGCTTGTTGAGTGTTGGTAAAAGCACCAATTCTATTTCCATTTTTATTCCTCTTCCAATTTTATATAAAAGGTACTTTAAAATTTTTATTTATTTTTTTATACAGCAGGTTCTTATTAGTTATCTATTTTATACATATTAGTGTATATATGTCAATCCCAATCTCCCCATTCATCCCTCCACCCACCCCCACCCACCCCTTTCCCCCCTTGGTGTCCATACGTTTGTTCTCTACATCCATGTCTCTATTTCTGCCTTGCAAACCAATTCATCTGTACCATTTTGCTGGGTTCCACATATATATGTTAATATATGATATTTGTTTTTCTCTTTCTGACTTACTTCACTCCATATGACAGTCTCTAGGTCCATCCACGTCTCTGCAAATGACCCAGTTTTGCTCCTTTTTATGGCTGAGTAATATTCCATTGTATACATGTACTACATCTTCTTTATCCATTCATCTGTCGTTGGATATTCAGGTTGCTTCCATGACCTGGCTATTGTAAATAGTGCTGCAATGAACATTGGGGTGCATGTGTCTTTTTGAATTAGGGTTTTCTCTGGGTATATGATGAGAAGTGGGATGGCTGGGTCATATGGTAATTCTATTTTTAGTCTTTGAAGAAACCTCCATACTATTCTCCATAGTGGCTGTATCAATTAACATTCCCACCAACAGTGCAAGAGGATTCCCTTTTCTCCACACCCTCTCCAGCATTTACTGTTTGTAGATTTTCAGATAATGCCCATTCTAATCAGTGTGAGGTGATACCTCATTCTAGTTTTGATTTGCATTTCTCTAATAATTAGTGATGTTGAGCATCTTTTCATGTGCCTCTTGGCCATCTGTATGTCTTCTTTGGTGAATGTCTATTTAGGTCTTCTGTCCATTTATTGATTGGGCTGTTTTTTTTTAATATTGAGCTGCATGAGCTGTTTATATATTTTGGAGATTAATCTTTCGTCCCTTGATTCATTTGCAAATATTTTCTCCCATTCTGAGGGTTGTCTTTTCATCATTTTTATGGTTCCCTTTGCTGTGCAAAAGCTTTTAAGTTTCATTAGGTCCCATTTATTTTTGTTTTTATTTCCATTACTCTAGGAGGTGGGTCAGAAAAGATCTTGCTGTGATTTATATCAAAGTGGGTTCTTCCTATGTTTTCCTGCAAGAGTTTTATAGTGTCTGATCTTACATTTAAGTCTTTAATCCATTTTGAGTTTATTTTTGTGTATGGTGTTAGGGAGTGTTCTAATTAAATTCTTTTACATGTAGCTGTCCAGTTTTACCAGCACCACTTACTGAAGAGACTGTCTTTTCTCCATTGTATATCCTTGCCTCCTTTGTCATAGATTAGTTGACCATAGGTGTGTGGGTTTATCTCTGGGCTTTCTATCCTGTTCCATTGATCTATATTTCTGTTTTTGTGCCAGTACCATATTTTCTTGATTACTGTAACTTCGTAGTATAGTCTGAAGTCAGGGTGTCTGATTCCTCCAGCTCCATTTTTTCCCCTCAAGATTGCTTTGGCTATTTGGGGTCTTTTGTGTCTCTGTAGAAATTTTAAGATTTTTGTTCTCATTCTGTAAAAAATGTCATTGGTAATTTGATAGGGATTGCATTGAATCTGTAGATTGCTTTGGGTAGTATAGTCATTTTCACAATATTGATTCTTCCAATCCAAGAACATGGTATATCTCTCCGTCTGTTTGTGTCACCTTTGATTTGTTTCATCAGTGTCATAGTTTTCTGAGTACAGGTATTTTACCTCCTTAGGTAGGTTTATTCCTAGGTATTTTATCCTTTTTGTTGCAGTGGTGAATGGGATTGTGTCCTTAATTTTGCTTTCTGATCTTTTGTTTCTAGTGTAGGAATGCAAGAGATTTCTGTGCATGAATTTTGTATCCTGAAACTTTACCAAATTAATTGATTTGCTCTATTAATTTTCTGGTGGCATCTTTAGGATTTTCTATGTATAGTATCATGTCATCTGCAAACAGTGATGGCTTTACTTCTTCTTTTCTGATTTGGATTCCTTTTATTTTTTTTTCTTCTCTGATTGCTGTGGCTAAAACTTCCAAAACTATGTTGAATAATAGTGGTGAGAGTGGGCAACCTTGTCTTGTTCCTGATCTTAGAGGAAATGGTTTCAGTTTTTCACCATAGAGAATGATGTTGGCTGTGGGTTTGTCATATATGGCCTTTATTATGTTGAGGTAGGTTCCCCCTCTGCCTACATTCTGGAGAGTGTTTATCATAAATGGGTGTTGAAAGCTTTTTCTGCATCTAGTAAGATTATCATATAGTTTTTATCCTTCAATTTGTTAATATGGTGTATCACATTGATTAATTTGTGTATATTGAAGAATTCTTACATTCCTGGGATAAACCACACTTGATCATGGTGTATGGCCCTTTTGATGTACAGTTGGATTCTGTTAGCTAGTATTTTGTTGAGGATTTTTGCATCTATATTCATCAGTGATATTGGTCTGTAATTTCCTTTTTTTGTAGAATCTTTGTCTGGTTTTGGTATCAGGGTGATGGTGGCCTCGTAGAATGAGTTTGGGAGTGTTCCCTCCTCTGCAATTTTTTGAAAGAGTTTGAGAATGATGGGTGTTAGCTCTTCTCTAAAGGTTTGATAGAATTTGCCTGTGAAGCCATCTGGTCCTGGACTTCTGTTTGTTGGAAGATTTTTAATCAGTTTCAATTTCATTACTTGTGATTGGTCTGTTCATATTTTCTATTTCTTCCTGGTTCAGTCTTGGAAGGTTATACCTTTCTAAGAATTTGTCCATTTCTTCCAGGTTGTCCATTTTATTTTCCTAGAGTTGCTTGTAGTAGTCTCTTATGGTACTTTGTATTTCTGTAGTGTCTGTTGTAACTTCTCCTTTTTCATATCTAATTTTATTGATTTGAGTCCTCTCCCTCTTTTTCTTGATGAGTCTGGCTAAAGGTTTATCAATTTTCTTTATCTTCACAAAGAACCAGGTTTTAGTTTTATTGATCTTTGCTATTGTTTTCTTTGTTTTTATTTATTTCTTCTCTGATCTTTATGTTTTCTTTCCTTTTACTAGCTTTGGGTTTTGTTTGTTTTTCTTTCTCTAGTTCCTTTAGGTGTAAAGTTGGATTGTTTATTTGAGATTTTTCTTGTTTCTTGAGGTAGGATTGTATTGCTATAAACTTCCCTCTTAGAACTGCTTTTGCTGCACCCCCTAGGTTTCGGATCATTTGTTTTCATTGTCATTTGTCTTTAGCTATTTTTTGATTTCCTCTTTGATTTCTCCAGTAATCTCTTGGTTATTTGGTAACGTATTGTTTAGCCTCTATGTGTTTGTGTTGTTTACATTTTTTTCCCTGTAATTGATTTCTAGTCTCATAGTGTTGTGATCAGAAAAGATGCTTGACTTGATTTCAGTTTTCTCAAATTTACTGAGGCTTGATTTGTGACCCAAGATGTGATCTATCCTGGAGAATGTTCTGTATGCATTTGAGAAGAAAGTGTAATCTGCTTTTTTTGGATGGAATGTCCTGTAAATATCAATTAAATCTCTCTGGTAATTGTGTCGTTTAAAGCTTGTGTTTCCTTATTAGTTTTCTGTCTGGATGATCTGTCCATTGGTGTAAGTGTGGTGTTAAAGTCCCCCACTATTTTTATGTTACTGTCGATTTCCTCTTTTATAGTTGTTAGCTTTTGCCTTATATATTGAGGTGCTCCTATGTTGGGTGCATATATACTTATAATTGTTATATCTTGTTCTTGGATTGATCCCTCAATCATTATGTTGGTTCTTCCTTGTCTCTTGTAACATCTTTATTTTAAAGTCTATTTTATCTGATATGAGTATTGCTACTCCAGCTTTCTTTTGATTTCCATTTGCATGGAATATGTTTCCATCCCCTCACTTTCAGTCTGTATGTGTCCCTAAGTCTGAAGTGCATCTCTTGTAGACAGAATATACATGGGACTTGTTTTTGTAGCCATTCAGCGAGCCTGCGTCTTTTGGTTGGAGGCTTTAATCCATTCACATTTAAGGTGATTATCAATATGTATATTCCTAATACTATTTTCTTAATTGTTTTGGGTTTGTGTTTGTAGGTCCTTATCTCCCCTTGCATTTCCCACTTAGAGAATTCCTTTAGCATTTGTTGTAAAGCTGGTTTGGTGGTGCTGAATTCTCTTAGCTTTTGCTTGTCTGTAAAGCTTTTGATTTCTCCATTGAATCTGAGTGAGATCCTTGCTGGGTAGAGTAATCTTCATTGTAGGTTCTTCCCTTTCACCACTTTGAATATATCGTACCACTCCCTTCTGGTTTGTAGAGTTTCTGCTGAGAAATCAGCTGTTCACCTTATGGGAGTTACCTTGTATATTTTTTGTCATTTTTGCCTTGTTGCTTTCAATAATTTTTCTTTGTCTTTAATTTTTGTCAATTTGATTACTCTATGTCTCAGCATGTTTCTCCTTGGGTTTATCCTCCCTGGGACTCTCTGCACTTCCTGGACTTGGGTGGCTATTTCCTTTCCCATGTTAGGGAAGTTTTCGACTATAATCTAATGTCTTCAGATATTTTCTTGGGTCCTTTCTCTCTCTCTTCTCCTTCTAGGACCCCTATAATGCAAATGTTGGTGCATTTAATGTTGTCCCAGAAGTCTCTTAGGCTGTCTTCATTTCTTTTCATTCTTTTTTCTTTATACCGTTCCATGGCAGTGAATTCCACCATTCTGTCTTCCGGGTCACTTATCCATTCTTGTGCATCAGTTATTCTGCTATTGATTCCTTCTAGTATATTTTTCATTTCAGTTATTTTATTGTTCATCTCTGTTTGTTTGTTCTTTAATTCTTCTAGGTGTTTGTTCTCTAATTCTTCTAGGTCTTTATTAAACATGTCTTGCATCTTCTCTATCTTTGTCTCCATTCTTTTTCCGAGGAGAATGGATCATTTTCATTATCATTATTCTGAATTCTTTTTCTGGAAGGTTGCCTATCTCCACTTCATTTAATTGCTTTTATGGGGTTTTATCATGTTCCTTCATCTGGTACATAGTCCTCTGCCTTTTCAATTTGTCTATTTTTCTGAGAATGTGGTTTTAGTTCCACAGCCTGCAGGATTGTAGTTCTTCCTAAGGTACATTTTCATTAGAGGAATTAGGTAGCTAATTCTCTTGGAAAGATTCAGCTGTCACCGAGTAACACAATCTTTTCCTGCCCTCCTCACCCAGGCTGGAGTGGCTCTTGTTTGTGACTAGACTTCAGCAAAGAGTGGCTCTTGTTTGCTGGGACACTTCAGGCTGCAGGGACAGCTGACAGGAGGGTAGTAACAGCTAAAGTGTCAAGTCATGCCTTTCCCAATTCCATTTGCTTTGGGAACGTGCTAACCCGAAAGTCCATAAACTATTTAAGAACAAGTATTAGTAGATAGTTCAGGATTCTGTTCCTCTCCATAGTCCACTGAAGGGGGAAAATAATGTTTTTTTTTTTTTTCATTTAAGACCATCGTATTTAAGTGATTTTATGGTCATGGCTGCAAAATACTTTGGAAAAGTATCCCAGGACATGTATCATGTTGACGTTCAAGCAACCAAAGAATTAAGTCAACTTAAAATATTTTTAACCCTATATATAAGGACTAGTGGAGAACATTTTTTTTTTCAGTGAAGGATCACAAAATACTAGTTTGATATCAGATAAAACAAAAAATAGTTTAGATTTCCAGTGTATGTAGGAGTATATTTTTTATGGACTAATGAAAGAAAAAAGTCATTCATGGACTAATATTCCCTTTCAATGTTAGCTGTGATAATGTGCATAGGAGGGGTTGGATAAAATTCACAAATCAACAATATGCAAAGCACCACTGAAATGAAATAAGCACTGTGGGGAGTCAAAACTGTATATGACACAGTTCCTAGTTTCAAGGATCTTCCTAACTTATTGGAAAGACAATTATATGTGTCACTGTCATGAAATATTATCCCAACCGACACCAAGTTTTACCTAAGTAAAAATGATGATTTTGCCATTTTAGAGTTACAGTGTGGTTTTCTAGAATGAAGATTTGCCTGGGAGTAAAATGCCTCAGTCAATGCCCAAACACGGACACTTAATAGCTACTTAATGTCTCTGTATTCAGTTTCTATAAGCAGGCTGGACTAGGTTATGTATTTTCAAGTTCAAACATTTGGCAATTTATGATATCTTAAGAATATGTGCTATGTTTGTATAATGGTTTACAATGCAGCTAATAGGTAAAATTAGTAAATTATTAAAAATTTTACCCAAGATCTAAGTGAATTTAGGTTAACAAAAGCAGTTCCGTGTTCTAAAAATGCTTTTGCTAGGTCCCTTCCCACTAGTGTAATTAGGAGTTTTACAAATGAGTATACTTTTATTATGTTTAAATAAGACAAACTGAACTTCTATATGGTGCCACTATTTATACATGAGGTGTTAGCTTTTTGGTTTATCGTACTGACTTCGGTCCATCCCCCAAGTGGTTTTAACTGAAGGCAAGGTTATCTTGCCATCCTTGATTTGGGGCAATCAGCCATCACACAACAATTCCTGGTAATAAACATTAGAAGGAGAGGCCTGCAAACAGCTCCAGAATGATAAATAAGGATATCGTTTTCCAAATAGGAAACAGGAGGAGGTTAAATTAAAATAAACCACTATGAGGTTTCTTACAGAATTATCATCACCTGCCTTTCAAAATAAGAATAATCATTATGTGCGAGGGCAATTGTTCATCAGAACATCTTGTTTACTTGGCTGATTGTTCTCCCCAGGTATAATGCTTTTCAACAGATCAATCAACACTTTCAATAGGCTTTTCAAGACCATTTAACAGGATAATTTGGTCAAATGGCACATGTTATATAAATTGCCCTCCCTTGGCTTTCCCCATCATAGACACACCCAAGAGTTTTGTGCAGACATGTCATCACATTCTGGCTCTTCCACTTTCCTGGAAAGTTGGGAAAGTTACTTCAAATTTTTGAGTTTCATTTTCCTCATCTATGAAATGAATGTCATAATATCTACTGGCTGACTTAACATGAGGACAAAGTGTGTTCATGTGAATAACAAACCTAATGTGACCAGAACACACAGGCACCAAATAAATGGTGATTACAATTATCCTAACCTATGAGAGGACTCAGCACCCTAAGTAACTTGAAAAGGCAATGATTAACCCTGTCTTGCATGTCTATTCTTTTTTTTTTTTTTTTGCGGTATGCCGGCCTCTCACTGTTGTGGCCTCTCCCGTTGCGGAGCACAGGCTCCGGACGCGCAGGCTCTGCGGCCGTGGCTCACGGGCCCAGCCACTCCGTGGCATGTGGGATCTTCCCGGACCGGGGCACGAACCCGTGTCCCCTGCATCAGCAGGCGGACTCTCAACCACTGCGTCACCAGGGAAGCCCCATGTCTGTTCTTTTTAAAGAATAAGTACTGGTATGTCTTTATATATAGAATGCATGCATTCCTGAAAAGTGAGGGGCAGACAATCTCCTCTGTGCATAAAAATCTGTATTTTATTACTTAGTGTCATAGTCACTCAGGCTGCTATAAACAGATTATCATATACTGGGTGGCTTATAAACAACAGAAATCTATTTCTCAAGTTCTGGAGGCTGAGAAGTCCAAGATCAAGGTGCCATCAGATTCTGTGTCTGGTGAGAGCCTGCTTCCTTATTCATAGAGGACCATCTTCTCACTGTGTTCTCACACGGCAGAAGGGGAAGGGTGCTCTCTGGGATCTCTTTTATAAGAAGAGTACTAATCCCCCTAATGAGGTCTCCACTCTCATGACCTAATCACTTCCCCAAAACCCCACCTCCTGGCACAAATCACATTAGGTGTTAAGATTTCAACATACGAATTTTGGAGGGATATAAACATTGTCTCTAGTAATTAATTACATTAAAAATGAGAAAAGTATTTTTTTGGGATGGAAGGGAATCAGCTCTAACCTTGACTCATTACGTCTCTGGCAGAACAATTTCAGACGTGCTGTTTGGTTGGGTTATTTGTTGATCTCATTGCATAGAATGAAGAAAAATCATGGGGTGGTAGAAGCAGGGAACACCACTGGGTAGGGTTGAAGCAGGTTGTGGTAGCAGAGAAGGAACAGGTAAGAATAAGTTACAAGGAGTTGGAGCTCTTCAGGGGCCAGCAATCAAAGCTCACTATGCCAACATAGGCAAGGTATGAACTCTGGTATACGGTTGTTCAGGAGATGGAAAATGAGTAAGAGGAGGAGGCTTCCATGAGTTACTTTACACAGAGTTGACACAGGATGCCTGTTTTCTAGATGTTTCCGGGATGGTGGGACTTTCCAGGATGTGGAACTTTTAGTCCTAAAACTGAGACAGTTCCAGGCACCTAGTTCAGGCTCATTGGTAGTAAAGAGCAAAGGAGATAGTGGCTCTGGAACTTTGTAGTAAATTTTATGATTCACAATTCCTGGATTATATGTAATATATACGAAACTGGAATTTATTTTCAGGATACCAAGATGATGTACTATCTAAATTATTTAAAAATTGTTTTAAAATATAGTCTATCTACAGTACGCATTAGCTGATTTTATTTGTTTTTAAATCTAGCTCATGAGTAAGAAAATGGAAATATTGTTAACAATCAAACAAAAAGATTGCTAAATAACAATAAATCTGGTTTACAGCTAACACCTTAATGCCACCACTTAAAATTAGTTTTCAAATGCTCTTAATTTGCATATGTGTTAAAAAGTTTTTGAATTTCAAACATTTTAAACTTTTTTCTAAATAACAGGATAAATAAAAAATTTCTGACTTTTTTTTATAGAACAAAACATTGACTTTGAGTTCCAGAAGAAGAATTATAGTTCACGTTATGTACAATCAAAATATTCAACGTTAATTATAGATTTTGCACTTTTCAAAGACCAATACTTATTCCGGAATATGTATGTATGCTCTCAAGTCTCTGTTGTAAAAGGCAATGAGACAGGTAATTAAAATGTATGTTTACAGCACAGTAAGTTTTTATGTCAAATTTTTAATTGTGGGATTTGATTAGCTATTAATCTGCGTCCCTTACTGTTAGGAAAAAAAATGCATCGAATATGCATGGTTTTCAAGATGTAGAAGGATATACAGATGCTAAAGAAATAAATCCTTAGATAGTAAGTTATTGAACTGAAAGAAAACCTGGCATTGTCCAACAGTCCACCTATTGGAGCTAATGTCAGTCTGTGGTGAGTCTTGAGTGGAATCAGGAAGATGCAGCTTAAGTCCAGTAATAAATACTCAGCCCTCAGCACAGGGCCTGCACAGTGAACTCAATAAATATTAGTGGCAATAATAATTTAACAACTCTTCTCAATTAACCAGCCCTGGGATCTTTTATATTCCAGCTTATCCTCCTAATCATTATTAGTTCCATCATCTTTCAGCAAATGGATTAGACATGTAAATAGTAGAAGAGAGAGAAGGCAAAAGTAAAAAAAAAATCTGTGAATTTTATTAATTATTAACAAACCCTTATAAAGGCAGAGAGAGATTAGGGTGACCTGAATGGTTAAAATCATGACTAAAAGGTTTTTTTTTATGAACCTCTCAATGCCATTCTGTACTCCTTAGTACTTTTTAATCAAGAACTGACTGCAGTGACATTTTTGATGGTAAGAAATCTTGAGAAAAGTAAAAAGTGTGTGTGGTTTTCTGCTTCACTTGGTTGTCAAGAGAATTGGAATAAAATAACCGTTTAAAATCAAGAGATGGAGCAGGGGACACTACTCTGAAGAACACAGTACTTTCAATGTTTCATGAATGTTATGAGTCACAGGAACAGCTACCCAAGGGGCTCCTATCTTGAAGACTGAAAAATTATGAGTAAAAAGGAACTAGAAAAATAAAAGAGTAAGACCATCTCTCCTCCTCTGATGACTACCCTGTAGGCTCCCTTAGACAGCCTTTCTCTTGGTGTTCTAAATCAATGCTCCTCAAACTCTAATGTGCTTATAAACCACCTGGGGATCATGTTAAAATGCACATGCTGATTCTGTAAACCTGGATTGTAGCCTGAGATTCCGTGTTTTTTAACAAGCTCCTAAGCAACACTGCCAGTCCAAGGACTGCACTGTGAGTAACACGCCTCCATGTTACTTCCATTTAGTATCGTCCCTTATGCTTATGGTGACTGTACATTCTGTACTTTTCAGGACAGCCTCAACTTTATTGATATTTCATTATTTTCATCAGTCGATTAGTTAGCTAAACTGATGTAATTGTTATACTTTTTGGAGGCTGTTCATATAAAAGATTTCCCTTCTCAGAAAATATCATGTCAATCTAGATCATTTCAGTTTGGGATTTAGAAGATAGATTTATCACAAGTGACCTAGCAAATAATATTCTCTCTTCTTTTGAGACTTCCCATTTTACTCCAGTACCCCTTTTTGTGTCTGCAGAGCAACTCGGCTAGAACAAAGACACCGTTATTTTCTGCTAGTCAAGACAAAATGAGCCATCCTTGAAGGAAGAAATTCTGGGATGGGCCAGACCCCTGGGCTAGGTATTACAACTGAGAAAAAGGGAGAATTTGACTTAGGAAACTTTTCTGATGGTCATTCCTGGCTTCCTTCTCTATCAAAAAATAAATTGTAGAAAATCTCTTCTCTGGTCTCCAGGCTCCAAGCTCTAAATCTTGGGCTAATGCATTGATGAAATTTTACTGTGCTCAGGAGAAAAGAGTTATTTTCTTGCTCTGTCATCTACCAGTTGTTTGACATTGGTCAAACTACTTTACTTCACCTTTTTGAGCTTCTGTTTTCTTTTTCTTTTCTTTCTTTTTTTTTTTTTTTAACGGGGGAAAATGAGGTTAGGGAAGCTCCAAGTTTAAAAAGAAAATATATCCCCCAAAGATGATTAGAAACCAAGATTATCTAGGGCATATCTGGATTCCTGATAATAGTATTTTAAAAGTTGCAGTAATATGTCTCTATTTAGAGTTAACTCTTTAGCAGAATGCTACTTTTGGGAGTCACCTTAGCTCTCTTGACCTCAAAGTTCATCTCAATAAAGAGAATGATCATTTTTTAATATGATGACTAAAGTCATCTTTTCCAAACTCTAAATCACTGAGATAGAAATGAGAAACTAAAATAATATTCACCACCTCATTAAAAGAGATGAACAGCAATTACATGGGCATATATGTCAGTCTGGTTTCTCCAAGACCTGAATGAATGAATGAATAAAATCATGGACAAGTTCTGCAAACCTTGTTACAGAAGATAAAGTCTTTAGTACCTAAATTAAAATAGAAGCACTATAATTTTTCTCCAGCATTTGAATTACTTTCAATTCATAATTTTAAAAGAAATGACAGTGGATCAGAATTTTAGGAAAATTCAAATTCTGGGCAGGAACACAACACATTATTATGCAGAAGGTGAAAATTAAACATTTACAAATTATCTCTAGAAAGCATTTTTGTGAAAGTTTATTTAAAGTGTATCTTGAAGAGAAGAAATATTGATATGGAACACCACAGTGAACCACAAAAATACTTGGGTCCCTTAATTCCATAATGATTTTCAAATAACACCACCCAAATAGAAAACCACAATCCCGTATAAGTGCAATATTTCCCCTCCCAACTCCTGAGCAAATTCATGGATTCAGACTGATGATTTCAGGTCATAATCATTTAAAAATAACTGTCATTTTGGGTCGCCTACAGTACCACGAAGCGTGGATGTCTGTGTTCGATTATAGGTCAAAAATTCATTCCAGGAAGCAATCAAAAACTGTTTTAACTTTGAAATATTCAAAATGCAAAAGAAAATCCAAGAAATGAAACTTGCTAGATGATTCTGTTGCCTTTTTCTAATACTGATTTCTAGATGAGAATTGCTAAAATGTGTTGCCTTTAAGAGTCCTAATTAGAGGACCATACTTAATGGCTGCATCTTCTAGACACTATGTAATATCTAGTGAAGGAATTAAACAAAATATATAAGCTTTGAAACTGGTGTCAAATGGGGAAAAAGCTTTCAATCAAGTAACCATAATTTTAGTCTATATTTGAAAAGGAGTTTTCCAACCGAAACCACATGGATTGTGCTCAATGGACTATATACAGATAATTTGTCACTCTGTCTTATATCAACTATGCTCTTTTTATCCATAAGCTCAGTTCCTAGGTAAGAAAGAAAATATTCTATTTTAAAAATATGGAGATATTTGTCTTAAGTAGAATCTCTTTTTGTAGGCTGTCCAAGAGAGAAAAAAATGGATTCTATCAAAACTAACTTTAGTCTTAAAGTTTCTTTAGTCATTTAGTTTTCTAAAATCATCATGCACAGCAATCTTTTTCATACAATGTCACACACTTAATCTTAGAAATAAAACATTACTAGATAGAAGGAATACATAAAGAGAATTTAATTCTCTTACTGTCCATGAATTAATAATAGAAGCTTTATTTTTCTCATTGCATTTCTAATGAGTGAAGACTGACAATCCTCTCTGAACACAAATTCCAGTAACTCAGAACCGTGATGAGGCTGAAGAATTTAAAATATTTTCTACACTTAAGAACCGCTCTTTCAAAAAGACTTGAAGAAGTTCAAGATGGCCATAAAGTTACAAGATGGCATATGTAACCTTTAAGGAAAAAAATAAAATATCTAGGTCATAAAATAAATCACCTGATTTTTTCTTGTTGTTTTACCATGCAGTTATAATTCTCCGCTTGCTACAGTGAGCATTTGTCTGCTCAGAGTTCTATTGGAAAATACACTTTATTAACCCAAACTTACCTACTCCCACCGTGTTCACAATGTTATAATACAATATTTAATAATAGCCCTAAAGTGAAAATAAGACCTTAGAAGATACTGAATTACTTTCTGACACATAGAGATTAATTAACTCATAGATTATCTGCCTCACTTAGATTAACTCTCAGTTGGCTAAGGCATTTGAGAAAACAGAACCCAAATCTTAATAATTCTAATAAAATTTACCCTGTATGTAGTTGATACTTACAAAATGTAAGGAGGGCTTCCCTGGTGGCGCAGTGGTTGAGAGTCCGCCTGCCGATGCAGGGGACACTGGTTCGTGCTCCAGTCCGGGAGGATCCCACATGCTGCAGAGCGGCTGGGCCCGTGAGCCATGGCCGCTGAGCCTGCGCGTCCGGAGCCTGTGCTCCGCAACGCGAGAGGCCACAACAGTGAGAGGCCCGCGTACCACAAAAAAAAAAAAAAGTAAGGAAAATTCACAGAATTATAGCAAAGATACCTAAAACAAGGTGGGAAGATAACAATAGAAATATTAGTGGGTCTCTCAAGACTGTGCTTAGTATTTATTAGTTTAGATAATTCTAAGCGTTTAACTTATGAGAATTAACTGAAAATTAGGAGACTTGAAAGCTAAGATCTGGAGATAGAAGGGGTCAAGAGAATGAGTCCAACCCCCTCATTTTACTGAGGAGAAAGCCAAAGCCCAGAGGTTAAGTGATTAGGCTGGGACCAATAACTAAGTCTGATGTCCCACTCAATGTATTTTCCAAAACAGGACATAAAAAGAATATACAAAATGTAGCCTAAGATTTGGGGGTGGGGGAAGCACATCTATTGCTGGGCAGGCATGGAAATTATCAGCATTTAAAGAATAAGTTACTAGGAGTCAAGCGTTATTCTAGACAATTTTATGTGTCTATTGTGCTTGATCTCATAGCACCCCTATGAAGAAGGTACCATGCTTGGTTTAGAGATAAAGAAACTGAAGCTCAGAGAGGTCATCCTGACCCTAAGTTCTATGCATTTCCACTGTACTTGCCCCAGACACGGACTGATCCTATTTCTCTGGCCATTGGTTGACTTCTGAATGTACTATTAGCTCACACGCCCTTTTGACAAATGTCTACGAAGCCTTTGCTTTGTGCCAAAACCCCTCCTGGGAGTTGGCTGTGCATTGAAGAACAAAAGAGGTTTGACCCCTGCCCTCAGGGAGTCAGTGGACACAGGAACCAGCTCTACTATTTCTTAACCCAAGAGTGTCTCTTTTGCTCTTTCAGGCCTGGCTACCCTCACTTCAGACCACTCTTTGGAAGCTGTGATAATGATCAGATCCTCAGTAAAATCATTTGAAAACTTAGTATTAGCCTTTCATATTCTACTTCTCCTCTGAAAGGATATTAATGCAAATAGTTTCAATAACAGTTGGCAAACACATTTTACACAGTGGTTTTCCACAGTATGGAAATATCAAACTTCAAAATTGCTTCAGGATTAAATACATTCTTAAAATTTTACATTTTTGAAGGTTCATTAATTTAACTATGCTGGAATCTAAGCATAGAGCAATACTTTTTAAAAGTTGAGTTTATTTTTAGACTCTATTCAATAGAGATCGATCAGGAAAAAAGTGACCATAAAGCATAGACCCCAGGAATTGTGACAGTATAATGCCTGAAACACCAGTGCTGAAAACATAAACCATTCTTATATCGTATGTCAAATATATCCTGTGCATAACATAAAAGAGTACTCAAAAGAATGAATAGCTTGGGATATGGTCTTGTCCAGTCATTTTATGAATATCCACTGTCAAATTCACATACATAACTTTGTTTCATGTTTGAAAACAATGCTAATCATTCTGTCACCAATCAGACCTGTGTAGGTGCAGCCCAGATAAGAATGATGCATGTTAGAGGGGCGTGTGTATACTGCCTAGATGAGATCGGTCCTTGATTTGCAGCCACAGCTGCTAATGGCCAAGCATACAACTATTTTCAACCACTCCACCTAGATTCACATTCTACTCTGCTCTGTTGCTTTAAAAAGCACCAGAATGCTTGCCTGCTTCCACTGTGTCCTGGCAAGCCATCATTCTACAGACTAATTTTAATTTGAGCTTGGCATGTCACCACACGTGTGTGGGAGCATCAGTCTTCAGAAACGTGATGACTGTGTTCTTGAAGCACACATGCGGGATGTCATGCAAAAGACTACAGAGCACTTTGAAGAGTTAACACTGTATCCCAGAGTGATGATAAATCCCTAGATGTGCACTTCCACATAACAGAGATCCTCCTTGGTATCGCAGAGATGAAAAGTGCCATCCACCAGTGCTCTCTCCCATGATGTGCTGACAAGAAAGCACAGTGATACCTCAATTTACAAATCCACCGGAAAAAAATGCCCTTTGAGGAAATTTGGTCTGGGTGAGGGAAAGTTCCTGACTCTTCAGTGCTTTGGCCGCTGCTGAGTCAGATCAGGCATTTTTTCTGCAAATCTTTCCCTGACCCACAAAGCAGAATTGATCCTTTTCTCCTTGTACCTCTACTAGTCCTTAGATATGCCCCTATGATTGCACAAACTTATGTTCCCCTCCTCTACTAGACTCAGCTCTGCTTCTTCTCTAGCATGTTGCATAGTGTCTGGCATAACATTTTTGTTGATTGAAGATGGATGGATGGATGGATGTATGGATGGAGAGGAGGAAATGAGACTCACCTCTAAGTGAAT
The DNA here is from genome assembly GCF_005190385.1 of Monodon monoceros. Classification (NCBI taxonomy): domain Eukaryota; kingdom Metazoa; phylum Chordata; class Mammalia; order Artiodactyla; family Monodontidae; genus Monodon; species Monodon monoceros. Next base: position 28,355,421 of record NW_021703767.1, on the reverse strand, counting down.
CTTGGATGGCCTTGGGCCTGTTGAACTAGAGCCAACATACCCACTGCTTCTATAGTTAAATCAACTTAGAGAGTAAAACGGAGGGAAGTAATGTCTGAACAATAGTCATATGACGTCTATGTCACTTGATGGGAGGATCTACAGAAAGGAGGAGAAGCATCCTCCATTTTAACCAAGGTTCTTGGGGATCAGGTTCCCTCCTGATTTGAGGAGAAAAGGGAAGATTATTACTCTGTCAAGGTCCAGGGAAGAAGGCAGACAAGAATGGTCTAGAAAAGAATAGGAGTTTTGAAATTTGACACACTTGGGGACCAACCAGAATTTAGCCAATTAATAGTTAGTTGGGCGATTTGGGCAAGTTGTTCAGTTTCACTGAATCCCTGGTTCTCCATTTATAAGTTGAAAATCATAATATCAATATTGCAGTGTGGATATAAGAATTCAAAATAACATCTGTAGAGTGCCTGGCACAGAGAGGCACTCAATAAATATTTTTATTTACAATCATGCTTAGGTTTATTTTTTAGTTATGTAACAAAGTCTTTATGTTACTATTGTTGGAAGTATTCTCTTGTTAATTGAGATATATCTGTAGGAAAAATAATTCTGTTTAGAAGAGATAATTAATCGTTTAGCACCTAACATCAAGCATAGTACTCATCAGGGAAGAGGGCCTGTATATTCTTTGTAAATTGTCAGATAAAGTGAGTTGGCCACAAAAAGATCCGTACCTGCAAGGCTGAGCTACACAGTCTCTAAATAAGAAGGTTAGACTTGATAGGTAGGGAACTAAGCATTTAATGGATACAGACATATCTACCTGCCTACATGCATAAGAAGGAGCTCCATAGTTGCTATTAATATTCAGGTATTTTGCTGATATGCATCTTCTACAATTATAGAACACAAATGTGGACTCAGAATATCTCTGAGTTGATTATGTCCTCATGAATCCTAGCACTAGGTTCTTAAGATGTTAATCTTTTCTTTCTTCAGAACAAGTAAAATTGGCCTCAAGAATAAACAAGTTACTTAAGAGAAGCATGACTGATGAGTCACTCTGAATGTTGCTGAACAATTCACAGGCTGTTATAGCTACAGGACCCTGTGTCCCAAACTCAACTATTGGACTTTGAGAATCACCACCCATCCTGCCTTGCTTTCAGATGACCCTCATACTAGAAGATGATAGTTGCATCAGAGAGACTGCTGACTCTCCATGTCTCAAGACATTCCTCTGAAGCCTACTCACCCTCACTCCTCTGAAGTGGCCTGTTCTCTACAATTACCTTATCATCTCCATGCTTCAACCTATTTTCATAATTTTTCCAGAACCCTAATCTCAGTCAGATGTTAGCAGATTTTATTATTAAAATGATATAAAATATAGTCTGGATGACAGGGTATATCTGTATGATTTAAGTAGCCTATTCAGTTTAAATAAATACTTAGTCACTTAAATAAAACTTAAGCACTTAGATCTGGGGCTCTTCCCCAACTCACCCATTTCCTGGTCCGCAAGAGGACCAGGGACCAGCAGCTTGCTTCCCTATTACAGATATACATTAATATGAGTTTAAAAACAATTGGAATTGATTGAGTTCCCAAGACACTGAAGTAGAAAGACACTTAGCTTACCTTCTCTCATGGGCACACCAAAATTACAACTATTTACAGAACAACTATTGATGAAAAAGGCCAGAACCTACCAGAAAAGGTCTTCTACAACTAAAGAGATAAAGAAGAAACCACAATGAGATGGGTAAGAAGGGCAGAGTTGTGGTATAGTCAAGACCCCAAACCCTCAACTGGGCAACACATAGATGGGAGAATAATTACCATTGCACAGGTTCTCCCCAAGAAGCGACTGGTCTGAACCCCACATCGGGCTCCCCAGCCTGGGGGTCCTGTGCCAGGAAGATGAGCCCCAGAATGTTTGGTTTTGAAGGCCAGCAGGGCTTACTTTTGGGAGACCCAGAGGGCTGCGGGAAAGAGAGATTCCACTCATAAAGGGCGCACACAAAATCTCACACACTCTGGGACCCAGAATAGAAGAAGTAATTTGAAAGGAGCCTGGGTCAGACCCACCTGTTGATCTTGGAGTGTCTCCTGGAGGGATAGAAGGCATCTGGAGCTCACCCTGGGGACCTAGACACTGGTTGGGAACTCATTCTACCATGTGGACTCTGGTGCTGGCAAGCACCATTTCAAAATCATCCCTCTAGCCTCTTAGCCTCAGGACAAAGTCCCATCCCTGCCCACGAGCCTGTAGGCACCAGGACTGGGATGCCTCAGGCCAAGCAATTAACTAGGCTGGGACTTAGCCCTCCCAATGAGCAGCCAGACTGTCTTAAGATCCCCTGAGCCCACAGTCACCCTTGGCCATGGCCCTGCCCTCCAGAGAGCCCAGGACCTGGCCCCACATGCCCTGGGCCCTGGCCATGCCTACCAAGCCTGATCTAGCTTCAGTACCAGCCTCACCTATCACCAGCCCGAGGACAACCACAGCCCCACAGCCTGCAATGACTGCACCCATGCCAACCACCAGCAGGCCAGCACCCAGCTGGTCCACAGCCTTGGTCACCAGCAGGCTAACACAAGCTTCAGGGCAACAAGGACCCCCATAGCTAGCTGTTCAGGAACTACCCCAAACCACCAGCAATCCAATACCACCTCTGAGATCCCTGGGCCCTGCAGCCAGACTCCAAGACCTAGCTCTGCCAGCCAATGTGCCAGCACGAGCCTCAGGACCCGGCTCCACCCACTGGTAAGCAGGTACCAGATCCAGAATCTTCTGGACCCCAACTCTGCCTACCAGTGAGCCATCACTAGCCCCAGGGAGCCCTCATGACCCTGCCCCACCAACCAGTGGCCAGCAGCCTCCACACAAGGCAGGGCTTGGCAACCAACCAAACTGGAGGCCAGCCCCACCTGTCAGACCACCTGCTGTAGTTAGCCCAACACAACTGAAGGACCCACATGGCCCACATAAGGACAGTAACACAATAATAATAGGGGAATTTAATATCCCATTACATCAATGGACAGATCATCTGACAGAAAAATTAATAAGGAAACACTGGCCTTAAACTACACCTTAGGCCAGATAGACTTAATAGAAATATATAGCACATTCCTTCCAAAAACAGCAGAATACACATTCTTTTCAAACGCACATGGAACATCCTCTGGGATAGATCACATGCTAGACCACAAAACAAGCCTCGGTAAATTTAAGAAAATTGAAAACACATCTAGTATCTTTTCTGGCAAAAACACCATGAGGCTGGAAATCACCTACAAGAAAAAAACTTCAAAAAACACAATATGCTAAACAGTATGCTGCTAAACAAACAATGGATCACTGAAGAAATTTTAAAAAAATAGACAAATGAAAACTAAAACACAATGATCCAAAATCTATGTGATTCAGCAAAAGCAGTTTGAAGAGGGAAGTTTATAACTGTATAAGTTTACCTTAGGAAACAAGAAAAATCTCAAATAAACAACCTAACATTACACCTAAAAGAACTAGAAAGAGAAGAACAAACAAAACCCAAAGTTAGTAGAAAGAAATCATAAAGATCAGAGTAGAAATAAATGAAATAGAAACAACAACACCAAAAAAGAAAAGATCAATGAAACTAAAAGCTGATTCTTTGAAAAGGTAAACAAAATTGATAAGCCTTTAGCCAGACTCACCACAAAAAAAATAAGATCAGAAATGAAAAAGCAAAAGTTAAAACTGACACCACAGAAATACAAAGGATCATAAGAGACTACTATGAACAGCTATATGCCAATAAAATGGACAACCTAGAAGAAATGGACAAATTCTTAGAAAGGCACAACCTCCCAAGACTGAACCAGGAAGAAATATAAAATATGAACAGACCGAATACCAGTAATGAAATTTAATTGGTAATTTTAAAACTCCCAACACAGAAGTCCAGGACCAGATGGCTCCACAAGTGAATTCTACCAAACATTTAGAGAAGATTTAACACTTATGCTTCTGAAACTCTTCCAAAAAATTGCAGAGGATGGAACACTTCTGAATTCATTCTATGAGGCCAGCATCACCCTGATACCAAAACCAGACAAAGCTATCACACACACAAAAAATTACAGGCCAATATCACTGATGAACATAGATACAAAAATCTTCAACAAAATACGTTAGCAAACCAAATCTAATAATACATTAAAAGGATCATACACCATGATCAAGTGGGATTTATCCCAGGGATGCAAGTATTTTTCAATGTCTGCAAATCAATCAGTGTGATACACCACATCACAAATTGAAGAATAAAACCATATGATCTTCTCAGTAGATGCAGAAAAGTTTTCGACAAAATTTAACACCCATTTATGATAAAATCTCTCCAGAATGTAGACATAAAGGGAGCATACATCAACATAATAAAGGTCACATATGACAAACCCACAGCTAACATCATACTCAATGGTGAAAAGCTGAAAGCATTTCCTCTAAGATCAGGAAGAAGTCAAAGATGCCCATTTTTGCCACTTTTATTCAACATAGTATTGGGAGTCTCAGCACAGTAATCAAGCAAGAAAAAGAAATAAAAGGAATCCAAATTGGAAAGGAAGAAGTAAAACCATCACTGTTTGCAGGTGATGTGATATTATCAATAGAAAATCCTGAAGATGCCACCAAAAAACGACCAGAGCTTATCAATGAATTTGGTAAAGTTGCAGAATAAAAGGTAATACACAGAAATCTCTTGCATTTCTATGCATTAACAATGAACTATGAGAAAGAGAAAATAAGGAAAAAATCCCATTTATAGTTGCATCAAAAAGAATAAAATACCTAGAAATAAACTACCTAGGGAGGCAAAAGACCTGTACTCATAAAACTATAAGACATTGATGAAAGAAACTGAAGATGACATAAACAGAAAGACACACTGTGTTCATGAACTGGAAGAATTAATATTGTTAATGTAAATTGTAAATGATTATACCACCCAAGGCAATCTACAGATTCAATGCAATCCCTATTAAAGTATCAATGTCAGTTTTCACAAAAGTTTTTTAAAATTTGTAGGCAAATACAAAAGACCCTGAATAGCCAAAACAATCTTGAGAAAGAAGAACAGAGCTGGAGAAATCATGCTCTATGACTTCAGACTATCCTACAAAGCTATAGTAATCAAAGTATTATGATACTGGCACAAAAACAGGCACATAGATCAGTGGAACAGAATGTAGAACCCAGAAATAAACACACACATTTATGGTCAATTAATCTATGACAAAGTAGGCAAGAATATACAATGTCTCTTCAATAAGTGGTGCTAGAAAAACTGGACAGCTACACATAAAAAAATGAAGTTAGAACACTTTCTTACACCATATACAAAAATAAACTCAAAATGGTTTAAAGGCCTAAATGTAAGACTGGAAATCATAAAACTCCTAGAAGAAAACATAAGCAGAACATCCTTTGATATAAATCATAGCAACATTTTTTAGATCTGTCTCCTAAGGCAGAGGAAACAAAAGCAAAAATAAACAAATGAGACCTAATTAAACTTAAAAGCTTTTGCACAGCAAAGGAAACCATTGACAAAATGAAAAGATAACCTACTGAACGGGAGAAAATATTTGAAAATTACATGGCTTATAAGGGGTTAATATCCAAAATACATAAATAGCTCTTAAAACTCATCAAAAAACAAACAACCTGATTTAAAAATGGGCAGAAGACCTGAATAGACTTTTTTCCAAAGAAGACATACAGATGGCACATGAAAAGATGCTCAGCATCACTAATCATAGTTTTTTTTTGCAAATCAAAATGACAATGAGATATCACCTCACACTTGTCAGAATGGCTATCATCAAAAAGACCACAAATAACAAATGTTGGCAAGGATATGGAGAAAAGGGAACCCTTGTACACTGTTGGTGGGAGTGTAACTTGGTTTAGCCACTGTGGAAAACAGTATGGAAGGGCCTCAAAAAACTAAAAATAGAACTACCATATGATTCAGCAATTCCACTCCTGGGCATATGTTCAGAGAAAACAAAAACACTCATTTGAAAAGTTATATGCATCCCAATGTTCATAGCAGAACAGTAACCAAGATATGGAGGCAATCTAAGTGTCCATCAACAGAAGAATAGGTAAAGAATAAGTAGTATATATATATATATATAATATATATATATATATATATATATATATATATATATATATACAACTGAATACTACTCAACCATAGAAAGGAAAAAATATTTGCCATTTGTAGCAACATGGATGGACCTGGAGGGTATTATGCTTAGTGAAATATGTCAGATAGAGAAAGACAAATACTGTATGTTATCACTTACACGTGGAATCTAAAAAATAAACTGAACTATTGAATATAACAAAAAAGAAACAGACTCACAGATACAGAGAGCAAACTAGTGATTACCAGTGGAGAGAAAGACGTGGCGAGGGGCAAAACAGGGAAAGGGGATTAAGAGGTACAAACTACTATGTATAAAGTAAATAAGCAACAAGGTTATATTGTAAAGCACAGGTAATATAGCCAATATTTTCTAACTTTAAATGGAGTATAATCTATAAAAATTTTGAATCGCTATGTGGTACATCTGAAATAATATAATATTCTAAACCAACTACACCTCAATAAAAACAAAACAAAACCCTCCTGAACTTCTTGAATGCCAGGGAGAAACATTATTAGAGAATAAAATCTAATGAAGATAAAGTTTTAACTAGTGAGGAAAATATCTTTGTAAAGAGATTATACCAAATTTAATTCTTAATGAATTGAATTAAGTCATTCTTAAGTAAGAATCATTATTTTAAATTATGAAATTAGTTGTGTAAAATCACTTTTTGATCAGAGCATATAAATAATATATAAAATGATAGAGTGTATAGCATGCAGTTTGGTTACAATGGATTGCACAGCTGCTTCCCCAAGTTTTTTGCACTGCATTCTGAGGATAACTACATATTGGCTTGGATGGAACTCTGAAAAGAAATGGAAACTCATTCCTATAAAAGGACTACAATCGTACTTTCCAAGAAAAGTAGTTTGAGTGATTTCCAGTAATTCTTGGGAGAAAACAGAGCAGGGAATATAATCTTAAAACATAATGGGATGGGACACAGGCTTTCAGTAAAGAGGTGGGAAAGTATACTTCTCCAAAAAGAATTCTTTATAAATCCACAAGCTGTGGGGAAAGCAGCTTTGAGAATATTTGAAGTAAAAAGGATAGAAAACAAATACTCTAATTGTTGGAGCATATTACGGTCACCTGGATGGATTAAGGATACAGAGAAATTATCTTGACAACCATCTCAGAGATTGAATAGAGGAGGAAGAGACTTGAGCTATCCATATAGATGCTGAAAATCTCACCATCTAAGAACAACAGGAAATTTCTCGGTTCTATGACTTGCAAACTAAGTCTGTCCACGGGGGAATGCCAATCCATCATCCCTCCATTCATTTACTCAATGAATACCTACTGCGTGCCTACTTTGCTTCAGAAACTGGGAATGTAAGAATAAATAAGAAAAAAACCTCTGAAATTTAACGTAACAAAATATTGCGGCAAGTACACAAATAGAGGTATGCAACAAGTGGCATAAGACAGCTCTGCAGGGTGGGGTCTACGAAGCAGACCATGGGAACACAGAAGAAGGCCAACTATGTTGGGACCTGAGAGACAGGGATGGAGGTGTGAGGGAAAAGCGTGCTGCCCAGAAGAAATCGCATCTCAGAAGCAGAGAGAAGTTTGGTATGGCTGGAACCTCTTTTTTTTTTACTGTTGTGGCCTCTCTCGTTGTGGAGCACAGGCTCGGACGCGCAGTCTCAGCGGCCTCCGTGGCATGTGGGATCTTCCCGGACCAGGGCACGAACCCGTGTCCCCTGCATCAGCAGGCGGACTCTCAACCACTGCACCACCAGGGAAGCCCTGGCTGGAACCTCTTAAAGATGGAGTCCTGTAAGACAGGTGGCTGAAGAGGTGAGCATGTGAATTTGGGAAATGAGAAACTCATCCAGTTAGTTAAGAAAAATGCAGCATAATCGGATTTGAATTTTAAGAGGTTTACACAGACTCTAGTGTGAAAAATATATTGGAGGAGAGCAGGATGGGGCTGGTGAGTCATATTGACTTCATTTTCTTTAGTCAAGGTTGCAGAATTGCTAGATCAGGGAAGTCCAGTAGACAAAATGATTTTAGATTTCGTCATGGTATTTTGATGAGCTCTCTTGTCAACAAGTTCTAGAAAGTTCAAGTTCTACTGGATGATAGTACAATTAAGTAGATTAATCTACCTTTCCAGTCTTTTCTTTCCTTGCTCTCCTATACCTCGTCACGCTCCAGTCATTAAATTCCTCATTGATCACTGTACACACCCTGTAGGTTCCAATCTCATTGCCTTTGTTCACGATGTTCTGTCCACCTGGAGTGACATCCTTTCATCTCCTAAGCATTGAAACTCTGTCCATTGTTCGGTAGGCCACCTCCCTAATACATGTATTTGTACTTGCCTTATGATACTTTCCTTATTCTATCTTGCATTACAGTCATTTAGTAACTATCTAATACTCCCTACCACATTTTAATGTACTTGAGGGCAGGAATTTTTTCATATTCCTTGGCATCATGATAATGAAGCTTATACTAGTACCACCAACAACATCTTCAGTGTTTTTCTGCCAGACTCTATAGAAAACTCTTTGTCATCTTTATTTCTAAGTAGCAGTTCAATATGCTAGTTAAAAGCAAAAATATAGCAGTCACCCAGACCCAAGTTAGCTCCTGGCTGTAACACTTATTGACTGTGTGACTTGGGGCAAGTTATTTAACCTCTTGAGCTTAAATTTTCTCATCTGTAAACTCTTAAGGTTGTTCTGATTATTGAAGTAGGCTAGTGTTTCAGAGGCATTTAGGGGAATTTCCTGGTGGTTCAGTGGTTAGGACCTGGTGCTTTCACTGCAGTAGCCTGGGTTTAATCCTTGGTAAGGAAACCAAAAAGCAATGCAAAAAAAAAAAAAAAAAAAAGTGAAATAAGAGAAAATAAAATAAAAGGCATTTAGTGCAGTGTTTAACACTTAACAAGAGTTCAGAATACAAATAATCTTTGTGATATCACTGCTAAACCCATTACACAGATACTAGGGAGTCACAAAGATGCACATGGACTCCTTTCAGGGAGCTCACAATTTGGTGGAGACCAAAACTTGTCAATGCCGTTTAATTTTGATAAATACTTATCCTGAATCTAGGAAAATATGAAAATGGCAAAGAAACATTATGAACATTTCACATTCAGACGGTTATTACAGGAAATACTTCATCATGATTAAATCATTTTCCTAATATGGCACATTTAGATTACTTCCATGTAGTACATTAACATTTTACACAAAAATTGTAATTACCCATACAATTTTATTTTAAATGATGGGAAAAAATCATCATGGGAATATATCAAGGAAGAAAGGATAAAAGATGTTGAGAATTTTTTAAAAAGCTCTTTGTTGTAGTAAACAACTGTACTTTTCACCCATTAACTTCCTCTCTTTAAGTAAGACATTTAGAGTTAAGGGAGGTCACAGAATCTTGGAGCTTGGGAAGAGCCCTCCCACACTATGCTTCCACATGGAGATAAAAGAAGGATTGCTTTCATGGGACTGGGTATTACTCCTTTATTCAAAAATTATATTTTCTTGGAAATATTTTGATAGTTAAGAATTGACTGCAGTTTCAGTCTCTTTTGTGATGACTGCAATTTCTTTGTAGAACAGTTCAGAAAAAAGATTGGAATTTTTCCTAGGTGAATTGCTGATAGAACTACACCTCTTTCTTAGTTCTTGTCCTTCTTCTGATGAAAATAAAAAGAGGTATTCTATGAGATATTGGAACCACAAAACAATGAGATAAACTCACAAATAAAATCCATCTTAAGAATAAACCAAAAAAGAAGAAAAAAGAATAAACCAGAAGTCCATGAATGCAATATTTCAACTCTAACGTAACATAAAGAGAGGGCAGGCCGAAAGAAAAAAGCCAATGGGGATGGGTTTTCTTTATCTATCTTATAATAGTTTTTCTTTTATAAAAATAATAAAAGAATAGGTGTTGGGGGAGAATTGGTGGGAAGATAAGACACGTATGCCTGGTGCTGAATAAAAGACGATTTGTACCTAGTACATTGTAGTAAGTGTTCAAGAACAGTTCAGCCATGTAAAAATATGGCCCTGTAATACTGCCAAGGTCAATCAAACTCATAGTTACTGACTCAGAAATAACTGGCCTGCTAGAATTTATACCCCCAGCTATTAGCATTTGGAAGATATATTTGAATTCTGAAAAATTAGTTGTACAAAAATTATAATAAAAAACTCATCCCTTTATTTTTCCTGGTGGATAAGACTTTAAAGAGATGCCATAAAAATCTAAAGTAGCTACCCAGTCACTCTATCACAGCACCATTATTTTCATTATTTGAATAGTAGTTATTGCTGTCTGATATTTTTCTAGTTTACATATTTATTTGTTTTGGCTTTATTTTCCTAATAGAACTTAATCTCCATAAGAACAGATATCAGGCTTTTTACTCACTGCTTCTTGAACAAATTAATTAAATATTGACTCTTTCATAAATAATAATCTGCAGAGAGTTACCCATTAAAGTTCAAATCTATATACCTCAAAACCAACAATCATAGTGTCCATGTTTGAATAAGAGTAAAAAATATGTTGAAGAGTATGTTTATTATTATCCCATTTATGCAAAAGAATGAAACAGGTTTTTTTTCAGAAAGGAACCATTTGCATGTTTGTATCATACGTTGAAAATGATGCAAGTATATAAAGAAAATACTTGCAAGTCTAAACATTTTTTTAAATTACTGAATTATAAACCATTTTTTCTTCCAGAGAATCAGATTTGGGAGGTTTTACATCCTTTAGACTTCTGTTTTACTTGATTTTGTTACAAGGAACAGGCATTACTTTCATAATTTATAAAAGAAAAAAATAGAATCATGAGGTCAAATCCTGTAATACAGTTACTTTGGAGACAACTATTGGACCAAGTTAGAATGTGAATTCATAACGAATTATGATTTTGGTTTTTCTCACTCATTCCCTCTGTGTTTCTGTTACTAGAGTAATGAAACCCCTCCCAGATTTCAGCTCCTATCCCCAACCCACCCCAGTAATATATTTTCCAACCACCTTTCTACCCATTACCATCCACCCTATTAAGATTTTTCTGCCCAATAACATTTCTAGGCTGAGCCAACTTTCAGGCTGTAGTAGATAGTAAAGAGGCAAAGGAACGATCCTGAGGGATGGGATTAAAAAGATTGAAGATAGTTGGAGGAGCTAGGCTGGGGAAAGAAGAGTTCTAAAATTTCTTCTGTTTCTTACCTTCCCCCCCTAAGAAGAGCACTTAAATGTCTCTGTACACAGGTGCAGGCAATATGTCTTAGAGCTAGAAATACTGGAGTATCAAGTATCCCCACCTCTGAGCTGGCATTTTGCCTACTCATCCATGAAGTCTCTCATTTGGTATTTCCTGAAGCCTTCTTGGAGATTGAAGGTCATAAATGTGCATGATTAATTACCTATGTTGAAACCAAAAATAATGTTTCCAGAAAATTCAGAATACAGGGTGAAGCAAGATCCCAGTGAGTGACAGCAGAAATCTCTGTTAGGGAGCCTGACAGTGATGGCTGAAGAAAGATTGAGCTCACTGGGGCAACCTAATAAACATTTCTGGTAGGTAGCATAACAAAAGGGTAAGACTAGATGATAAGAATCTGTTACAGATTGTGAAAGACACCTGATAAATTAAAAAGGACACAGGCTATGGGACAGAAACTTAGGTAAGAGAAGAGGAATATGTAAAGCAATTGTCAAGAGAATTTCACAACTTAGCTTCTACGTAAAATTAACCCATTGTGATGGGAATGTAGAAGCAGTATGGTGTCTTCCCTATATATAGATCCTTATAGGTATCTACCGCCTATGGGTAAGAACAAATGATTTGTTATTTCCCTCTTCTGGTTTATAAACTATAATTGCCTCCCTTGGGATTGTAACCGTGTGCACACAAAAACTTGCACTAAATATATTGTAGCAGTTCTGCCCAGAATCAAGCAAAGAGAGCCCAGTGTTTGCTTCATTTGAGGCCATACACTCTTGAAGACCTGCTTCTCACTGTTGAAGACCACCCTACACATTTGGAACAGTGATTGGTAGTCCAGAATACTGCAGCCATTCCACTTCTTCAGTTGTGAGGTTGGCCAAAGGTGGTTCATAACACCGGAAATTGCTGTTATACAGATACAGACAGTTTCCAAGTACAAGCTAGTTCCCAGGGGCTGGGGCAGATCCAGTCCTGATGTATACTAGTTCCTGGGCCTTGGTCTCCCATCCCTCCGCCTCTTCAGTGACCTACCCAAGGGAGGAGTAGCTGATCTTGACCTTTTTCCCCACACAATCCAGATGTGTCATACACCCCCCCTTTCTCAAGAGGCAACTCTCAGTGATGTAGCCAAGACGATATACCCTTCTAAGGGAGCTTCTCAAGTAAATCCAAGGTACCATATTTCTACCTTTCTAAATCAGGCTACAGTCTGTGGCTCTAAGGTGATTTTTTTTTTTTTTTTTTTTTAATCTTGGTCTAAACTATGTAGTCTCTGGCACTTCTCTCTCTAAAAAAAAGGAAAAACACAAATTTTATTTCTGATTGGTCACTAGTGGGTAGAGGACCCCTGTGCATGTATAACTTCTGCTTTCAAAATTAGAAATAGTGTGGCAAGGTACAAATCACTATCTTTAGATGTTCTGAAAACCTCAGGGCTTCATGATTCTCTGCAGATCAGAACTTTGTACTCATAAAGACTCTTTTGGATGTAAATGACAGAAATATAACAGCATCTATCAACAGCAAAAAGCGCATTTATTAGCTTACCTAACAGAATTCCAAGTAGGCCCATGTGGCATTGTCAGGGGTCTCTCATTCTACATCTCAGATCTGCATGGGTCACTTTTTCATTAAGTATTGACCTCAGGTTCTCGCCATGTGGCAGGAAAGGTTGTCAAGCCCATGCCCTTACAGGGTATGAGCCAAAAGAAAGAGAGATATACATATATATATTTGAAGTCTTACTCCCATTTATCGAATTGCATGAGTGTTTGGCTTGGCTGTGCTGTGCTTGGGTCACACACATGCACCCTGTAAATCACTGTAAATAGGGGATTGGGGTTCCATGACTACCCAAGTCTGATTATAATTCCCTTTCGGATGGAGGCAAGTCATGATTGGCAGTTCAGGACAGCCGCAGAAACACATGGAAAGAGGAGAGAGATTTCCTCAATGACAAAAGAAAAGCTGGGTTTAAAATCAGACTGAGAAAGTGTTGTTGCGTTGGATCTCCTTAAGCCTGTGACTGGCTGAGTTTGCAAGGTTCTACTGAGAGCCATTGTCCATCCTGTCCTGCACATGGCTTAATCAGGCGTTCAGCTAAGCACGAAAGACTCAGTACAAACCTTTGACCTCACGTCCACAGATTTGAACTGGGTCTTTGGGGTTAAACTGAAGACTTGTTTGATAAAATGAGCTGTCACTGATGCAAATTGGAATGTCAGTAATAGCCTGATTGACTTTGGTTCCAGAGCATAGGATCTGAAAAGTCATTTGTTCTGCAATCTTTTAGAAGGACAGAGGCCAGGTAATATGATCTTCTTCTATGGTGGTGTTACTGGAAAAAGGATTGGACTTTTGTTCTAGTTTCATTTTCTGCTAATATGTAGTTGTGGCTGAGGGCAGTTTACTTCACCTCGGAACTTGGTTTTCTGATGCGTTAAAGGAGGTGGTTAGATTTCCGTGGTGGCGCAGTGGTTGAGAGTCTGCCTGCCAATGCAGGAGACATGAGTTAGAGCCCTGGTCTGGGAAGATCCCACATGCCGCGGAGTGGCTGGGCCCGTGAGCCACAACTACTGAGCATGTATGCCACAACTACTGAAGCCCGTGCGCTTAGAGCCCATGCTCCGCAACAAGAGAAACCACCGCAATGAGAAGCCTGGGCACTGCAATGAAGAGTAGCCCCCGTTCGCCGCAGCTAGAGAAAGCTTGTGCGCAGCAACAAAGACCAAATGCAGCCCAAAAGTAAATAATGAAATAAATAAATTTATTTTAAAAAAAAAAAGGTGGTGGGTATGCTGGTTGATCTCCAACATTTCTGAGCTTTCACCTCTGAATTTCTAAAGTTTAACTTTTTTCATTGTTTTCCTTCTGACACGTGGGCTGGAAAAGATGAGACCATGGTAAGAGGTGGGCAAGTCATTGTACTAGACAATTGGCAAGGATGTCTAAAAGATCATTAAAAGATAGAGGGTTATCTTTTATTTTAGTTTCTCTAAAAAGATATCAACTCCAAATGCCATTCTTTGCTTTTGGATTTCAAAAAATCACTCACTTATTTTAAGGAATATTTAAAAGGACTTTATAGAAGTCCAATGAAGCAACTTCAAAAATAAATTAGAAAAAAAGACTTGAATTATAACAAGTAAATTCAATAACTGGACCTTGTTTTGACCCTGGCTTGAACAAAATGGCTGTAAAATATATATTTTTCACAATTTGAATATGGCTTAACTATTAGATGGTATTAAGGAATTATAATTATTATAATTTTCTTAAAAGTGATAATAATATAGGTATATTGCAAATTATGGGAGAAAGTGGGAAGTTGGCCTTGTTTTTCAGTGATGTACAGTTAAATATTTAGGGTTATATGTCATGAGAGCTGTGATTCACTTACAAATACTTGAGCAAAAGAAAAAATATTGAAATCAAATGTGACAAAATATTAGCAATGATAAATCTCAATGAAGTTTCTATGGCTACTTCATATACTATTCTCTCAGTTTTACTGTAAGCTTGAAAATTAAAAAAAAAAAACTGGAGACGATTGTCCTTTAAAGTTTCAAGCTGTGCCTACCTTATATTTTTATTTCAAATACAGTTCAAGTTTTCAGTTTTCCCAGGTGAAACAGCACTTTAATGCCATTAAGTCAGCTAAAATATGGCTCCTGGATTTTCAATTTTAGCAGTAAGTTATAAGGTAGCAAAGTGGCAGTCTGTTTCTTAGGAAAAAATGACCTTAGAATCTTTAATATTAAACACACCGCCACATACACATAGATAGCTGAATCCCTGTAGTTTTTGTTAATTGTACAGATGAGGCTGACCGATGTAGTGGCTATGCATTCAGACCCTGAAGCCAATTGCCTGGGTTGGGATCCTCCTTGCCCTGTCACTTATCACCTATATTTTGTTATAGGAAAGCCAGGAAATGTCAAGGTCAATGTTCAAGGAGAAAAATACCTTTGCATTTCAAGTGACGAAATTTGTTTGCCCTAGTGTGAACAGCACTGTGATAGAGAGATTTTTAAAAGCAGAAAGGACAGTATGGAACTGTGGTGTCTCTCCCATCTTAGTAATTTCCCATAACAAGTGCCTTAAAGTTTTCTCAAAACTGTAGAAAACTAGCACATGAGAAAAAAATGTTTCTCAAGAGTCTCCAAAAATAACTACATTTTCCCAACAATTTTAGGCTGGAAAGATATTTGATAGAAGCTTCTTGGTACTTGGCAAACATATTAAAATGATGGTGTGGTTGTTATTACAACATATTCTGCAATCATTTATAATCAAGTAAGACTACTTCATTAGCTTATATACCTAATACAAGTTGTTATTGAAAAACGAGGACTTCATCTCTTCGTAATGTGTTAGTTTCCCATTATTTCTGACCTTGTAAAATTAAATATTGCCCAAGAATATGAAAAAAAAAAAATTCAGTGGAGCTATATCATTATCTTTTTGCTTTCTGGACCTTATTATGAAAATTCAAGGCTATTCAGATTTACCTAATAAAACTTTAGAGAAACTTCCAGAGACTTGGGTTTCATATTTGTGGTCAGTTTTATTTAATAATGTTGCCTGCATTTTAACCAAAGTAAGTCTTTTTCTTCTTAGCAAGGTAAGTAGTGGATGACTTCTCTATTGAAGAGTCTTCTGGAACCTTCGACTCCTCTGCCATACCAAACCTAATTCTTTGCACATCACAAAGAACCGTTTAAAATAATGTGTATGGATGTTAACCAGGCTTCTTGTGGAGATTATTTGGCAATATATACAAATATGAAACCATTATGTTGTACACCTGAAACTAATATAATATTATAATTCAATTACACCCTAATAAAAATAATTTGTATAATTGAAATTGGTGTATTGCTAGAATTTACATAAAGAAATTTTTTGGTGTCTTGGGGCAGCTACAAGAAGCTAAGCCCTTCAAATTCTTTTGTTAAGGGGAAACCAGGTAAAAGAGGCGAAGTGACTTAGACTTGAGTCTGTTATCCTTCTGAATTTAACTTAAATCAGGGAAATTTGTTCCTCTCAGGGAGCTGTCGATATCCCTTTGGAAAATAAGGTCATTTCAGTTAAATCACATCACTCTCTTTGCAAACAAGTCCAGCTGCAGTGTGGCACAAAAGAGGAGATGTCCTGGCAGGAAGAAATGGACTCTAGGCTCCTTTTGGTCCCAGAGACTCAGTATCTGGTTAGGGTGGCGGCAATGGCTCTTTAACTATGTGGTACACAGCTTTGCTGAGGGCAGAGAAGAGGTCTGGATTCCATCTTCAAAATGGTCATCATGAGCATTTTTTTAATAAACAGTATCAAGTTAAGTTAACATGCATACTGGAGCTTCCTAGTAAGTAAAAGTCATGTTGCTAATATGATGAATAAGTCTTATTTACCATTTTCAACTATTGCTATCACTCTCTTTTAACAACTTCTAAGTTTTCATTTTTCTGCTCCAGTTTTGGTACTGAGAAAAGTACCTAAATCTTGGAAGTATCTATCTAGTACTATAGAGAGAGGTACGTACACAGTTATGCCCCCAAATACTGAGTCTTTCAAGCTCTCTTTTTTCAGCTCCTTGTGATATCATTTTGAACCATCACTACCTACAATATCTACATATTTACCAAAAAAAAAAAAAATCTACTATACCTGTAAACTTACATGCTTACAAATATTGTTATTATCATTGTTAGCAGATTGTGAATTTGTACCATTTCCTCAATTTCTTTAGGCTCATTTGCTCTCTCTCAATTCTGGCCCTAACAGGCTGCTGAAGAAATTTTCAAACCTAGTGAAAATGTGAAATAGCCCTGGATCCAGGTTAGCTTTTACGGGTTGGCTTTCTGTGCCTGTGAGGTCGAACTCACCCAAGCATTTGTTTGGCAGTCCAAGAGCCCTACAAGGAGTGTGACTACTGCCTACCCTCTCCAGTGGTGAAGCAGGCACATTTGGACACTGCAGCTGTCTGCTTCTGAAGACAGCTGGAAATAACCCAGCCTGATAGGATCAGCTATCAGAGGCAGGGCCGCACTGCTGCATGTAAACAGCATGCTATCTCTGAGACTCCGAGACGGTGACACAAACGACCCCAGGCTCAACCCGCCCTCAAAATAGCAGTGAAGACACTTCACAAGTAGAATGAGAGTAGTTTAATTCTACTTGCCCAAGTAGAATGAGAATCACAGGCTTTCGGGCCTGAAAATCCCCGTAGAGTTCACGTCACAGGTCTCTTGTTTTGCAGATTAAAAACAACAACAACAAAAACAAAAACCCGTGGCCAGGAAGACAGGGAGATGTGTGATATTCATAACTGTCACATATGCACCCATGGATATGTAACTAAGCCCTTTAGGGGTCCATGTAGATTCATGTATCATTTGATTGTGCTTAAGTTAGTACATGTGTTTTCTTCCAAAGAGCTAACTCTGTAGATCAACAAAAGTTCCTAGGATTTAGCCTTAGATATAAAAGTAAATATTTGGATTCACCCTCAATCCAAATAAACCCTCAGGAGGAGTGATGTCACCAGTTATGTGCTTCCTTCTTGACAGCCTTTGTCTGGGACCAGACACTGAAACTACAAAGACAAAAGGCACACTCTGATCCAAGGGTGTTCACAGTCTAGTGTCAGAAACAGATCATGAGCAAATAATTAAGAGAAGTTACAACAAAGAGTCATATAGGAGATTTATGTGAGGTGCAATATTAGCATATGAAAAAGGAGCAGTGGGTGGGTAGAAAATCTAGTAAGGCAGTGCAGAAAAACTCATATTTAAGTTAAATCTCTATAGTAACTTTTGAAACCTGGAGAAGGGAGTGGGAAAGATGCAGTGAGGGTAAGGAAGGAAGTGGTGCAGAGAGAAAATTTTAGGCAAGAAGGAGTATTTTATTTAACGTGAATCAGCGTCTGACTCACCATTTTCTCTCTCATTCTTCTAGTCTATTGTCTAATGCAATTAAAATTTGTGTAAACGACTGTTATAAGGGTCTCCTTTGGAGCAGTGCTCATAAACTTCATGGTTGCGTTTTCCTTCTTTCTTAGAAACCCTTATAGCTTATTTCTTGGTTTGTATTTGTGTTCTATTTGATTGATGTTGCCAGAAATATGACCATACAATGGACAAGAGGCATTATGGGTTGGAGGTGACCAAATATCAGCTGGTGTTAATTCTTAAGCTGGGGGAACATTGGGAAATCATAAAAATCATCCAGAGCAGAAAGACTTTCACTATGATCTCAGATTAAAAGTAAACAAAGAAACAAGACATTCACAAAAAATAAAATAGGAAGGACTAAGCACACATTTTCAAAGTTCAAGTTTTTTGGAGTCAAAGACAGCCAGATTAAGGCAATATGATATCATTGTTTGCCTACAAATTGGCTGGGCTTTAAAAAAAGCAAGATGGTAAAGGAAAATAGGTACTTTCACTTATTTCTGGTGGGAGCGAAAATTAGTAAAATTGACGTAGCAGCATAGTATCCTGGCAGACAATTTCTCTCTCTCTCTCCCTCTCTCTGTATATATATATACACACATATATATATAACATATAAACAAGTACATATATATGTATGCATATTTTGTATGTATATATATTTTAAAATAAAATATGTATGTATTATATAAATATATAATATATACTTTGTCAAATTACCTTTAAGTTTTATAAGCCCACAAACCCTTATCCCAAGAAGGTAATATGTATGCACTTAGACCATGATATAAAGATGTTCATGGCAGAGGTGTTTTTTAATAGCCCCCCGCCAAATGGAGTAAACTAATACTTGGTAATGGGGTACACTTTTAATACCTTATGATGTGCCCATATAATAGAATACAATATAGCCATTAAATACGATGTTCTTCTAGAAATCATAAGGGTTAAGATAGTAGACATAAAGTACTTAATAGTAGACATAAAGAACAGGGCTCAGTACCTAATAAATGCTCATTCCATGTTAACTTTTTCATTATTATTATTAGTAGTAGTAGTACTATTATTATCATATCTTAAGATGGCGTGAGATGTTCCTATATGTAAAATGAAAAAAAGTTACAAAACAGTATATAAATTATGATACCTATTAAATATGTACACATATGTATTTCCATATATATATGTATATGTGTATACCTTTATTTGTTTATGCACTTAGCAGAAAGATGGAGCATGTATTAGTTTGCTAAGCTGCCATAACAAAGTACCACAGACTGGGTGGTTTATACAACAGAAGTTTATTGTCTCTCAGTTCTGGAGGCTAGAGGTCCAAAATCAAAGTGTCAGCATGACTGGTTCTTTCTGAGGGCTGTGAAGGAAGAGTCTGTTCCAGGCCTCTCTCCTTGGCTTATAGAGGGCTGTCTTCTCCCTGTGTCTCCTGACATAGTCTTTCCTCTATGCGTGATTGTGTCCAAATATTCCCTATTTATAAGGACACCAGTCATGTTGGATTAGGGCCACACTAATGACCTCATTTAAGTTGATTACCTCTGCAAAAGCTCTATCTCCAAATAAGGGCACATTCTGAGGGACTGGGATTAAGACCTCAGTATTGAATAGGGGGGGCAGAATACAAGTCAACCTATAATAGAGAGTGTGTACATCAGTAATTCTGGAATTATAGATGACATTTATTTTACTCTTTTTGCTTACCTGTTATTTTCTACGATGGGCTATTACCATTAATTAAATTTTAAAACATTATTTTTTAAAAATTGCATGCTTCAGAAAGCCAGATAGCCTGTTTAAAATTTTAAATGAAAATACTTTTAATTCTCTGTACTTCTCTATTCATTTTTAATATCACCTCCATTTCTACTGGGTGGTTAATATTCCTTATGCAAAGGAGACATTTGGAGACAAACTCTGGGTATTCAAGTTATGTGTGCTATATATATTATATGTGCTATGGATTTCAAGGGTACTATTTTCCTTTCGAGTTTTTGTTTCACTGTAAGTTCCTAAACTGCATTGATTTAGGGCAAAATAGAATTATTATGTAGCTTCAAAGTATTGTTATTTTGGAGGGATGCTTACCCACTTGTCAGTTTCAGACCTTATCAAATCTAAAGCCAGTATTGCACATTTTTCCTGAATGGTGTGCATCACTATTAAGTAGGAATCCTGTGTTGAAAAAGTTAGAGCAGAGTTAAAACATGTTTTATACACTAGATAGGCTTCTGAGTAATCAATCACTGTTATAGACATCAGATTATACTTAAATGCAACAGGATAACTTGTCCTTCTGTGAAACAAAGAATGAATTTGTAAAATAACCAAGTTATAATTAATCTGTGTATATATTTAAACTTTAGTGCTGAATTGGACTTTTTGGAAGACAAGGGTGTGTCTTACAAGCATAAAATTGCTGGAATTAGAACATGCTACGCAAAGATGAAAAGTTTATATGAGAAGAGCTTACACTCAAAAATTGTTTTGAAATCTATTGTTTGAAAGTGCTAGTCACTTGACTTTAAGCTTCACTGTTCATTTACGGGTAGGGTGCTCTGTAAAATTAATTCATTGTCCATAGGTAATATATATTATCTACATATTATGTTAGGTAGCTTGTATGGCTAATGCTTGCTTAACCAGACATAATAATTGGTCCAGTTTCATGAAATAAATCAGATACCTAAAAAAAAAAAATCAGGTTCTTTACTGATATTCCCGGTGATGCTATAGAATTGCAAAATAAATTACTGAAGAAGGGTTGGTAGCTAATACCTTGGAGGGTAAGAAAATTATTACTCATTATGCCAAGTACTGTCTTATATCAGCATGTAAATAACTTAAGTGATTGCATGGAAAGAAAACTACTCCAAAGATAAAGTTAATGTACCTGATTTGTTTATTTATTCATCTAATTTAGAGCTGAAAGATTTTTGGACTGACACTATATATGAAAATGTGTCACTAAAATTTATTAGTGCTCAGAGCAAGGGACATTACCTATAAATATAGATTTAAATAGTTGCATGCTTGGTTATCTCTGTTAAGTTAAATCAGATAAGATACCTAATACATAATTCTCCATTGTATGTTAGAAGACAGTCTACCCATCTCCCTGTTTCTGTCAGTTTGTAGCTTGGATGGGAAATTAAAAGTTAATTTGGTCTTTTGTCCTTTTCTCTTTTTCTTATCAGAAGTGCCTGGGAGGCACGGTGAAGTATACTGAAAGTGACCTTCAGTTTACTCATATCATCTTGACACAAGCGAGCCAGGCTCTCCACTTGTAATTTTCATTATTAGCCACAAGAAGAGGAGCCTCTCTCAGTAGGAAGTACACAACATCCAAAAATATATAGGTATTTTGTATATCTCTTGTGTGATTACTTAAAGAGGGCTATAAGAGTAGGGAATCAATAGAGAAGGTGATTTGTGAAGGAGAGAAAATTATAGCTGAAACTACCACCCTGCAGAGGGTGAAGTGATTTACCCAAGGTTAGGAGCAGAACTTCTCTTTAGGGGCACAGTCCAAACTAGAACCCAGGGGTCCTGGTTTCCGGTACAGAATGCCTTCCCTGATTCCTTCCTGCCTGAGTCAATGGAAAAGCAAATGAGTTTTCTTTTTTCCCCAAATCGGTCAAGACAACCGGTTTAGAAACTGCATATCCACATATCAGTGGGTCATGTTATTTCTTTACCTCTGCCCTATTCATATTTTTGTCTCTCTCAACTGAAATAAAAAAGCACAGCTTGTAAGGACAGAAAGTGGCTCCATGTCAACTTTCCCCCTGTAAATTATTTTTATGAGCACGCCAACCAAGGGAATCTCTAAAACACATGATTGCTTTTGGCATCTAACCAACCTTTCTCTTTTTTCCCCCCATTTTATGGGTAAAAAAAAGACTTTTTCTGGTCATTCTTCTCAGACAGGGTCCTTGAAACTTCTGTAATGTGTAATGTAAATACATCAACTGGCAAAGAAAAAAAAAAAAGTAGCCCGATGAGAGTAGGCATCTGGGAGTTCAGGCTCCTGAAATCTATTTCTTATATATATGGAACATGTGACTTACGACTATTCCTGCATCACTTTTCACTCCTCAGTAAAAAGCTGATTTTAGAAGAAAGTCCTGGTTAAGAGTTGCTACATTAAAAATTTTAGAACTACAAGCCTCTTGCATTATGTCTGAATAGGTAGGTAGGGCTGCTAATGACTTTGTTGAGTGTTTGATGAAAGGGGCTATGTCAAGATCTTAACTGGGATTTACTGGGTAACCACTATGTGTTCAGTCAACACTGCGCAGGACATCTGAATTCAGCAAAGGACACAGAGCTGCAGGCTGTGCCGTTGGGAGCCTTCTTTATAAACATGCCAGAGCAGAGACAGTGACCTCATGTTTCCCAGGGAACATCTTCCCTGGGTTGTCCTGAAGTCACCTCAAACTCAACATGTCCAAAATAGAACGCAAGCCTTCTCACACATTCGTGGGGTCACATCATTCCTCCATTTGCTCAGCCTAGAAATCACATTTTCATGCCAGTGGGTCTGTGCTGTCTCCTATATTGATACCTTCCATTATTACCTTGGTGTAGGCTGGTGTCACCCCTTGCTCTGACTTTTGTAATGGCTTCAGGGGTGGTCCTTGCAAATGCAGATTCTCCCTCACCAGCCCACCTTCATTGTTGTTAAAGGCATAACTTCCTGAAACATACTATTATGTTAACCACCTTCCCTAAAACCTTCAGTGGCTCCTTGCAGCCTACTGAATAAATTCTAAAAGTTCTCAGCCTTGAATGCAAAGCACTTCCTTAATAGAGGCCCAGTATGCCTTTTTTCAGGCTCATCTAAAACTAGATCATTAATGAAATACATCAATTTCCTCCAAACATGCTCTATATTCTTCAGCCTCAAAGTCTCTTCTCATACGATCCCCCTAATAGAATTCTTTACCCATTTGAACCACCTTTTAAGATCCTACCAAACTTTTGTAACCTTCTTGGGGATACAGAGTAAGTGCCAACATGTGGGTTGCCTTGGGCCACCCCAAGATGGAACCAGAGCCGGTGCCCCTCATTCACATATACAATCAAATCATAAAATGTGTAAAGATTAGAGGGTATGATATGGGAATGGTTGGCTGGATATCAACAGGCGAGACTACCTTACAATGTGACATATTTTGAACACAGACTCCAACTGTAGGCCTGACCCATGCATCAGTTGTATTATAGAGAAAAACCACACAAAAAATATATTACTAATATATATATATATACTGCAACCAGGGATGAGAGTCAAGGGGGATGGGAGGGCAGATATAGATGGTAAACTGAAGACCTTCAGTGTGATCTGTGTTTTACAATTAAGGGAGGATGGATGTTTAGTAAGAGTTTCGTTTTAGTACTCAAAACTCTTCACTGTATAGGATGGTTAGATTTAGAGAGCAAATTGAACTTTCTGTTTTCTTATACTTTATGTTGTTTCTTCCAAATATATTTATCAAAGCACACTTTAAGGGAGGGGTGGGAAATGCCAGTTACACAAGAATATCTATCCTCTGCCCGACTGAAGAAATTGTTCAAACAGAATGCGTTCTTTCATAAGCACTGCTTCCTAACTCAGCCAGGGTCAGTAAAGTCTTAGGTTATTAGTTATGTAATCCCTAGTTCCTCAAAGTGCAGTTTTGATTTGAACACACGGTTTCAATTAGTTGCTTCAGGTTTTGCCTCTAGATAGATCTCATTTTTAGAATCAAGACAGGCTCAGATAATCATAGCATTTTAGAACCATTCCTGATTTTGCAAATAACACACCTGACTTCTGAGAGGTAACTTTATCACAACCACAGCTCCAAGCCCAAGGATCTCTCCGTAAAACCATTTGTAGGTTGAATCATGTTTTCCAAAAAGATATGCTGAAGTCCTAACCCATGGTATCTGCGAATGTGACCTTATTTGGAAATGGTTTTTACAGACATGATAAAGATGTAAATTAAGGTGAGGTCATCTTGGAGTAGGTGGGCCCTTAATCCGAGATGACTGGACTCCTTTTAAGAAGAGACACGAGATGAGACAGACATACAGGGAAAACACCACATGACCACAAAGGCAAGCTAGAAAGAGGAAAGGAAGGATTCCACCCAGAGCTTCAGAGGAAGCATGGCCCTCTTAACTGCTTGATTTTGAACTTCTACCTTCCAGAACTGTGACAGAATATATATCTGTTGTTTTAAACCACCTGGTTTGTGGTACTTTGTTACAAGCAGATTTCGGAAACTAATACACCACTCTCTCTCTTCTGATGGCTCATTTTAATTTGTATTATATTCTCTTGAGACTCTCAAAACAAAACGACTTGGGTGGCATCTGGGTGCCAGACACTGCCTTGAACTTGGTGAAATCGTCAAAGTCCCGACCCACATGGTGGTCCTGAGGTTCACCTCTTTTGACCTTTGGGGACATTATTATTCACTATGTCACATTGTCTTATGTCTGCCAGCATGTTTAGTCAAATGAGCACTTTAAATTTTGCTCCCCGGATGCCTCTACAAGCTGTAGCATGGTACGGCAGTACATGAGGTCTACCTCTCTAAGTTGCTATTACTATAGTGACATGAAAATTTTATAAGTATAATAGTACTGGCTAACATTTACTTAATACTAATTCCATGCCCAGAACTGTGCAGATGCTTCCATATCTTGTCTTATTCAATTCCTGCAAAAAGATTCTGAAGATGCTACCGTTATCTATGCCCATTTTACAGATAATAGAAGCTGAGGTACAGAAAGGTTAAATAACTAGTCCAGGGTCATATGGCAAGAAAACAATGGAGCTGGGATTTCAAGCTACATCCAAGAGACTCTAAGGTCCATGGATTCCCCTCGATACTATAGTGTAGACAATGATATTAAACTGTTTACCTTAGAAATTCACCTTGGAAATCCCCCAAATTTATTAAAAGTCCCTTCAGAATTTAGCTCCAATCTCTCTTCTAGCCTCATCTCTTGTCATCAGGCCCTACCCCCCCCCACACACACACATACACACACACACTTATACACGTACACATACCATAGGAGGATTTTCGTATTCCCTGGAACACAAAGGCTCTTTCACCCCTCTGTTTCCTACATTCTCTTCTCTTGACCCCCGATGCCCATCCCCCACGCCCTATGCACATTATGAATATCTCCCCACACCTCATGACCGGAAGAAGTATCAGCCTCTCTGAGTCCCCAAAATCCCATAGGTAGTTGTGCCTTTTCTACAACACTTATTCAAGCATATATCCTGACACTGGGCTGGGACTACGGTGAGGCTCATGAGTCACCCATGCACAACAGTTGAGGAGACACTTGCGGTTGGGGTCTAGGGGCAGAATAATTAGTGAGATATTAATTTGTACTCATTCCCTCAATATGGTAACTCCTGGAGCAGATTCTGTTGTGTTGGGGGCAGAGGAAATACAGAAGAGGGAGATAGAGGAGATTATCCTCCCAGGCAAGGAAGAGAGTGGAGTTGGGTGGATCCTATGGGCAGCAGGACCCAGGCAGACCCAGACTCTTAGTGGAGCCCTGCAAGGTAGCAGGACCACAGCGTGTGGGGAGAGCTATCCATTTATCTAGGAAACTGGTTTTAGGCATCAGGCTCCTGTGTTCACGAGGAACCACCGGCCCATGTGTGTCATGGAAGTAGTGGGGCTTCCAGACCTCAAGGAACCAGCAGGGCTTGGACCACAGGCATCCCGGAATAGCCGATGTGGACCCCAGATTTTAGAGCGTCTCCTCACATGCTCTGGGCTATGAAAGATCACAGAACCTTTGCATGACACAGGAGCAAAGCAGGAAAGGACCCTCAGTAATGACTGAGATTGAACTTCCCAGATGCCCTGCAGGATGAGAGCTTAGAGTAGCATTTAATCTCCTTTCAAGAAAATAAAGACAAATAACATGTAACACACACACATTTCAGTTTGTGAGCCATGATTCATACCCAAAACATTTGTTTTCGTGACTGTCTCTATTACTGGACCATGAGCTTCTCCAGGGTAAAAACTCATATCCTTTTGTCTT
Organism: Monodon monoceros; assembly: GCF_005190385.1. Taxonomy (NCBI): domain Eukaryota; kingdom Metazoa; phylum Chordata; class Mammalia; order Artiodactyla; family Monodontidae; genus Monodon; species Monodon monoceros. The sequence continues at coordinate 28,328,946 of NW_021703767.1, read as the reverse complement.
TGCACTTCTCAGCCTTTGCATGGTGCCTGTTACAAAGCAGGCCCTAAACAAATACCTGCTGAATGGCTGAATGAATAATGAATCACTCAATCAAGCAGTTAATCGGTCTCTAAGGGCTCTTCATGGCATTTTATTCTATGAAGGAAATGAAAAAGTACCAGATCCTCCTATTCAATCTTTTATTTCAGAATGGAGCTGAGGTCCAGCCCTCTCCACCAGAAAAAAAAAAAAAAAGAGAGAGAGAAAAAAAAAGCCAAAGGTAGAAGGAGGAGGGAGAAGGAAAGGATGGCTGCTAACTTGTAAAGGCTTCCTCCTTCTTTAGGTTTTTTGTTTGTTTGTTTGTTTGTTTTGCTGTACGTGGGCTTCTCACTGTTGTGGCCTCTCCTGTTGCGGAGCACAGGCTCAGCGGCCATGGCTCACAGGCCCAGCCACTCCGCAGCATGTGGGATCCTCCCGGACCGGGGCACGAACCCGCGTCCCCTGCATCGGCAGGTGGACTCTCAACCACTGCGCCACCAGGGAAGCCCCCTTCTTTAGGTTTTTGATTCAGGAGTATGAATGAGTGAATTTTCTTCCTCTTTTATTTCGTATAGCACTAGCTTCCTCCAGGAAATGTGAGAAATCCGAGAGTTAGGCTGGGTACCTACCTCTGAGAATTTGATCAAGGGCTGTGGGAAGCCATCAGGGGATGCTGTTAGGGAAACAGTGCTGCCCTTTGGTTTTCTTCACGTGTACTGAAAACTCAGAGCTTTACTAACTGCTTTTTCCAGGTGTGTTCATTCTGGAAGGCCATGACCTGGATAATTTGGCTGAGGGAACTTATGCTCATAATTGTGTAGTTACCTGGCTTCCAGGCACCAGGGACAAGAGGACTCAAAATAATATTCTATGATAGTTAACGTTCACAGAGTTTTATGTGATTCCTTTTATGTGCAATTGTTGGGACTTCTCTCCAGGAAACTATATCTAAGAGCCAAATATCTGGAAAATATTCTAGGAGACGATCAGGAAACATGAACAAGCAAACAAAGCCTGTCATGGAGTAAGTAAGCCATCAGATTGCTCCCTTTTCTCTTCCAAACCCCTTGAGACAATGTGCCACTACGATGAAGTAAGTTGGTAATTTGATAAAAGCCAGGGTGTGTCACAGGAAACACTGGTTTCCCAAATTGCCTTAGGAACACTGGCTTTTCATTTTTGCCTTTCCTAGGGCTCCTAAGAGAGCCCTTTTCCTCTCCTATCCAGCCTGGTTTAGCTCTTAATTAAATTCTTTTCTCTTAGGCAAACTAACAGGCTGGCGGTTCGTTCCCAGTTCCAAAGATTCTATCATCTTATTAACCATCTGTAAGAGCAAAAGCGTCTTGATTCTCTCAAGAGGGAAGACATGGAAGCCGGGAACCTCCATCACCCGAGGGCTATTTGGTGGCTTCCCTCTTCCTTCCACACCCCTTTTGGAGGTAAGAGTCATCCCATCCTTGCTTCTTTTAGGTTCCACTGGAGTCCAAAGGATTAGGCAATGGGCATGACTACAGTACTCCAGCCCTACCCAGGGGTCAGGGCTCACAGCCAGCCTCCTTACAAGAGGTCACTGTGGCTGGCTGCTCCCAGGCAGCTCAGGCTGAAGCTGTCTGATCTCAGACACACAAGGGCAAAGCCTCAGGGGTCTGGATTTGTTGCCTACTGTAGGGCCAGTTTGGCCTGGTGACCAGGTGGATGTTCTGATGACGGGGCAGCTCTCCTCTCTCACTCCTGGGTTCAAGTCTGGAAACACAGAGTCTGAATTCAAGAGAAGCAGACTTTAGAAACCAAAAGAGAATTAGAGAGAAAAATGCTATAAACTTTACAGACTAGAAGAAACAATTTTGCCTCTATAAGAATATGTTCTTGATTTCTGATAGAAATACTGTATATTCATTACATTTGTGAGCCAAATATTGACCTGACCATGGCTTTTAATGATAGTGTTAGGACAAACCTATAATCCTATATCAAGGAATAAAGTTAAGTGAAATTATATAAAAATAAAACTAGTGTCTCTAACCTTAAAATCTTCCTGATGGTTAGGGTTCACTTTAGAAGTTCAACAGCAGTTGGTCTACCTTCATGACCTCCTCTAGACGAGCCTGCTTTCCCTCAAGTGTTAGCAATCATGATGTGTTAAATGTTTCTCCTACTTTATTTCTAGGCTCTTCATTTTGTCTAATTATGCGTTTTAAAACTGCACATTGACTGTGAATCTATCTTACCTGATTCTTGACATACCCTGTGTTTTTAAATAGACATTTTGAAAATGTAAGGTTTTATTTACAACGTAAGTTTGGACAAATTCACCCTCGCATTCAGGTTGAAAGGAGCCTAATCAATTGATTATCTATCCAACTTCCATCACTTCCTCACCATCTTCAGACTCTTTGACTCAAATCATGCGGGAAGAGTCTGAAATTGTTTTGTGCTCAAAGCACTTTTTATTTTTTTGTAAAATATTCTTTGGTGCTGATGCATTTCCTTAATATTATCTATAGTAAGATATGCACCAATACCCTGACATAAATATGCTTCCAGACAACCTAGAACTTGTCATTTTATTCCATTTTATTCTTTAGTTGCTCCTAGAATCCATTTCAAACGAAAGAGCAAAAGCTATGATATAAATAAGTTAGGTAAGGGGAAAGGAAGACAGAAATGCTTACAAGTTGCAAACAGGAAAAAGAAATTAGGACAACAGGGCTTCAGAAAGGCTGCAAACACATTCGTAAACAAACAAAGACTGCCCTGGAGCAACCGTCATGTTTGTCTTTGCTCTGATGGTGCAATGTGGTCTAGTGGTCTGACCAACTGGGAATCCAGTGCCTGGGTTCTCAGTTTTTTGCTTCAGACTTACTGTTCTGTACTGAATGGCCTTGGACTGGATGGTCTTGGACAGGGTTTCTTGATCTGAGAGATAGGCAGATTTCCCAGCTGAGAGGCTCAATGTTTATAAGCGGAAAGGTTGCAGAGGGGTGAAGATTATTGTTACAAGTAAAGCAAGGCTGTCACAGATGAACCATCAATGCAAGATATTTTATTTTTACTTTCACGTTTGGAGGCAAACTCCAATCTTCTCTGCCCTGTACAGTGTGTTTGTTTGTTGAGGTCCCTGATAATCTAGGCCATTTGGAAAGGGGTGGGGAGTGTGTGTGAGAGCAAAAAGAATCACCTATTGGTAGTCCTTGGTAGTTTTCTGTGATTTGCATGTCCTTCTCTCCCCATCCCCGGCACTGATCTCTTTTTTTTTTACTTAAGAATTTATATTGCAGTGTAAGATTTTATAATTAGCATGACTAGTTATTTGTATTTTTCTCCAATTGTTTGCATATTTGCATATTATAAATAAAGATATTCAAACATATCTTAAGTTCTCTTTAAAGGAAACCATGTTTAAAGAAAGCCCCACTTCTATTAAAATTCCATACTCCTTGGAGTGGTTCGGTTTAGTCCAGCTGCTGATCCATGAAATCCATAAATAGTTAAAAGCCTCCAGGGCTTCCCTGGTGGTGCAGTGATTGAGAATCTGCCTGCCAATGCAGGGGACACAGGTTCGAGCCTGGTCTGGGAAGATTCCACATGCCGCGGAGCAACTAGGCCCGTGAGCCACAACTACTGAGCCTGTGCGTCTGGAGCCTGTGCTCCACAACGGGAGAGGCTGTGACAGTGAGAGGCCCGCGCACCTCGATGAAGAGTGGCCCCTGCTTGCCACAACTGGAGAAAGCCCTCACACAGAAACGAAGACCCAACACAGCCATAAATAAATAAATAAATATTAAAAAAAAAAAAACAAAAAGGCTCCAGTCCGTGGTAAAGAGGAATAAAATAGACTTATCTCATGACCCCAAAACACATCAAAAACTGCAAAATAATTAACTTTTTACTTGGTGTTTCAACAAAATATTAGAGAGTGAGAATTTTGTTATTTCTGAATTGGGTTTTCATCTCAATGTTGGAATCAAATAAACTTGGAAATAATTATGCCTTCTATTTCAAAGCGTAGGCTTTAATAAGAAAATTACTGCTTTTGTTTTTTAAATCATGTAATCGTTCAAGAGGAATCGATTCAAAATTATTGCTATTAAGCCTTATGAACAAGTTACAAAATATAAAAGCTAATTCTTTAAAATATTCCATGCTTAGCAGGTTTTTGTTGTTGTTGTTTTCTGTAATGTTGAACATTGTTTTCTTTTTAGAGCTCATTTCTGGCTTACAGAGCCTAGAAAAATGGTCTGAACCAATACTAACTTATTTTCCTCTTCCTTTTCCTTCTCTTCCCATTCCTTCCCACCATACATTTTTTTTCTCTCCCTTTTCCCCTAATTTTTGCCCCCAACATGTTTCAGTGCCTACTGTGTACCTGGCACATTGATGTTGAGTGCCTTGGATTTAAAGGTGAAAATAATGCAGGTTCTTCTGAGAGCAGTTCAGGGAGACCTAGGACAGCAAACCCTACTTACCTATGCCAGAAAGTACTGAGAGCCCAGACCAGACACAGAGACAACCGGGACACAGGAGAGAGCTTCTCAGAGGAGGTAACCTTTGAACTGATATTAAAAGACAGGTAGTGATTAGCTAGGGACTTGAAGAGTATGAATGATGAAAACAGCATACACAAAAGCACAGAAAGAGAAAGCAGACTGATACATCTAATTTATTGTGAGGTGGAGGGGAAGAGGTAGAAGAGTGAGAGGAAGAGATAAACCTGGAATCTGAGGCAGGGGCAGGGACTTTTCCATGTCTGGCTATGAAATTTGGATTTATTCCTGTGGGTACATGGGAGCCACTGAAGGTGATTAGCTAGAAGAATGTCATGACCAGATTTGCACTTTAGAAAGATCAACCTGGCTTCCTTCTAGAGGTCTCGAGGTGATGGGGGTTGAAATTAAGGGCTTCTGGGACATACCGTGTCATACGAATGTGAATTTTCTTTCAGAATCAACCAGGTCCATGCATGCATTCATGTAGCAAGTCTTTAATTAAACACCTATTTTCTACAAGGCCCTCAGCTCAACACTGTGGTGAAGACAAAAAGGGTTAAGACAGAGTCACTGCAAAGCTCTCAGCATCCCTCCTGAATACCATGTTTTGGTAAAGCAAGCTTGCTGCTGCCTAAATCTCACCAGTGAACTCCCATGCATCGTCTATAACACCCATGTTGTGTATAGCTTAATTCCACTATTCTAAAAATTCCTTTTCTGCTGTTTTGAAATGCAACAACTCCAATAAGTTTAATAGCATCTATTCTTCCTCTTTCTTTAAGAAATATTTTCAGTGACAATGACATCTCCCCTTGTACTAACCATTTACAAAAACAGTAACAAAATAAAGACCAAAACTTCAGGCTTGTAAATCTGTACAATTCCCTCATCTAGGTGGATGCATTTCCTTCATTTCCAAGAGTGTTCAAAGCGCTACAAGTTAATTTAAAAGAAAAAGGAGCTGGTTGAACGTTCTCACTCTAATTCCACTTGTAGGAAATAAAGAAGGATAGAAATTAGCACCTATCTCAGCGGAGTGTTCTGAGAAATCACTGTGTGAAAAGACAGAGTGTGATCTCAATCAAAAGATTCTGCAATAAGATTTTGGAACCAAATATAGCCCCTATAAGTAGACTTGGCTTATAAGTGGAAACAATCGATCTTACAGTTAAATTTCTGGGGCTTTTGAGAAAAGAAAATCCAAAATAATCTTAATTCATATCTTACACTAATTTCTTGAGGTTTTAGAAATTATGACACTTGACTACTATACAATCTTTTCTAAGGGCACTTGTACGAAACAATTTCATTTTCAAAAATTAGAAACAACTTTTTATAATGAAATGGTTTAAGGGAAAAATGAGAAAAGAAATTGGAAACACAGGTAGTACTGGAAATAAGACCACAAGCTGAACAAAAAGGTTATCATACAAGGAACAACAATAGAAAGCTAAATGCAGAACTTGTAGCTTGTATATTAATAATGCAAGAACCATATACATTTATTCATAATAATTGACTGAAGGTAATTTGCTGTGGAATGATTGAACCAGAACTAATTGTTGCCCTGTGCATTTTATTTTAACACCATAACCTGATATTATAAAGATTTTCCTACTAAAATTTAATGTGGTCAAAATTCAAGCAGTATTAATGTCTGATTATATATTCATACAATAAATGTATTATGGATACTATGAACAAATTGAATACAAAACACTTTTGAAATGGTGCTTGATAAAACATATATGTGTATATGTATACCAATTGGCATACATATATATACACCAATTACATAACAAATATTTCAAATCATTTTGGATCACGAATTTCTATTAGAAGAAGTTTACTCTATGAGCAAAATAGGATTCTGTTTATTTCTTGGAAGAAAGCTTCAAAAATAATAATGGAGCCTGAAGAATCTATAAAAATAATAGGAAGAAGGGCCTGACAGCTCTTGAGGATACTTCAAACAGCTTGAATTTTATTTACTTAACCCACCCACAAGGACAGGGAACATTCATTGCTTTCCAGTTTCTTTTCCACAGGAGATTTGGTGCCACAGGGCAAATGGAACCAAGACAATGCTAAGAATGGAAAATAAAAATCAAGGAAACGGTAGAAACATAAAAACACTGGTGCTGTTCTTGGTATCTAGACACCTGAACTCAAATCTTGCCACCACTAATAACTAGCTTCCAGACTTTGAAAATGGCAGTCACTTACTCTGGACCTCGATTTACTTACCTGTTAAAGGTAGGTAATAATATTTGCCCTACACGTTTCACCAATCGTGAATAACAAAGAAAAGCGGTGAGATAAGAAACCTATAAGTGCATCTCAAATTGTAAGGCGCTGAAACTTTGCCGGGTAATAAGTACTATTCTTCCTGGATCCTTCTCTCTCCTTCAGTGGTTTCTTTTCTTAGGTACTGAGAAGACACAGGCTTCTTCAAGAATAACTCATCCAGAACATTGTTGAAACAAATATTTCAAAAACAATTCTTTAGTCATTAGAAGAGACATTTTAGCCCAGTTGAAAAAGATCTCTCTTTGATAGTAGTCTATTCAGATATTAGTCTATTCAGATATTCAAAGCTAAGTATGGCCCTTTCCCCATGTTCCAGAAGGCTCAAAGGTTTGTCATTTCAGTAAATCTATAAACCGGTAATTTCTGTTTTATAGAGTTACAGTTTATGGTTTGTGGTCTTTGACATCTGCAATGCTGATCTCATATATTACAGGCTCCTTGAGCATACAAACTCTCTGTTAGATCAGGCCTTCCAATGTCTACCCTAGAGCCACTAGAGTTATATTAAAACTGAACACTGATGAAATGGCACTCAACTTAAAAGCTTTACTCAGTTCAGGTCAGTGCAATTCAGCAAACATTTATTTAGGGTTAATTCTGAGCTGGGCACTGTTCTAGGTACAGGGCTATTCAATAAGGATTTAGATATAATCTGGGCCCTCCAGGACTCTCACTGCCTATGAGATACTATCCAACTCCACAGGATGGCATTTGGGCTTTAAAAAGAAAATCTGTTGCCAATCTAATAAACTAACCATGTAAAAAGATAGTTCTGAAATAATGGAGAAATTTAATATGGCTAACGATTAGATGGTACTTAATTAACATCAATTTTGTTTGTGATAATGGCATTGTGATTAGGGTAAGACAATGCCCATTTTTTTAGAGATACATAATGAAGTCAGGAGAGATGAACTGATATACGCCTGAGGTATACTTTTTTTTTTTTGCGGTACGCCGGCCCCTCACTGTTGTGGCCTCTCCCGTTGCGGAGCACAGGCTCCGGACGCGCAGGCTCAGCAGCCATGGCTCACGGGCCCAGCCGCTGCGCGGCATGCGGGATCTTCCCGGACCGGAGCACGAACTCGTGTCCCCTGCATTGGCAGGCGGACTCTCAACCACTGTGCCACCAGGGAAGCCCCTGAGGTATACTTTTTTAAAAACTCAGGAAGAAAAGAAAAAAAGAAAAGAAAACAAGGGAGATGAAACAAATGTACCCAAATTTTGAGAATCATTAAATCTAGGTGACAGGCATTTGAGGAATTATTTATTATTCTTTTCCCTTTTATGAATGTTTGGAATCTTTCACATTAAACACATTTAAAAAATTGGTTGCCCAAGCTTCTAGTCTTTTTTGTTCTCCCCTCTTACCTAGGATAAGCCCTAGTACTTTCAGCATGGGCTGCACACTGGAATGTGCATCTCAAGTGGTATGTTGTGTCTCCAGTCCAGCGTCCTATTCAAGGTCACCCTTGAAGGTCTCAGTTTGCCTCTGCTGAGAAGTCTTTGTTTAGTGGCTCAGACAGAACCGATGATTTCCCCCAGCTCTGGGCACTCCTAGAACTTGACTCATGGTTCTGTTATGGTATTAAAACTATTCCTTGTTCTTTTCTCCTGCTGGAGTAGAAACTCCTTTAGATTAAGCATGTATCTTCATTGGCTTTCTTTCCCTTTACTTATCATGGGGTCTGACACAGAGTCTGCTCTCCATCAAATACGGACCTTAAAAGTGTCTGTGAAGTGGGAGAGCTATCAGTCTTCCCAGGACATAGTGCATAACACACGGTCATTTCGTAACCTCAGTAACGATAGCTCCAAAAGTACATTTGGGCAGCTAATCTGTGCAAATTATATTTTGACTGCAGAAATATGGAGTTATGCAAAACTTAAGTGTATTTGTTTAGCTTGACCTAGTTACTGGAGCAATTTAGGAAGCCCCCTCATTCATTTCAGGTATGAGGCATTTGATTTGACCCGAGCCAGCAGGGACTCATTTTGGAGAACACTGCATAACTAGGTCTCATTTTGGTGCCATGCACACTATTACTATTCACAAAGTGCTTTTGATTTACCAGGAAATCTTTTGACAAAGCTCTTCTCCCTTCAGGGAAGTGTGGACGGAGGTGTTGGTGGTGCAGGACAGGGAAGCAAAAAAGGAGACATTCTCAAAGCAGTAAAATTCTTCTGTGCTGTTATAATGCGATCTGATTAGATTAAGGAGATTTGCTCTTTATATTTACTTTCACAGAGGTTGATTCTACAAATTTTTGTAAAAATGTTCTAGAGACAAAACAAACATGTGACACTTTCTAGAGGTGAACTCTCTGTATAAATTTAGACTTTGCTAAAACGACTAGTTATCCTGTGATCCAATCTTAATGGGCTTTTAAAAATCAGCAAGAAAAATATATTTTATGAGCTTAACTTGGCTGTTAAAGCCCAATCTTTGTACGTGATTTACTTGGGCACGTGGCATGTGTTTTGAAAAATCAACCTTCTTTGGGAATTGTGCTCTTAAGTTCAGAGATGTTCAAGCTGTCAGTTACAAGATGCTTGAACCGGAAATGGGACAGTCTGGGTAAAGTGCAGTCGTTATGTGGCCTTTCTGTGTGTGTATGTTTGACAGTTGTGGTCAAATATATAGGTGTCATCTCCCTCAAGTAATCATTACCATCTATTACCTCAGCTCATCTTAGAGTTCATAACAGTGTTATTTCTCTTAGGAGCAAGTTGAGAGTATAACGTTAAGCTAAATATAGACTTGTTAGCAGGACTTTTTTGTTTTGTTTTTTTTCTGTAGTCTAACCATGTGTGCTTGTCCAAAGAAGGTTAGACAGTATTTTATAGTATTTGATCCCAAATTGTGATTTCCAACTTTGCCCACACTGAAGCTGCATCTCCTTTGTTTCTTTCTTTCTTTTTTTGCAGTACGCGGGCCTCTCACTGCTGTGGCCTCTCCCGTTGCGGAGCACAGGCTCCAGACGCGCAGGCTCAGCGGCCATGGCTCACGGGCCCAGCCGCTCCGCGGCATGTGGGATTTTCCCGGGCCGGGGCACGAACCCGTGTCCCCTGCATCGGCAGGCGGACTCTCAACCACTGCGCCACCAGGGAAGCCCTCCTTTGTTTCTTTAATCTTCAAAGTAATGATGGTGGCTGATGACATTTGATAAAGAATTCACCTTTTATGGAGCAATTTGTTAAATGAGGATTTTAAAAATTATTATTATAAAACTCAAGGAAAATTACACTATATAAATAATTTTTTTTCCAGGCAGAAGCCATTAGTCATGATCAAGAATTCCTTCATACTAAAGACTGAACACGCATAATAAATATACCTGGGGGTTAATTTGCTTTAGGGTAGGAATGAAGCCTTGAGCTCCTGGATGGAATAATGTACCTTTGAGTTTGGAGTCCTTGAGCACCACTATGGGTATAATGCAGTTGAATCCTTTTGTTACATTTAAACCCCATTTTCTCAGGAATATAAACTGTATATTTGTTATGGGACTTATTTATGGATTTGCATAGTAGGTAATCTTGATTATTCAAATCACTCTTCCTTACTTTTATGGGAAGTACTGTTGGCTGTGCTCTACTTGGTTATGTAAGTTGTGGAATTAAACAGCAGAATTAGCATTCACACTCTCCGTTCATGAATAACATTCTTTTAATAACCGTGCATTTAGACACAGATAGACAGGAGTTTAAATTATTGTTCAAGTTTCTTTTATTGAACAGAATAACATGGAGTCCTTTTTCAAAATTCAATGAAAATCTTAGGAAATATGCTCTTTTTTATTTTTAATTTTATTTATTTGTTTTTATTTTTTGGCTACGTTGGGTCTTCACTGCTGCACACAGGCTTTCTCTAGTTGCGGCGAGCAGGGATTACTCTTTGTTGCGGTGCGTGCGCTTCTCACTGTGGTGATTTCTCTTGTTGCGGAGCACAGGTTCTAGGTGTGCAGGCTTCAGTAGCTGTGGCATGCGGGCTCAGTACTTGTGGCTCGTGGGCTCTAGAGTGCAGGCTCAGTAGTTGCGGCACTCGGTCTTATTTGCTCTGGGACATGTGGGATCTTCCCAGACCACGGCTCGAATCTATGTCCCCTGCACTGGCAGGTGGATTCTTAACCACTGTGCCACCAGGGAAGTCCAGGAAGTATGCTATTAATATATGATGTAAACTCTGTGTATGGCATCCTTGGGACTATGCAATGAAAATAGTGACAAGTAAACAATAAAACAGTGATAAATCAATTTAGCAAAACCAGAAAGCTGAAAGCATTTGATGAAACACAGCTCCACAAAGAAACTGTGAAGTGCTGACAGAACTCTTATATAAACTTCAATGCTGGAAAGGCAGTTGTCATAGCTGTTCTTGGAAATCTTTTTGAGGTTTCCAGGATGTGTTGCCACTAATTTTTTTTTTTTAAATCACCTACTATATTGTGCAACCTGTAACAAGCATTGACTAATTTATATTTTGTTTCCTCTTAAGGCTGACTCAGGTTCAGTTCTTCTCAAAGGGGTTCAATGGGGCAGCATGTAGGAGTCCTATGCAAAGAAGCTTCTAGATGCAGGACAGAACACAGCCTCAGGAAGGTCACACGGGTCAAGCTGATTACCTCCTCCAGCTCTGGCAAGCAGGGGCTCAGCTGGGTTACCCAAGTTCACAGGAGTTATTGACATTCAGCTGCAGCTCTCACTCATTACTGATTTGCAGGAGACTGTCTGGGCCTCAGGTTAACTCTTCCCTGCCCTGTTTCAAGATTGCAGTGAGATCAAAAAAGAAATTGTAACTTCATCTCAGCTTATTCCTGGTTGTATTGAAGAAATGAACCTTTTAAACCAATAACTAATATACTTCTGACAAGGGAAGGTAAGGATCCATTTAATCATTTTAAAGGTGCTGGATAAAACATAAGTAAATATGTTTGTCCCATATTTGTTCATTATGCAGTGAATGTTTATTTCTGGGGAGGGTGGAGGTAGGATATGTTTTACCTTCCTATCAAGAAGAATTTCCACTTTATCTTTAATAAAGAAAGCCCCATATGATTTTGAAAAAGATAATAGTGGCATTGGTAATTCTGTGTCACTTAAAAGTGCACGTTTCGGGCTTCCCTGGTGGCACAGTGGTTGAGAGTCCGTCTGCCGATGCAGGAGACACAGGTTCGTGCCCCGGTCCGGGAACATCCCACATGCCGTGGAGCGGCTGGGCCCGTGAGCCATGGCTGCTGAGCCTGCATGTCCGGAGCCTGTGCTCCGCAACGGGAGAGGCCACAACAGTGAGAGGCCCGTGCACTGCAAAAAAAAGGAAAAAAGTGCATGTTTCCCCTGAGTGGCTCATGTAAAACAACCTCAGGGAAAAACTTCATACCACATCATCGAAGACGTGAAGTTTCAGGGAAGTTTTGGAATCTCTCTGTTAGGTTACAGACTAGGAGCTCTGTGCTAAGCCAGTTCCTTCAGGCTCTGATCTCCTGCTGACACAATATGGTCTTCTAGAAGTGACTTAACCTGTCTCTGCAAACTCATTTGTAAATTGAGAATAATAGTTAATTAATCCATGAAGCATGTCCTTCTGGTAGCAATGGGAAGACTGCCTTACTGTTCAATCCTAGGGCTTCTAAATCAACTTTATCATTGGTAGCCCTCTCTTCACTAGCATTCTACTGGCCGTGGAACACATGTTATACTGAATCCTTGGTTCTCTTTTATTCCTAATTACTCCTGCAAATGGTTGAGGATCTATATAAAACTGAGGCCTATTTTCATTCAACTACTATATTTAACAAAAGAGTATTAAGCTTCCTTTAAGGGCCAAGCATTTGTAAGGCCAAAGCCCTACCCTTAAGGAGCATACTGTTAGCCAGAAGACACAGTGTTACAACACAATGCGGTCAATTCTAGAAAATCCAAATGAATGATTCAGACTCCAGGTGGATTGGGGGAGTTAGGAGTTATCCAGTCTGATTTCTGACTCTGTCAGATGACCTAGCTAACTGCCAAATCTACGTTTGACCTGAGGAAATACAAAAGACTACTTGTATAGATTTTCTCTCTTTCTGTAACATTTGACGTTGTTGTTGACGATTCTCTCTATCATGGAAGTTCTGGGAGCTGTGTCAGTTTTAGTGTTTGAATTTAGTGTGAATGAAGTAATTTGGGTGATGCTAGCGCTGAATAATTATTAGCTTTCTACATTTCTACCCCCAGACTCTTTCACTTGATTTCAGTCACCCCCCAAGGCTTTAACCATTTTCAAAATCTTTAACAATACCCAGCCCTCTTTTGAGCTTCAGCTCCATCTTTGCATTTGCCTGCTCTGTATTTCCCCTCCTGTATCCCAGCAGCATTTTTAACTTAACAAGTCTGTAGCAACATGTTTCCCCAAATAAGCTTTTTCTTCTGACTTCCTTTTTGCTGCATAGAGAGTGATCATTCACCCAGTTAATTAGCCTCTCAACTTCAGAGTTACCTTGGATTTCTCCTTCGGCTTGACCCACACAATTTCTCTCCCATCAATAGCTCATAAATCTGATTTTCAGACTTTCCTTAATTTATTTGTACACTCCTGTGACCAGGCAGTCTTCTTAAAACAAAACTATCGTTCTTTTGCTCATCTGTCACACCCTTAAGGACCACGAGGTAAACTCCAAACTCCTGAATGTTACACGTAGACTTTTATAATTTGGTACCCATTTGCCTTTTGTCAGCCTTATCACTAATGATACCCTCCACTGTCTATAACCATCCTCCAAAGTTATTCCACCCCTGAAATGCTCTGTAGAGTACCGCCTCCTCCCAACTCCACTTGCCTTCTCTATAATCAATATCCTATGCTTCTTCAAGAACTAGTCCAGATGGCCATGAAACTGTCACTGATTCCTCTTCCAAATAATCTATCTTCTGATATGTAGTTTTTAAGTTCTATTTTTCTTAAGGAACTTAACATTTACTATGTTATAAAACAAAATCAACTGAGTAAACTTTAAAGATCTTTTTGGGTTTTTTTCAATGATCCACAATTGGGCAGCGTTCCATCTAGCAAATAGAAAGGATCTCTGAGGAGCTGAAAGACTTTTATAGGCAGAAGTGGGTGGAAGTTACTAGCAAAGAGTAGATTATTTGTGGCAAGGTCACCTTCCTTTAGGAGATGGCAGGAGTTTATCAGAAATATTACCTCACTTGTGCTGACCAGGTCATTTCAGATTGACTGGTTTAATATTCCACTCTTGGGAGAGGGGGAAACTCTAAGTTAGGTATTAAGTTCTGATTTGGTGATGTGGACTTAGCACAAGTGACTCCATTTAGGACCTCTTGTCTCTTTTTTAAACAACTATCAGGACCATAACTACTTATTAATTCACCTTACTTCTAAGTTCTATGAAGACAGAGGAGATCATGTCTTTTTGATGTTTGAGTCTTCCTCAGCACCTAGCACAATGCTTTGTAAATAATCGGTAGTTAATAATATCTATTGTAAAAACAATATGAGGGACTTCCCTGGTGGCGCAGTAGATGAGAATCCGCCTGCCAATGCAGGGGATATGGGTTCGATCCCGGGTCCAGGAAGATCCTACATGCTGCAGAGCAACTAAGCCCGTGCACCACAACTACTGAGCCTGTGCTCTACAGCCCGTGAGACACAACTACTGAACCCACATGCTACAACTACTGAAGCCTGCACGCCTAGAGCCCATGCCCCTCAACAAGAGAAGCCACCTCAATGAGAAGCCTGCGCACTTCAACAATGAGTAACCCACGCTCACCGCAACTAGAGAAAGCCTGCGCTCAGCAATGAAGACCCAACACAACCAAAAATAAATAAATAGATAAACAAATTTTTAAAAAAATTTAAAAAAAACAATATGAATAAAATAGAATTAAAGGCTACCTTTTCCTTAGTAATTTGAAATATTAAAAAATTCTGAACAACAAAACTGTATAAAATTCATTTTAGTTCTTCATTTCCTGCATTCAAATTTCCTCAAGAGGGTCAAGAAAAATCTAAATTTATTTTTTGACCTATAGAGTTAAGGACAACAGATGGCTTATAAATGGGATTGAAATTTAAATGTGAAAAGTTAATAATGTCAAGAGTGAATATCCCATTGGATTGCAAGTAGAATAGGAAAAATCAAATAGGATAATCAGACCATTCTCATTTGACTCTCAATAACTAGAAGTAACAAAGTTCTGCTCAGGAATATTAATAGCAATGTTCAAGCAGGACTTTCTATGATTTGATCTAAAAAAACTAAGAGAAACAAATGAAATAGAAGAAGTTTCTGGAAAACATGGGTAATTTATTATCATATTATGGTGAGACATTTAACAAATTAAATATTAGTAAGTTAAACCGTAAAATGAAAATGTTTTATATCTTTATATATAAAAAGAAAGACTAGTTTGTGTGGCTGGTGGTAGAGGGTATGAGAAGGATATGAAGTTATTGAAGAGGATACAAAACTACCTTTTCTAAAAAGAACAGGGACAAATTTGGCAATATGGTAAAATCACTGTTGTGAAAAATACTGTAGAAAGACCTACTACATAGATGCACATTTTTCATACCTGAAAAGAGAAAAGAAGAAAATTGAATTTTGTCTAATAGCTGCTTTTAACCTCTAGAGTTGGGTCTGTCACTCCTCAGTCTTTAGAAATGCATTCTTTTTCTGCCAATGCTCTTGACATAAAATTGTGGGATTCCTATTGGGTATTTTCCTTCCTCTGGCAGTTCAATTTTTATTATTGCTTCTATTCAGAAATGAAGAGTTCCTATTTAAAACTGTTAGAGATCGACATATAGGTGTGAGATAGTGCTACTTATCATGACTCCATGACATGACTTTCCCACGATGGCACTGAACCATTGTTTGTAGTGTCTGGTTGTTTTCTCTCCTATACTTTCACCTGCAGTCTGACCCACGATTTTTCTCAACAGGGGTGACCTCAGAGGAGGCTGATCTGTCTGCCCTCTGGTTTCCCAGAAGATGATAATCATGCTGCAATTGAAATTATCCTTCAAGGTAACTTGAAGTCATCACTTTCTGGACTGCTTGTAGTCACCTCAGTGATGATAAATGCACCCTTAGGTTACATCTTGGAAATCTGGCATCACCCATTCTTCCTACATCTTCATTTCAGCACAGTCAAGTTACAATAAGCATGGCTTCAATGCTGGTATGCAGGAGACTTAATATTAAATCACCTGTGAGCAATTTGTGTTTCAACAAGCCCTCCTGGTGATTTTGAAACACGCTAAGTTTGAGAGCCACTGTTTTAGGTAATTAACAATAAGTGCTGGAACAGACAATCCCCAAATCTCACAACAAAGGCTCATTTCTTGCTCACATCACAGTCCAGTATGGGAGAGTTAGGCACCCTCTGTCTTGCAGCTAAGATATCTAGAACACTTGGCTTCCAAATTGCTGAGGGAGGGAAAGAAATATGAAAGGTTGCTTGGGAAGGATTTATGGGCCAAGTTTGGGATTGACTTATATCACATCTGCCCACATCTTGTCTGCTAGAGTCTAGTCACTTGATTGCAACATCCAGCCAGGAAGGGTGGGAAATGTTAACAGTTGGCCACAAGCAGGAGCAGAGAAACATTATATCAATATTACATTCACCAGCGGATAAGTTGTTCTGACTTTTTGTTTTATTATTTTTTTAGCATCCATGGACCCCTGGCACTGAACCATTGCCTTGAAAGCCATCTTCCAACTGGTATTTGACACTTCTACTAGAAGGGTCTCTTTATTCCTTCCTGAGCTTTATCTCTGAATCAGTTTGTGACCAGGCTAGAGCCATAAACATAGACATAGACATACATAGAATAGACAGGCATAAAAACAAAAGGGCTGATTCAAACAGTACTGAAGGGTAGAAATGAAAGAGTATTGTCTCCCAAACCACACTCTTCCCACACCCTTGATCCCATTTCCCCAGAGGTACCAATTTTGAACTACATGTGGTTCTTCTGATGTTTAACTTCATAACTCTCAATGAGATCATAAACTCCAATCTTACAGAGGAAAAGCGGTAAAGTAAACAAATAAAGCAGGGCATAAGGAACACAGGCCGAGGATTGGGGAATGTGGCCAACAGCATAGCACAGGCTCCATCTATGGGAAACCTGTTTGTCAGCTCTGGCCAATTGTTCCCATGCAGGAATGCAACTTCAGTGTTGCTAGATGCTTCTTCCACGAAACACTGGAAATATGAATGCTTTGGTTAAGTTTTTTCATTTTTATAAACATTATATAGGCAATAAGCCAAAAAAAGATCTCTTTTGCAGAATTAGCTTGTGGGCTACCAATTTGCAATTCCTGCACTAAACCATACATTCATACCTCAATTTTACATTAACACCCACATTTAACAATTGTAACTCACCAAATTTACAACTTAGAATCTCTCTCTACTTTTTCACATGGAGAGTGATGAGTGTGCTGCTATACTCTCTCTTTATTTCTGGTTGATTTCCACCCCCTTAAGTTTTGATAAGTCACGTCATTACCAGACTTTGTGTTTATTCATCAAAGTTGACATTCATTAGCTCCTTATGTCCCATTATTAAGATAAGAAAATTAGTTCTTCTCCATGTCTTTCCTCCTCCTTTTCCTGATATTTACTTGGCTCTGTTAGCTGTGCCATTATTTTTACATTGACCAGATTCATACTATTTAAATTGTGTATTACCATTATAATTTATTTATTTAATTTATTCTTTTACATCTTTATTGGAGTATAATTGCTTCACAATGGTGTGTTAGTTCCTGCTTTATAACAAAGTAAATCAGTTATACATATACATACATCCCCATATCTCCTTCCTCTTGCATCTCCCTCCCACCCTCCCTATCCCACCCCTCTAGGTGGTCACAAAGCACTGAGCTGATCTCCCTGTGCCATGCGGCTGCTTCCCACTAGCTATCTATTTAACGTTTGGTAGTATATATAAGTCCATGCCAATCTCTCACTTCGTCCCAGCTTACCCTTCCCCCTCCCCGTGTCCTCAAGTCCATTCTCTAGGTCTGCATCTTTATTCCTGTCCTGCCCCTAGGTTCTTCAGAACCAATTTTTTTTTTTTTTTTTTTAGATTCCATGTATATGTGTTAGCTTATGGTATTTGTTTTTCTCTTTCTGACTTACTTCACTATGTATGACAGACTCTAGGTTCATCTACCCCACTACAAATAACTCAATTTCATTTCTTTTTCTGGCTGAGTAAATTCCATTGTGTATATGTACCACATCTTCTTTATCTATTCTTCTGTCGATGGACACTTAGGTTGCTTAAATGTCCTGGCTGTTGTAAATAGAGCTGCAATGAACATTGTGGTGCATGTCTCTTTTTGAATTATGGTTTTCTCAGGGTATATGCCCAATAGTGGGATTGCTGGGTCATATGGTAGCTTTATTTTTAGATTTTTTAAGGAACCTCCGTACTATTCTCGATAGTGGCTGTATCAATTTACATTCCCACCAACAGTGCAAGAGGGTTTCCTTTTCTCCACACCCTCTCCAGCATGTATTGTTCGTAGATTTTTTGATGATGGCCATTCTGACTGATGTGAGGTGATAGTTCATTGTAGTTTTGATTTGTATTTCTCTAACGATTAGTGATGTTGAGCATCATTTCATGTGTTTTCTGGCAATCTCTTTATCTTCTTTGGAGAAATGTCTATTTAGGTCTTCTGCCCATTTTTGGATTGGGTTGTTTATTTTTTTGATATGGAACTGAATGAGCTGCTTGTAAATTTTGGAAATGAATCCTTTGTCACTTGCTTCATTTGCAAATATTTTCTCCCATTCTGAGTGTTGTGTTTTCATCTTGTTTAGGGTTTCCTTTGCTCTGCAAAAGCTTTTAAGTTTCATTAGTTCCCATTTGTTTAATTTTGTTTTTATTTCCATTTCTCTAGGAGGTGAGTCAAAAAGGATCTTCCTGTGATTTATGTCACAGAGTGTTCTGCCCATGTGTTCCTCTGAGAGTTTTATAGTGTCTGGCCTTACATTTAGTTCTTTAATGCATTTTGAGTTTATTTTTGAGTATGGTGTTAGGGAGTGTTCTAATTTCATTCTTTTACATGTAGCTGTCCAGTTTTCCCAGCACCACTTATTGAAGAGGCTGTCTTTTCTCCATTGTATATTCTTGCCTCCTTTATCAAAAATAAGGTGACCTTATGTGCATGGGTTTATCTCTGGGCTTTCTATCCTGTTCCATTGATCTATATTTCTGTTTTTGTGCCAGTACCATATTGTCTTGATTACTGTAGCTTTGTAGTATAGTCTGAAGTCCAGGAGCCTAATTCCTCCAACTTTGTTTTTCCTTCTCAAGTTTGCTTTGGCTATTCGGGGTCTTTTGTGTTTCCATACAAATTGTGAAATTTTTTGTTCTAGTTCTGTGAAAAATGCCATGAGTAACTTGATAGGGATTGCATTGAATCTGTAGATTGCTTTGGGTAGTATAGTCATTTTCAAAATGTTGATTCTTCCAATCCAAGAACATGGTATATCTCTCCATCTGTTTGTATCACCTTTAATTTCTTTCATCAGTGTCTTATAGCTTTCTGCATACAGGTCTTCTGTCTCCTTAGGTAGGTTTATTCCTAGGTATCTTATTCTTTTTGTTGTAGTGGTAAATGGGAGTGTTTCCTTAATTTCTCTTTCAGATTTTTCATCATTAGTGCATAGGACTGCAAGAGATTTCTGTGCATTAATTTTGTATCCTGCTACTTTACCAAATTCATTGATTAGCTCTAGTAGTTTTCTGGTAGCATCTTTAGGATTCTCTATGTATAGTATCATGTCATCTGCAAACAGTGACAGCTTTACTTCTTCTTTTCTGATTTGGATTCCTTTTTTTTTCTTTTTCTTCTCTGATTGCTGTGGTTAAAACTTCCAAAACTATTTTGAATAATAGTGGTGAGAGTGGACACCCTTGTCTTGTCCCTGATCCTAGAGGAAATGGTTTCAGTTTTTGACCATTGAGAACGATATTGACTGTGGATTTGTCATATATTGCCTTTATTATGTTGAGGTAAGTTCCCTCTGTGCCTACTTTCTGGAGGGTTTTTATCATAAATGGGTGTTGAATTTTGTCAAAAGCTTTTTCTGCATCTATTGAGATGATCATATGGTTTTTCTCCTTCAATTTGTTAATATGGTGTATCACATTGATTGATTTGTGTATATTGAAGAATCCTTGCATTCCTGGGATAAACATCACTTGATCATGGTGTATGATCCTTTTAGTGTGCTGCTGGATCCTGTTTGCTAGTATTTGTTGAGGAGTTTTACATCTATGTTCATCAGTGATATAGGCCTGTAGTTTTCTTTCTTTGTGACATCTTTGTCTGGTTTTGGTGTCAGGGTGATGGTGACCTCGTAGAATGAGTTTGGGAGTGTTCCTTCCTCTGCTATATCTTGGGAGAGTTTGAGAAGGGTAGGTGTTAGCTCTTCTCTAACTGTTTTATAGAGTTTGGCTGTGAAGCCATCTGGTCCTGGGCTTTTGTTTGTTGGAAGATTTTTAGTCACAGTTTGAATTTCGGTGCTTGTGATTGGTCTGTTTCTATTTTCTATTTATTCCTGGTTCAGTCTCAGAAGTTTGAGCTTTTCTAAAAATTTGTCCATTTCTTGCAGGTTGTCCATTTTATTAGCATATAGTTGTTTGTAGTAATCTCTCATGATCCTTTGTATTTCTGCAGTGTCAGTTGTTACTTCTCCTTTTTCATTTCTAATTCTACTGATTTGAGTATTCTCCCTTTTTTTCTTGATGAGTCTGGCTAATGGTTTATCAGTTTTGTTTATCTTCTCAAAGGACCAGCTTTAACTTTTATTGATCTTTGCTATTTTTCCCTTCATTTCTTTTTTTCATTTATTTCTGATCTGATCTTTATGATTTCTTCTGCTAATTTTGTTTTTTTTTGTTGTTGTTCTTCTTCTTTCTCTAATTGCTTTAGGTGGAAGCTTACATTGTTTATTTGAGATGTTTCTTGTTTCTTGTGGTAAGATTGTATTGCTATAAACTTCCCTCTTAGAACTGCTTTTTCTGCATCCCATAGGTTTTGGGTTGTCGTGTTTTCATTATCATTTGTTTCTAGGTATTTTTTGGTTTCCTCTTTGATTTCTTCAGTGACCTCTTAGTTCTTTACTAGTGTATTGTTTAGCCTCCATGTATTTGTATTTTTTACAGATTTTTTTCTGTAATTGATATCTAGTCTCATAGCACTGTGTTTGGAAAAGATACTTGATATGATTTCAATATTCTTAAATTTACCAAGGCTTGATTTGTGAGCCAAGATATGATCTATCCTGGAGAATGTTCCATGAGCACTTGAGAAGAAAGTGTATTCTGTTGTTTTTGAAAGGAATGTCCTATAAATATCAATTAAGTCTATCTTGTTTAATGTATCATTTAAAGCTTGTGCTTCCTTATATATTTTCATTTTGGATGATCTGTCCATTGGTGAAAGTGGGGTGTTAAAGTCCCCTACTATGATTGTGTTACTGTTGATTTCCCCCTTTATGGCTGTTAGCATTTGCCTTATGTATTGAGGTGTTCCTATGTTGGGTGCATAAATATTTACAATTGTTTTATCTTCTTCTTGGATTGATCCCTTGATCATTACATAGTGTCCTTCTTTGTTCCTTGTCAGAGTCTTTATTTTAAAGTCTATTTTGTCTGATATGAGAATTGCTACTCCAGCTTTCTTTTGATTTCCATTTGCATCGAATATCTTTTTCCAACCCCTCACTTTCAGTCTGTATGTGTTCCTAGGTCTGAAGTGGGTCTCTTGTAGACAGCATATATACAGGTCTTGTTTCTGTATCCATTCAGCCAGTCTATGTCTTTTGGTTTGAGCATTTAATGCATTTACATTTAAGGTAATTATCAATATGTATGTTCCTATTACTATTTTGTTAATTGTTTTGGGTTTTGTTATTGTAGGTCTTTTCCTTCTCTTGTGTTTCCTCCCTAGAGAAGTTCCTTTAGCATTTGTTGTAAAGCTGGTTTGGTGGTGCTGAATTCTCTTAGCTTTTGCTTGTCTGTTAAGGTTTAAATTCCTTCATCATATCTGAATGAGATCGTTGCTGGGTAGAGTAATCTTGGTTGTAGATTTTTCCCTTTCATCATTTTAAATGTGTCCTGCCACTCCCTTCTGGCTTGTAGTTACTGCTGAAAGATCAGCTGTCAACCTTATGGGGATTCCCTTCTATGTTACTTTGTGTTTTTCCCTTGCTGCTTTTAATATTTTTTCTTTGTATTTAATTTTTGATAGTTTGATTAATATGTGTCTTGGCATGTTTCTCCTTGGATTTATCCTGTATTGGACTCTATGCACTTCCTGGACTTGTTTGACTATTTCCTTTCCCATATTAGGGAAGTTTTCAAATATAGTCTCTTCAAATATTTTCTCAGTCCCTCTCTTTTTCTCTTCTTCTGGGACCCCTATATTTTGAATGTCGTTGTGTTTAATGTTGTCCCAGAGGTCTGTGAGACTGTCCTCAATTCTTTTCATTCTTTTTCGTTTATTCTGCTCTGCGGAAGTTATTTTCACTATTTTATCTTCCAGGTCACTTATCCGTTCTTCTGCCTCAGTTATTCTGCTATTGATTCCTTCTAGAGAATTTTTAATTTCATTTATTGTGTGTTGTTCATCATTGTTTGTTTGCTCATTATTTCTTCTAGGTCTTTGTTAAATGTTTCTTGTATTTTCTCCATTCATTTCCAAGATTTTGGATCATGTTTACTATCATTAGTCTGAATTCTTTTTCAGGTAGACTGCCTATTTCCTCTTCATTTATTTGTTCTGGTTTTTTTTTTTTACCTTGCTCCTTCATCTGCTGTGTGTTTCTCTGTCTTCTCATTTTGCTTAACTTACTGTGTTTGGGGTCTCCTTTTCACAGGCTGTGCAGGTTCATAGTTCCCATTGTTTTTGGTGTCTGCCCCCAGTGGCTAATGTTGATTCAGTGGGCTGTGTAGGCTTCCTGGTGGAGCGGACTATTGCCTCTATTTTGGTGGGTGAAGATGGATCTTGTCTTTCTGGTGGGTATGACCACGTCCGGTGGTGTGTTTTGGGGTGTCTGTGACCTTATTATGATTTTAGGCAGCCTTTCTGCTAATGGGTGTGGCTGTGTTCCTGTCTTGCTAATTGTTTGACATAAGGTGTGCAGCACTGTAGCTTGCTCGTCGTTGAGTGGAGCTGGGTCTTAGAGTTGAGGTGGAGATCTCTGCTAGAGCTTTCACCGTTTGATATTATGTGGAGCCAGGAGGTCTCTGGTGGACCAATGTCCTGAACTCGGCTCTCCCACCTCAGAGGCACAGGCCTGACACCCAGCCGGGGCACCAAGACCCTGTCATCCACAAGGTTATTTGATTAGTAGAAGATAGAATATGGAATCCAGATATTGTATCTTCCAGATGGAGGTGATGGTAAAGCGGTCTCCAGTGTCTTTTTCATTCACCCTCCTTTCAGCTTCCTTCTCTTACCATTAAAATTAAGTATATATTTAACCCTTTATCTATATTTTATATTCTAAAATTCAGAACCAATAAATGTTTTCAATATTATAATTACAGTAATTATTAATCACCATAGAACTAGGGAGAATATTATAATCCTACTTCACTAAACCTTGTCCAGGTGACAAGTGACATTCCAAGAGTGGAAGTCATGGAGCTCTCTTTCCTTCCACACCACGAGGAGCTCAAAATCATCCCACATTGCACTTTTCTTCATATTTGGTCAATGCTTCCTCATGTAAGTCTTTGCTTCTTCATGAGTTTCCAATCTTCTTTTAATTGTCTTTTTTGGAAGAAGCAGCTTAGGCTTTTATTTTAGCCTCAGGATAATCCTGCCTTTTAAGTATACTATATGTGGGTGTTAATCCATTTGTTCTTGAAAACATTGTGGTTAGAACCCTCAATATTTGCGTTTCAGTTTTGACCATTTTTCTTCTCACATGCCACAGAGCCTACTACTCTTGGGTACACTCTTTCTTAGATCTTATGGCTTCTCTTTCTTCAATGCCTTTTTTGTTGGTTTGAAGAGAAACCACAATTTTTTTAAAGAAGTGGTAAGTAAAGATAATTCATTGTGTGTTCAAAAATGTCTTTATTTTATGCCCTCACATTTTTGTTACCCTCAGACTGAGAACTCTAAAGGAGATATCTAGTTCTTGTTGGTGTCTAGATATGAATTTCTTATCATGTACCCAGTTGGCATTTGGGCATTTCTTTAACTCCCATGACTTTGCTCCTCCTTGCTCCCCTCTGACTTCTTCCATTTTCTCCTGCTGAATTTGTGTTTCTATTTTTTTTTTTTTCTTTTTTGGGACTTTCAGATAGGGATATGGACACTCCTGATGAATTCTCCATGTCTCTTAATTTTTCTTTAATATATATATTAAAGTAATGATATATTAAATATATATAATATAAAGTATCCTATATTAAAGTTATAATTATATTTTATATATATTAAAATTTTCTTTTATGTTTATGTAAATATATTTTATACATATATAAATTTATATATAAAGTTATATATATTAATTACATGTATATTTAGTTAAACAAGGCCATTAGACTGAGTGGTTTTAACACCTTGGTGGCCTCTGTAAACAAACCAAAACCTAAGCCAGAGTCAATGCTTTCGAATCTGAGAAAAGGAAACTTGAGGACAGTTAATGACAAACATCCAACTAGGCTTTCCCAAATAAGGTAATTCCTTAAGGTATAGCCAATCAAATAATTTTTTGTTCTGCTTTTCTGTCTTCTCTATAAAAGCCTTTCCCCAGCTTGTCAGTGGAGTATTCTTAACTCCTTTCTGTCTGGTGCTGCCCAGCTTGAATCAGTGTGTGCCCAAATAAAGTCTTGTAAATTGTAATGTGGTCAGTTTATCCTTTAACATATATACTTAATCTTTAGGGGTCTGGCTTTATGTTCTCGATTAAGATCATTTTCACTCATATTACAGCACTTTAATACATTTCTAAAAATTTGCCAGTCATATCTAATTTCCAAGAACGCTCATTTTCTAATTGCTCCTTTTCCACAGTAATTTCTTCCTGAATGTGAAATTTTTTTTGTGGACAACATTTTTTTTAATTAATTAATTTAACTTATTTACTTTTGGCTGCATTGGGTCTTCATTGCTGCGTGTGGGCTTTCTCTATTTGTAGTGAGTGGAGGCTACTCTTTCTTGCGGTGCATGGGCTTCTCATTGTGGTGGCTTCTCTTGTTGTGGAGCATGGGCTCTAGGTGCATGGGTTTCATTAGTTGTGGTGCATGGGCTCAGTAGTTGTGGCGCATGGGCTTAGTTGTTCTGTGGCACGTGGGAGCTTCCTGGACCAGGGCTCAAACCCATGTCTCCTGCATTAGCAGGCAGATTCTTAACCACTGTGCCACCAGGGAAGCCCTGTGTGTAACATACTTTTGAATGTCTCTGAAGAGACTAATTATAATTCTGTTTAGTAAATTATTTGTGTTCTCTGGTATCACTTGTTCTGTTTGTTCATCTTATTATTTTTTTTGACCCTCTAGTTTTCCTCAAGTGAATGACTTTCTTTTGTTGTCTACTTAATGTTATGAATAAAAGACTCCATTAATGAGTGTAAATAACAGGGATGGGTTTTCTCTGCCAGGAACTGCATGTGTAAAGAACAGCAGATGCACTTTACTGTGTAGAGGAGAGGGGTAGGCAGGCAGACCTTCTCCTTCCCACTCCTAGGAAAAAAAAGTAATGAGAATTAGGGGAGTAACTCCCACCGAAGACCCTAGTTCTCTCTTGTCAGAGTTAGTTTCCATAGAAAGTTTTTCCTGACAACTGTCACTTGATTGTCCTATGGCTGTATAATCTCAGATGTAATCCCAACCTCTGTGTGCCTTGCTCCATGGAGCAGAAACCTTATTTCTCAGCTTCCCTTGACAATTGGCCAGGTTCAGCCAATGGGAAGCACAGGGAGAAGACTGGAGTGAGGCAAGAAGACAGAAGCCAGGGTATTTCTCCCTGTCTTGTGTCCCAGGCAGCAGCAGTGTCCTGGGCAGCATTTCAAGAAGTGTAGTGTTTCCTCCATACCTCTCCTGCCAATCCATCCTTTCCTCTGTGGTCTCAGGTTCTAGTGGGCAGGCTTACCATTGTTTCATCTGCTGCTGAACAGCTGTGACTTTGAGCTCTGGTAACACTAATTTGGTCCCTCTAGCCCTTAGGGGTGATAGAAGCCTACTGCTTTTGCTAATCTTTGGGTTGCATCACCATGTCAAGTCCTTGGGCATCCCCAGTTCTCCCCATCATCAAGATAACACATTCTCTATAGTGATTGGTTTCTTCTGGTTTGGGATACCTATAAAGGTTTTTGTTTTCCCAGTTGGACCCTGTCTGACACAGTTCCACTGCCCATTCCTTCTCTTTAATTTGCTGGTTCTTAGCTTAGAGTTTCTCCATATTTTCTCCTAGAAGAAGGGCCTTCCCTGGATTGACACATTCTTCAGTGAGTGTACATTCTGTTGAGTGTATGATTTCCTCCATCCTAGGGGTGCACTTCCTTGTGACCCCCATCTGCTTTCATTTTCTTCTCTGTCCACCCTCTTACCCTCCATCACCTCCTTTTATGATGTTGTTATCAATTTATTCTCTTTTGAACACTTTTATTGTCATTTCAATGGCATTTTGGAAGAACAAGAAGATGAATGTGTACACTCAGTTTATTGCCTAGTCACAGGAGTTTTTGGTCAGCTACTTTTGAGGGGTTGTCTTAAGAAAAAAGGAAACTTGGCAAATTTTGAGAGTGATTTTATTTTTACAAATGTATTTATATTAAAAAACAATGAGTCAATAAATGTTATTTCTGTCTTTAAAGGCTGGAGGCTAATTATTTTGCACTAGGCAATATTAGGGAAGAATTTGGTAAGCATTTTCTGATTTACCCATTCATCCATGTCCAATCACATCCTTAGATCAGCGGCTCCTCCAATGTGGTGTTTCTGTGTATTGGAGACTCCTCTCTCGAGGTTACATGGTCTAATCAGTTATTCTGTGAACACACCAAAACTATTCAATTTGCTAATTTGGTCCTGCAGTGATATGGGTATGTCCCTTTCATTTAACCGTTCTGTTATAACACAAACATGACTATAACGTAGTAAGAAAAGACATTCCCTCTGCTGATTTTCTTTAGTTTTAGTTACATTGAGCTGAAAGCATCTCTCTATTTGGAAAAGTGGAGATAATTATATAACAATCAGGTAAGGTGTGGATTCAATCATCTGTAATGATTTTATAGTGCCTAGGAAATAATGGTCTAAATTTTTAGGATTGAATCTACCACAAATTCATTGAGAAATCGACTCCTCAATATTGTGTTTTGAATATCTAATAAAAATGTAACATACAGACACTCTGACTGGCTTAAATGTAAGGAAAAATATGGATAAGAATATGTGTGAAATGGACAATTATTGGGGTATCTGCTCAATTGACACTCCCCCCTCTTCTCTGAGAAATTCACCCCTACATATCTCTAGCTTCTCTTTGTTTGTTGCAAGACCTTTGTCTATTGTAAAAGTAGTAGACTTTGACTACTACTATTGAATTGCCCAGAGTTTACACCTGATCACGCTGAGCCAATCAAATTCCTTCTCCAAGGAATTGATACTCAGAGTCATCTAGTTCATCTCTAAACATGGCTAGAGACGTACAACGTGAAAAAAGTCCTTAGATGTTGGACAGCTACCCATCTCCCACCATGTAGACACAGAAACAGATAACAAAGAAGAATGATGGAAACAGGCAAAGAGAATCATAGAGATGAGAGACTATGTACAGAAAGGTTGAGAGAAGTTTTGAGAGAGAGAGAGACAGAGATAGAGGGAGAGAGAGATTGAGAGTCACTGCCAGGGTTTCTAACAGCTTTTATTAATGATTCTAATCCCTTTAAAGGTGTGGAGTTGATGAGACACTCTTCAATTCCTATATCAAAATCTCCTTTTTGCTTAAGCTGGGTTTAGATGGTCTGCTACTTGCCACCAAAGAGCCTAAAATAAAACAGAACACACAGCAGAATGGAGAGACTGTTTACTGCCAAGTACATGAATAAAAGAGATGCAAAGACTGCTGGGTTTAAATCTGTGGAAAAAGAACAAATTAGATGTGTTTAACTCTTTTGCTTTGATTCTGAGTTGGTTTCCACTGATTTTTTTTTCTTTATTAATACGTAAGAAATGTCTCTTCAACAAATCTCATAATAAGTCTTCAGCAAGAACCTAATTCCTGAATGTTTAGAAGATTTACTTCATTTGGTTAAAGTGCTATAAAGTTATTATATTTTCTGTAATATAAATCAGCTTTGATAAAAACAGAGAGTTTTGATAAAACTCATTAAATAAATTTGAATGAGCTTTGTAGAATCTAGCACAATGTCTGGTAAATTGTATAAAGCTTGTTAAAAGTTAGCTCATGCTCCCTTTCTTTCTTAAACTAAAAACAAAATTTCATTGACAAATTGTTTCATTTACTCAGGAGACATTTGAATACCAAGAACCATACCAAGTCCTGGGGCTATAGAAACGTTAAACTCAGGAAAAAAATCCAGTTAGAAATGCAGAGGAGACACACTGAGACAAATATTTTCAGTACTACCTGCTAAGGACTGTAATAGAGGGATGACTAGAAATTTACAGGGGCACAGAGAAGGAGCAACTGCTTGGCTGTTAAGACAATGGTGGCAAATTTGCCAGTTTTGCCCTCAAAGAAATTATTTAAATTCTATAGCTCCCAATTTATTACTTGTAACATGAGGTTTATAAGAGTTTTATCTTTTGTTTTTGTCATGGTTAAAGGAGGTTAAAAAAATAATAGTACTTCAGGAGTACCAGTATTATCTGCAGAAGTTAAGGAAAAGCCACAACGAAGAGGTGAGATATAACCTGAGTCAAAAAATGTTTAGTTAGAGGTACAAGTTTTCCCAGGGAAGGGTATTGTAGAAAGAGAAAACAATACATATAAGAGAATATCCTACCCATATCCTGGGTAAATTGTCTTCAGGCAGTAGGGAAAAGCTTTTGTGTGGACCAGTAGAGAATGTTTTGGAAAGGAGTGGTTGGAGAAACAGGTTGGGGCTCAGTTTGGAAGAGCCATCTATGGAGATGGGATTTTATTCTGTAGATATTTAAGAAGTCAACAGACATTTTAAAGCATGAGCATGGTAATCTGGGGGAGGAAAACTGTTTTCCTTCTACTTATCTTAGGTTCATTGGCTGATGCCTTGTAAATCAGACTCACAAAAGCCGATTAATAAGAGAATAACAAACAGAAGTTTTTAACATGTGCATAGTACATAC
Source organism: Monodon monoceros (assembly GCF_005190385.1). Lineage (NCBI taxonomy): Eukaryota > Metazoa > Chordata > Mammalia > Artiodactyla > Monodontidae > Monodon > Monodon monoceros. Next base: position 28,299,777 of record NW_021703767.1, on the reverse strand, counting down.
ACATAGAAGTACCCAGTGATGACTAACACATAAAGGGTGATTAGAACTTGGGCTTATATGTCACCTTAAGAAAAGAATAATAAATTTTTAGAGAAATGGTAAGACAGAGGAAAAGGACATTGAGTATCTGGGGGGCAAGTTCTGAAGATAAATATATGGGGGAAACTAATGGAAGATAAGGGTTATTTAGTAAAAATTTGTTACATAGGTTTCTCTGGTGCTGTCTTTAGGCTGGTAAGGGTCTAGAGTTGTCTCTGGTGATTAACTTCTGTCTTTCTGGTAGAGAGGGGAGGGGAGACACCTTTACAAATTTATGTCCTGCTTAGACAAATAGGGGGAGGGTAGAGAGCTTTTTCTTAATTGTCTTTAGCTCAAAATAATCATTATGCTTAAGTGTCATATTCTGCTACAATTTGACAATCAAATTTGTTTTTAGGTTGATAAGCTGCAGGATTTGTGGAGAAAGCACTAAAAGGAGGAAGGGAAGAAGTCCAGTCTGGAATTAAGATAATAATGCATCTATACTTTGTGTTTGTTTCTTAGGGACCATTCATTCTCAAGACTGCAAAGGCTAATGATGGCTGCTGTGGGAAAATGAAACAGAGCAGGACTCTGTGGAACCCTCCCCAGTACAAATCCTTTCCATGTCCCTGCTTCTTGTTTGTAGGAAATAGGTCTCATTCAGTCTCCTTGACCTTCCCTGAGTTCCAAAGGGTGGATTCAAACAGTTAATCAGGAAAGGGAGGGAATGCAGAAACAAGGGAGAAGCAGTCAAGAAACAATAGTACAATCATGGGGCAGCATCTTGGTTCCTCCTCAAGGAATATACATAACAGTATCTTTGAATTCTTCTGCAGGAACTAAGGTCCCCACCCAGGTGAAGGATGGTAACTTCAGACCGGGTACAAGATTCCTGGAGCACCACCCTGTTACCTCACAACCAACAAATCAGAAGACAGTCACACACCTTGCAGCCCTCATCCCAGATTTTGTCTGTAAAAACTCGTCCCCAAAAAACTATCAGGGACTTCTGGTTTTTTTTTTTTTTTTTTTGAGCATGGACTGCACATTCTCCTTGCTTGGCCTTGCAATAAACCTTTCTCTGCTCCAAATTCCAGCGTTTAGCTTTCTTTGGCCTCACTGTGTGTTGGGCACATGAACTTGTGTTCGGTAACAAAAATATTCCCTTCCCAAAAGTGTTCATGGATTTAAAGATTATCTTGAAGACAGAGAAGCAGAAACCTGTGGGCTAAAATATAAAGCAAGAAAGAGAAATATTAAGTATTTTTAAATGTGTAGGAAAATTACAATGCAGATGGATAATGTTACTCAATGAACGTGAGGCAGGAAGAGGGCAGGGCACAACCTTTAAAAGAATGACAGCCGGGCTTCCCTGGTGGCACAGTGGTTGAGAGTCTGCCTGCCGATGCAGGGGACACGGGTTCGTGCCCCGGTCCGGGAAGATCCCACATGCCGCGGAGCGGCTGGGCCCGTGAGCCATGGCTGCTGAGCCTGCGCGTCCAGAGCCTGTGCTCCGCAACGGGAGAGGCCACAACAGTGAGAGGCCCGCGTACCGCAAAAAAAAAAAAAAAGACAGCAATTGAGGACATGACATAAACTGGTTAGAACCAACTAGGTCCAAGATGGCGGATGAGTCAATTTCCACTAGACCTTGAGCCTCAGTATACACTCATTGTAATACATCAACAAACTAAATGACATACTCACAGGCACCATGACAGTTCTGAGGCTGACCATAAGAGGCCAAAAAATGGGCATTGGCCCAATTCCTAGAAATCCCCACCCCTTCCCCAAAATAGCTGGAATACTCCTCCTACTCATTAGCCTATGAAATTACTCACCCCCGTAAAAACTGACAATCCCGTACCCTGGTGCCTCTTGCCTTCTTAGATGGCACACACTCTGTCTATGGAGTGTGTATCTCCCTGAATAAACCTTCTTTCACTTTATTATGGCTTGTTCTTGAATTCTTTCCTACACAAAGCCAAGAACCTACACTTGGTGGCTGTCCCAGGGAATTACCTGAGACCTGGGACGTGACCTTCCTCTCATGCTCCACTTTCTTTTCCTGCAACAAATGCAGCTGTTCAAGACTGATTGAACAGATGCATTGATTGTTGCTTGGTGGAGCCCAGTGCTTAAAGCTATTTAGCCAACAGTGAGTACCAGGAATTGTCCTAGTACACTACTATAACTATTTGTATCTGAAAATTTTCTTCCCACACTTTATAATAAATCTTAGTCATGCGCTTAACTTAGGTAATGGTTATAAAGCCATGGGTCATGTGGTCCAGTCTCAGAGTTATAGACTTGGAAACAAAATATTATTTCCAAATAACTAAACTTCTCTCCTTCTTTTTCTAGAATGCCACAAAGAGAACACAGGCCCAATGCATTGCCTTTTAAATCCCTTTCTGTTCTTGTTTCACACACTGTAGTTGCTCCCATGCTTCTTAATTCCAAAACTCTCTGAGACTCTTTCCCCTGACCCAGTCTGAGTACTATTTCTTTTGTGGTTGTTTGGTTGGATTTTTGTTTCTTTTTTATTCCCACCACTTTCCTTTTGAGTTTGCATCACAGATGATCAGAGGAACCAATCTGGCAAAGGAAGATTCTCAGTAGACAGCCAGGGATGGGAAGAAACTAAGAGAGCAATGGCAAATCCTCTTTAGCAAGCAGGACGAGGGGAATGGCTGGGACCATTCATGTATGAGTGATTTATCTCTAACAGCAAATTGGGCCAGGGTGAACAAAATATGAGAAAAGGGTATACTAAAGAAGGGGAAAAAGGTGAAATATGGGAAAAGCTGGAATATAAGTCTGATCTTTGGTCTGATAAACTATGCCCCACTCTGGTTTTCACACTGGGTTAATGAGAGTGAAGATAGAGTCTGAGGTATCTATTACATTTTCTCTCAGACATTTGAATAGACTGTGATTTATTTTTCTTAAGTTCTTAGGTGGGGAAATGGGTGAGGACAAGTTATAAGTAATAATGAAATAATAGTTAATGTTTACTGAATACTTACTAAGGGCCAGTCATTTTGGAAACATTATCTCATTTAGTTCTCACAGATACCTATGAGATATATTCTGTATTCTCTACTTTATAGGTAAAGAATTTTAGAAAGTTTGAATAACTTGTTCAAGTTGGTGGAGCCCAAATTTGAACACAGGTGTTTTTAGTCTAGAGTTCATAATTTAACCATTGGATTGAGAACGTGCTATAACATTTTCCTTCCACATTAAATCCCTAGAAGGGATGGAGGGGAGAGTAAGAGACTTTATAAAACACATTAAATTGAAGTTGTTGTCTTACCTCATGACACTTCCTCTGAATTTTTAGCTTTTATAAAAATGAGAAAAATTCTCATGAGTATGAAAATTAGCTAATCTTACAGAGAAAGATCTTTACTAATGGTTAATAGAATTAACTAGCAATAATAGCATCTATGGGAGGAAACGACCTTAACACTATTTTTCAAATAAACAAGTATGCTTTGAACACCAATTGTGCCCTATTTTGGAAGTCAAGCAAGAAGTATAAAACTTTGATCTTGTATGTGAAATAATTACCTGGGGTACATATCAAATGCCTGGTTTTAGTCCAAGAAAACCTCAGAGTCTGGTTAAAGTGAAGTATTTTAAACATGTTTCTTAGGATAACAACCCAGGTTTTAGGGTCCTTCCAGGTCATTTGGAGAAGGGACTGTCACAATAAGAACATCATCTTCAGGACTATCTCATCAAGTATGAATTTGCCCTTACAAATGTCAACTCTTCTTCTTATTGTACAATACTAAATTAACCATCACAGGCAGCTTTCAGTACTCAATATATTACGTTGGAAGTCATCTACAAATCAGAATGTACACTTTGAAAGTGATTAATGAAGCATCACTTCATTATAAGACAACAATTTTGTCTATAGTCACACATTTTTGTTATTTTACAGTCTTGGTGTTTCTTGCGTATTTTTAATGGAATAATTTTACAAAATGAAAGTCTGAATCTTGGGAGTGACTCTTTGGTTTAGAAGGGAAAATTGGATCTTGCTAAAGTTGAGATGTATAGTTGTTAGTCCTACTGCAGTATATCTTGAAAAGACAGCAGAATTATGTCTCAAAATTTATATTGTTGTTCTGTATTATGTAAACTTTCCACATTCTGCATGGTGCCTGGTACATTCCAGAGAAGAAGGAAGCCAAAGATGATAACATTTTAATAATATTAAGTCATATGAATTTATTTTTGATACGGTTCACATGGGATGAAATACATAATCTTATTTGAGCTAATTGAAATCACATGCCAAAAATGGAAATATGGCCCATTGTCTTTAATATGTCCAGCTGCCATTTAATACCAAAAATATCTCACAATTAACTTGATTACTTATATATTGTATATTGTGTCTAGAGGCCATCAAATGCAGTAACATTTTGAAATGTTCTGTGAATTACAAATCATCCTAAAATGTAAGTTTTCATAATAATGGCTATCTTTCACCAATGTATTTAAAAAAAATAACGTGGTACATATCTAATATTTTTTATTGTAAACCTCCATTTGGCTATTTTGTTAATGACTGATTCCAAATGATTGGCTCTGTCAAATCTATTTGTGTTATAAATTTCAGAATAAAAATATGAAATGAAATAAACTAGACCTAAAGTTGAGACACATTTTTTTCTAGAAAAGTAGTAGTTAAAATTTGAGACAAAAACTGTTTAAAATGCATCCGATACATATTTAAAGATAATGCCTTAAGTAATTAATGCCTCATTTTGGTCTCTGCAAATATATGGAATACAGTGCTAGGAAACTGTCGGCACTTGAATCTTAATGTCATCATTTTCAGATCCAACTTCTAAAGAATATAATCACTTCTAAGCACAACACACAGAGAATGTGGGTTAACGCACTAGTGGGTTAGGTCTTGACTGCATGCAACAAGCAATGAAATTGACACCTTGGGCCTTATATGGAGACAAGCACACTTTGCTTGCTCTGAAACATGTCAAATTCTTATTAACCCAATTTAAATTTACAAGTCTGTTTCCAAACACAGTTAGGTTTGCCAGATTTCATGGCCCATATTTCTTTAACCCTGGCAGATAAGCCTATTTATCTTTCTCTTGCTTCACCCTCACCCACAGGTTTCTTCCAGTTCTACACTCTGGTTGAAGTCTTGTTGGCAGGGCATTCTGACCCTTGTGACCCACTCCTGAGCATACTGACCTTAGTGGTCTGACCTCTTTGTGAAGAGACTTTTCACCTTTGGATCCCAATCTTTCAGGACAGTCATGAGGCACTTCACAAATGAATTCTGATACCTACAGATTTTACAACCCCTGGGTGAAGATCACTAGGCTCCAGGTGGGCAGTATCTTTGCTCAATTAATAACACTCCAGCTGCGTCATTTTCTAATAGGAAGAACAGCTATATTGCTCTGAATGCAACTTCTGACTATTTGTAATTCTCCACTTACAGGAACTTCTCCTGTCCTTAAATTCAAGGACTTAGTTAAAGGGGTAAGCAAACCCAGTGGGAAGTCCTGTTTGATGTGCAGGAGCTCAGATATGCAAAAGTCTTGATCAGCAAATGCTTGAAAAGTGCTGACTCTTCTCCCTTTGGGGACTGGCCATTAACTCACTTCTAGGCTTCTCAAGTAAAGCTGTTTCTCTGGTTGCTTCAAGTTCAGTCAATAAGTGGCTTTTCGTCAGCAAGTGTAAATAACACTCCAAAAAAATTGCCAAAGTGAACTCATTTAGCATCAGCTCATTAGCATGATGTAAGGGACAGCCCTCTTGTATCCACATGGACTTCCTGGTTTACCGCAGTCTTTTTTATTTGTTCTCTCTGCCTTCAAGTCTCTTTCTGCTTCAAAAAGATTTTAGATACAACTGCATGAAAAATTTCCAATAGTCACTTTATTTCATGACTCAAGAGCTCTCACTGGGATCCATGTCCCATCTTGGTGACTCTGCCTGTTGTTCAACATCTTACCACCATTATGTCTCAGCATCGTTATTTTGTCAACCTCCTTCCATATACTTGAGTGTTATTTATCTGCTCCTGGTATCATTGTTTCTTCCTGCAGCATTTTTTTTCTCCAGTCTATGACTTCTGTTTTCATTAACACCTTTAAATTTTAAAGGCCCCTTCCTCCAGAAACTTTGCTGGGGTTTACCTACATCTGATCCATTGCTCTTCTAGTCATTATATCCTCAACATGGATATACGAAATTTTACTCTATTATATTTAAGCTATTCTTAGGAATAATGACAATACTAGTAACAACTGTTTTCCAAGTCTTACTGCATTTCCTCACATATCACTTTTTATCATAGCAATAAGCCTCTAAGATAGATAGTATATTCATTTTATAGAGGAAAAACTGAAGCTTAAGGAAATTTCATAAGGTCACCTGGATAGTAAGTATCAGGGCTGGATGTGAACACAGATTTGTCTAATAGCAGAACATAACCACTTAATTACTCTGCTATGCTCCTGGCCACTCAAACACCTAAGCCTTATTAAGCACTTAGTAGGGATCCGACTCCACAGCTAAGTGCTAGAGACAATAAAACCATAGTTCCTGCCTGCCTCTATAGGTGTATTTGGAGCAAAGAGATAAATGGTAAAATGTGCAGAACTGCCTTGAGTAAATAAGGAGAACTCACCAGAAGAAGTGACAGAGTTAAATCTGAAGTGGGGAAGAAGGAGCTTGTCAGGCCGACAAAGAAGGACTGACTTTCCACGTGGAAGGAGGTATAGGTACCAAGGTGGAGAAGCAAGAAGGATCTTGATGCGCTTGAGAATGCAGTCCCGCAGGTCAGGATTAGTTGGAGAGGAGGTTTCAGAGGCTGGGAGGCTCATATCCCAAAGGACTTATATAAAAAGGTGGAGGGGGTTGGAATTTATCCTCTTAACGGTTGGCTTTGTCATCCATTCTCCCTGCATGATTTTCCCTCCTGATTGAATCCAAAAGGTTTTGATGACGGGGTCATTATCTCAATTGTTTGTATTCCCACACTGATGTTCCTCCAGGCAGAAAGGGACTCATGTGTCCTTTGGAGGCCTTGGATTTCTTGCCGTTTTTTCTTCGTGTAGACCTGGAACTGTCAGGAAGCAGTGAATACCCTTATTCTGGGAAGTGTGGGTCCTGAACCTGTGGAGTCCCTATTCCCTATTCCAAAAGAAGTTAAGTGGCTGTTGTTCAAAGGGTGTGATGCTTATAGAACCTGTATTAAAGTTGTGATCAGGAGTAAAAAGAGAGAGAGGCCCAACAGTGGCTTTAATATAGGGAATTGGCCTAGAGAAGATAAAACAGAAACATATAGTAAGAAATAGAAGTGGAGTGTAGGGAAGGGAGGGCATCATAATCAACACTTAGCAGCTTTGCCTTCATGAGAAGCCCTGTTTTTATTACCATGAAAATAAGATCACTCCTCTGCACTGTCACTGTGGAAAAAACAAACAAACAAAAAAAAGACTTCAAATAGAAGGTGATCTAAGTTTTTAAAAGTGAGAAAACAATCAGAAAAAATTTCAGGAGTTGAATCAGTAATTCTGTGAAGGGCAGTTTAATGTGAATGTGTTTTTACATCTATAAGAGAGGTATTATCCCTTCTTGCTAATGAAAAAGATGGGTGGTCTTAAAGCTATTTATGGCCATGCAGTTTGGGTCCCTGCTGTTGTAATTGTGAGAAGAGATTGCTTAGTGCTCTGTGTTCGGTAGGGGATTATTAAAAGGACCTAGAAAAGACGGAATTTGTGGCATTCTAGAATGCACACGGACCATCCATCTTGCGTGGGATGAAGGGGTTTTGGGTATTTAACTTCCTGGAAGCCTTGATGTAGAAAATGTGCCAATTGTTTTCTTTTACTTTAGAGTTTCAAAACAGTTCTATTTAGTGATCCAAACTTGGTAGATGGAAAAAGAGGGAATTGATGTTCTAAATCACAGAAAAATAAAATAGCTATGTAGAATTTCTTCAATGACACAATCATATACAAGGGCTTAAACTTCAATAAATGAAAATATGGAAAGCAAATGTTTAAAAGATACAGTCTGTTTGAATTCAAATACTTATTCTACTTCTCAGTACTGGTGTGACCTTGGGAACAGGCCTCTGTTTCTTCATCTATAAAAGAGCGGTAAACATGGCATCTACCTCATGGGTTCTTGTGAGAATTAAACCCATTATATGCATAAAGCACTTGGAACACAGGACGTCCTCACTAAATGTTAACAATTATTTTTATTCCTTTTAAGTTTATAAATCTCTTTCAAGAGTATAAAGATTTACCAAAGAGACGTCATTTGAGTGTGTTATACAATTGTTTTCAAGATAGTTAAGATGATAATTTGAGCAGAATTATGTATTTAATGTTTTAGTAACTGTAGATATCGGTACCAGGTGTTTGAATCTCTCTCCCTCTTTATATGTGTATGTGTATATATATATATATATATATATATGAATATATCTGTATTCTTCTGCCTCCTGTCTTACCCCCAATGCAAACTGTAGCATGTATAAAAGGGGAGGCGGGGGCTGACCACTACACTGTTAAAATTTAACACGCACACACACGCACACACATTCTGAAACATTTCTCAGCGCATGGCATTCTTCCCATCATCCTTACTTTCCCTGCACCTATAGACTCAGGAAAAACTGGGGATAGGGAACCCTTCACTTTTGACTTACTGCCTAAAGTTTGAGAATAAATGTTCTAGAATCTTAAGTAAGGTTTAACTAATGTTAAGTAACCAAAGTTTCATAAGCTCTGTTTATAATATCTATTAGCATTTAAACACGCAGACTGCAAATTCCAATTCTTTATAGTAAATTATTTTTTTTCTTTTAATTGGACTCTTGGTGGCAGATGGAATGCCAGTGTCAAAAAAAAGCAATAAGTCATGTCTCTAGGCTTCATCCTTAAGATCTTTCCACCAGGCTCATCAAGATTATGCACTGTTGATCCAATCAACAGGAAATAGGACATGCTCATTTTCCTATTAAAAGCCCAAAGAAAATGTGTCTTGTTATCTGGCAGAGGCAGATTCCCGTGCTGGGTTTAATTTCTGTATTTCTGCATGATTTGCCTCTGGGTCACCTCCTCTTAAAATGTCCCAAGGATGAATATTTGCCTCAAGGTCCTCTACTAGTGCCCCCAGCAGGAACCTCAGCCCTCTACACAGGGCACTTTCCACAGACACCGCCAACTTCAGAAGGAGCTGCTTTTACATGTCTCATGAATATGGTCTCCCTGCTTCAAGCTCTCCTCTCTGACCTTTGTCCTCTTTAGCGGAGTTCAATTGTCTCCCACATATATTTAAGCTAATGATAGAAGTGTTAAGCAAAAGGTGAAAAAAGGGGCAAATGGATTCATCATGAAAATGTACCGTGCCATAAAAAACTCCATACACCAAGATGCCGTTCACAGTGGGTAGTAAATTTATGAAACTCATTGCCTCAAGATATTATATGGGCAATTATATATAAATAGGTTCAAGAAGGGCTATGGCAGGTTATTTAACAAAATTGCGATGCCAGAGGTAGAAGTGGCAAGCTCATCCCTTACCTTCGGGAACATTGTGGAGGCTGGTGAACATTGCTCAGTGCCTCAGTCAGAGAGGTGCTCAACTGGGGTGTATTAGTTTCCTGCGGCTGCTATAACAAATTACTGCAAACTTGGTGGCTTAAAAACAACAGAAATTTATTCTCTCACACTCGGGAGGCCAGAAGTCTGAAATCCAAGGGTTTCACAGGGCACACTCCCTCCAGGGGCTCTGGGGAAGAATCGAGTCCCCTTCCAGCTTCCCATGCCTACCCTGCTACTCGCATCTCTGCTTCTGTTTCTCACCTGTGTGTCTGGCTTATAAAGATATATACAATTATATTTATAATCTAGGATAAGCTCCTCCTCTATGGTTCTTCATTACATCTTTTGCCATATAAGGCAATACTCACTCTTTTGCCATATTATGTAATATTCACAGGTCCCAAGGATTAGGAGGTGCACATATCTTCTTGAGAGCCACCACAGAGAGGGATCATCATTCTAAGTGCACTAGGGTTTGTATCATTCCTCCTTTTTTTCACGAGTCAGAGGGCTACTCCAGCCTAACCACTTAATTCTTATCACGAGACTACCAACTGTAACTTCCTTAATTTCTGCATTCCATACATCATTACTGAGCACTAGTTCTGCTGGATATTTAAAAGAAAACAAGGGTAGCCAGATATGTTTGAGAAACAGTAAATATAGAACAACTTCAATGAGACTTCTCAGAGGCTTACTATGTCTATCGTCTTTATGATGTTCTAAAAAGACCATATACTAGGCTCATTTTCCAGACTCTTTTAACTACAAAGTGTATGTTCCCTAGCACACACTTTGAGAAACTATGCTCTAACATTAATACTTTTAAGAATAACATTCAATCAAACTCCATTGCTGTTTTTCCTGTGAGGACCAAATGTCAGTCCACGGTGCTCCGTGTCATATTTACAGGTTATAATTTTCTCATAATTACTTGAATTGTTACAAGAGAAGCCTAGTTGTTCTCTGACTTAACAAGTTCCCTCTGGATTTGAGCAGATTTTCTTTCTTTTGGGTTTACATGAAAGTCAATAACTTTCCCTAGAGCTATCCAGCTACTATACTCTAAACATATATACAGTCCAAGGAAAACTGTACATAGGCTTCTGTGATTTTGCTGGCTCACTCTGGGTAGAAAGTGAATGCTGCCTTCCAGAAAGTCCTATGTGCTCATCTTGACTCTTTCATGTCAGGCTGCCAAATTTATATCTTTTAGAGACTGAGCAGATCTTAAAAAGAACACTACACCTATTCCCTTAACATCTTTTCATTTTTCTCTTGGACTCAGGTAAGAGAAGAGGAATGTTATTATATCATAATAGGTTGATATATTTTTAAGTCTTTGAATGCTCTTTTATTTTTAAAAGTTTTTTTTTTTAATAAATGCTTTTATATTTTCTTCACCTGGTCACTCAATAAATATTTATTGAGTCTTCTGATGTGCCAGCTCCTGTGGTAGATTTGAGATAGGGAAGGAGCATGAATCTGGACGACACTGTTCCTGACTTAAATGTACTCTCAGTTAGGTGGAAGGCATGCAGTGAGAGAAAAATCTATCTACTTTGAAACACGTTTGAACAGCAGTGTGAGAAACATGGGATAGCAGTGAAGAGGAGAGAAAGACAAACTCTGCTTGGGAAAGTTTTGCAAAAGTAACATTTACGCTGGGTTTTGAAGAATGAATAGAAGTTTATTTACTGTGGGAAAGTATACTCCAGGATGGAAAAAACAGCAAATGTAGGGGAACAAAATCAGAACTGTATCTGGTGTACTTGGGGACTGGTGAGAAGTATAGAGTTACTAGGCAGAGGTAAAAAGGGATATAGCACTGGAAAGAGAGAGGTTGAAGACATAGGCTTGTGTCCAATTGGGGAGGATTCTGAATTGTCCTGCCAGGAAGCTTGGACATTCTTGTATAGGAAATTGGGAACCTTTGAAGGGTTTCATACAAAGGGGTGACATGATGAGATTTGACTTTAGAAAGATAATTCTGGAAGTCAGGAGACATGGAAGATTTCTTTTCAAGGGAAGAACCTGTTAGATTACTAGTAAGGAAACAATAATAATCTGTTTAAAAGGTGAAGAGGGCCAGAACTAAGGCAGTGGCATCTGAGATAGAAGTAGCATGATTTATTGACAATTTGATTGACTGTCCAGTGAATGAGGGAGGGGCTGATGTTGACTCCAAGGCTTTTGTTTTATTGGGTCAGTTGGGCGGATAGCGAAGATAACAAGCAGGAAAAGCAAGAACAGGAGTTGCTTTGGGGTGGGTTTGCGGGTGGGAGTGGGTTGGGAAAGACTAGGTTGTAAATAGGGAGGGAGATACACAAGCATCTGTGGCAGAGACTGGGGGTTGCCTCACTCAGCCTCCATTTCACCCAGTTTCAGTGCGACCTGCTGTCCTATATCCTATGCTACTATGATGCAGTACTGCTCAAGACCTACATTTCCCAGCTCCGCACCCCACCGTGGCTACCCATCACATATCCACTCCTGAGATTTGGAAGGTGGAGGTGGACATCCCAAGGCGGATACCACGCTCCTGTTACTTCAGCTGTTGCCACTGGTAAGCGTGACCTTGGGTGTTTGTTTCTTCTGTGGCAGCTGCAGTAGAGTTTCCAGCGTCCAGTCTTTAGCCTGACAGTGTTGAAAGGCAGTGTCAAGGACACTCATTTTGCTGGCAGAGGTTGTAGAAGAAGAGGTGGCATGGTGGTTCAGGAGCTAGCAGCCTCCTTCTTCTCCAGTCTCCTGATTAGGACAGAGGCAGTGTCTCCTATGGATGTAGTTCCAGAGTATTGTCCCTAGGAACTCAGTGTAAGGCCTATTCAGTGTAAAGCCTATTCCTCTAGTCTTTCCACAATTCCTTTTTTTTTTTGGCCATGCCACGCAGTTTGCAGGATCTCAGTTCCCCAACCAGAGGTGGAACCCAGGCCCTTGGCAGTGAAAGTGCAGAGTCCTGACCACTGGACCGCCAGGGAATTCCTTTTCCACAGTTCTTAAAGCACCAAAATCTTCTCTTCTTAGCCTAGCTGGCATGGTTTCAGTTTCCTATATCTGATTCCTGACCAACTCACCTTCAAATGGAAAAAAAAAATTCTATTTGAGAATTCTTTAAATATTGTTCTCTTTATAAAATCATTAAATATGTGTGACTTTATGTATCTTTGGCTACTACTGACACTGTGAGATTATGAAGGACAATCTTCATAATCTCCATTGTGAGATTATGAAGGACGTGACCTTGTCATAAACACCTTTGAATGCCCAGTGCCCAGAACAGTGCTTTGCACTTGGTGGTGGCCAATAAATTTGTTAGGTTTCATTGCATTTAATTGAATTGACTGAACAATTTGTGCTTCTCCTAATAGTGTCATATAATACATTTGGCAATCTCCCTGACTCTGATAGTTGTTTTATATGATAAATTGCCCATATTGTTAGTATCTAAAAATGCTTTGATCTTAAATTTCTTCAGAATTCTCAAATACATGCCATCTGGCTTCAGTGACTCATGGAAATTTAATGTCTTGAGTTGTATTCACCACCTGTTATTTCTTTTTTTATATTTATGCTAGTGAATCATATTTGCTTTCAATGAAAAGTAATTCTTTAGTAAAAATTCTACATTTATCCTGTGAGAGATGATCACAGATTGAGTAATACAGAGAAACAATTCAACCTTCCTTAATCCTTAACTACTCCTGTCCTCTCCAGGGAGGATGGGATTACATTTTGAGTTCTTCATCAATTACCAGACAGGGATCACTTTCAATCCTCAGACTATTCTTGTAGAGGAGTGGTTTTTCTCCTCTATATTTTATCTGAATTTGGTAGTCTTCGTCTCTCTTGCGTTTCAGCAGTATTCATATTTAGTGTCCTATGCCAATGTTACTGTCTCTTCCATATGTTGTATTTCTTCTTATGGACACATGATTTTAATATTTTCAGTGGTATGGGGTCTTCAAAAGTTCCCTACGCATTCCTGTATAATAAATCAACTAGAGGACGTATGAGGTTGGGGCATAGATACTCCTTCCTGTACCTATCAGGATACTTTTGGTACCAACTCAACCTGGCTAAAAGATAAGTGGAGTAGTAGTACTGAGAGAAGCCTTCAGGTATAGTTTAAATAGAATACTTGTTCCATTTCTTTGTGATTTTCCTGCTTCTGCCTCCTTTGTGTTGGCTTCATATGTAGGCTGGCTTTTCCATAGTTGCAAGACAGCCATCAACAGTAACAGGAACTGTATGCTGGTATGCTGCCTTGTCACATCCATTGAACAAAATTCCTAAGCTTTGCTCTCTCATGGGACCACCCTTTAACAGGGAAGATGAGTTCATCTCTGGAACAACTGCATGAGCTGTGCTTCATGAGTATTATCCAATGAGGGAAATTTGAATGGATTTGGGGAAGGAAACTATGACATCTCTTCTTCCTATGAGCCAGTTTGCCATGGTCTGAATTAGACTCCAGGGGGTCAGTTGGGCAATTTCCCCATATCCTTAAGGTCAGAATAACTTTTAGTATATATTGTTGCATCATCTTTACTGTATACATTTTTCCTGTTTCCTCGGTTAACAGTGCAAAGCTTAAGGGCAGATTTTATCTCTTTTATCCCTTTATTATTGATGCTGAACAGTTACTACAGGAGTCTCCTCACTGTAGGAAGCCAATACATGTTCATTCTCTCTATGTCATTCTGATTAAATAGCCTTAGAATAATGTAACTTTTAGATTTTTATAATTATAATTATTATTTTTTTGGCTGCATCCCACGCAGCATGTGGATCTTAGCTCCCTGACCATGGATCGAATCCGCGCTCCCTGCAGTGGAAGCACGGAATCTGAACCACTGGACTGCCAGGGAAGTCCCTGTAAAATTCTTGACTTAGGCTTTGTCTCTTGGGTCATACTGAGCCAGAACTAGGTAATCAGTCAATTATTAAACACATATTAAGTCCTACTGTATGCCAGGTATTTGGTGGGTGCTTGGATGGAGGAGATAGCAAGGAGTTTAATACAGGTAGTATCTCATTAAAATATTTTAAGGCAAAGGTAAAGGGAAGATAGCTATCTCTCAGGTCTGCACGTCTTCTCCTATCACTTTTGGAATTCTCCTTACTCTCTGGTGCTCTTCCCAGGTTCTCAGTGCTACTGTATGTGTTGCCTCACCTCTTTAGCTGTCTACTGCTGCAGCTCACCAGCTCTGGGAGGGCTCTTCTATCTGTTCATCAACCCATTATGAAACACCTATGAGGATCTCAGGATGAACTGAAGTGCACGACTTGCCTTTGGGACTCCACAGTCTAGTGAAAGGTTGACATGCAAATAGTAATGTGGTGTGTGCCAGGATAGCACAGATAACATCAGAGCTAATCTAAGCTCCCAGAACAGGGAAGTCAAGGAAGTTTTCCCTGAGACAGTGATTCTTTTGAATTGAAAAAAAGAAAGAAGAGTCAAAGTCAGCCAGGTGAAAAGGCATTGCTTCAGAGGGAGCAACATGGCCAGAGGTCATGTGAAAGACCCTAGATGTTAAGGTAGTATTGTACTGTATAGTAGAGTATAAATACATATCTTTTTTATTTCCCCCAATTTTTTTCCTTGTGATGAGAACTTTTAAGATCTATTCTCTTAACAACTTTCAAATAGACAATCAAGTATTATTAACTATAGTCACATGCTGTACATTACATCCCAATGACTTATTTATTTTATAATTGGAAATTTGTGCCTTTAGACCCCCGTTCACCCATTTCACCAATCCCCCAAACTCCGCCTCTGGCAACCACCAACCAATCAGTTCTCAGTATCTATGATTTTTTTTTTCTTAGATTCCACATATAAGTGAGACCACATGGTATTTGTCTAATACTGATACATTTCTGTAACTGGATCATTTAATGTATGTGAGAAGTTGATAAGAACAGCCTCATTTTTCATGTTCTGATTCAAGTGTTCTGGCTAAGGTTTTGGTGATTCTTAAATCACTAGATGACCTCAAGGAGAACAATTTTTGTAATGAATATATGAGACAGCAGTAATCAAAAAAAAAAAAAAAAAAAAGCTTGGGAGTATCTTTCTGCTCAGTAGGAAGAGGAATTTTGTCTCTAGAGCCAGACCTACATGAGAGGAAGCCGATTAAAGCAACTCCTTGCTTGGAGTGACTGGAGAGGATCTCTCAGCAAAACATCTCCCCAGTGGGGTCTCTGCTCTTTTCTATCTGGCCACAAATTCTCAACAGTTAACTCACTAAGTGGTGAGGTCAATAAAAGTGGGGCATCCTCTTGTAGAGACAGTCTTGGTGGTAATGCAGCCCAGCCTGAAGAGCATATTAGCCTAGATTAGCTTATGATCTTTGAGATGAACTTCAGAACAGTTTCCGTTCAGTGGAGAAAAGAGGATGAGATCACAGCGTACAAGGCGAGGCAGGACTGGGAGAGCAGCAGCTAGGCACCCCAGGAGGAAAAACTCATTCAGATGGTGTCAGTTCTGCTGTCTCTTCTGGGGTTGCTTGCATCCTGAGGTCCTGACTTCTCTTTTCCTACTTTTAGTTCTTTCTCTGTTGCGGTAGGCAGAGTAATGTGGTTCCTCCTCCAAGACGTCCTCATTCTCATTCCTAGAACCTGTGACTGTGTTACCTTACATGGCAAAAGGGCCATTGTTAATGCGACTTAAGTTGAGGATTATCCTGGATTTTCTGGGTGAACCCAATGTAATTACAAGTGTCCTTATGAGTGAAAGAGGGACGTAGGCAAGTCAGAGAAGGAGAGCTGTTGACAGAAGCAGAAATGTGACACAGCCAGGATCCAGGGAATGTGGGCAGCCTATAGAAGCTGGAAAAGTCTCCCTTAGGACCTTTAGAAAGAACGCAGTTCTGCCACCACCTCGATTTTAGCTCCATAAGACCTATTACAGACTTCTTACCTCCAGAACTGTAAGAGAATAAATGTATGTCGTTATAAGTCACTAAGTTTGTGGTAGTTTGTTACAGCAGCTGTAGGAAATGAATACACCTCTCTTCACTTGATACCTGTGACCCATGAGGCCACACCTTCCCCCATCCACCACCATCCTCCACCATCAAGTCTGTTCAGAGTCTCTGATTCAGTGGTTGATGCTGGGATACTGTCTTAGGGTCAAAGCCGTATCAGAGCTAGAAGTGGAATGCGAGCGACATCTCAAGAAAAAGTAAGAGGAACAGAGGGCCTGTGGTCATCAAGTCTGAGGCACACCACCAGCAAAGTAACAGAAAGAAGGGGAGGTGCATCGCCAGAGAAGAACACTAACCACTGCGTGCAGGAATGGAGAAGCTAGGATGGGGTGTGGGGCACGGACAACCAAGAACATTTCAGCATGACTGAGAGAAGTGGTTTTTGTTGGGTTCCATAACCAGTGACCCAATTATGAAGGTACAGGGATATTATCCCTCACTGTTATAACATCTTTAGGTGAATGCTTTCAACAAACAGAAAATGAAAAGAATCAAGAAATGAGAGCTTAAGGAAACAATTATGTCTCTATATATACACAAGCATATTTTTGTTTTAATAATTGATGGAGGCTCACATTATACCCCAAAGCGCCTATTGAAATATATTTTAAAAACTTTATTTCCCATTTGAAAATGACACAGACCTAAACTCTACAAAAGATCAGCTAAAATGACTTGAATTAGTCCCATAAATACTGTAAAGGATTTTCTTTTGCTTTTTAAAAATACGTGTTTTGAGTTTTTTAAAATGTCTTTGGATTTTAAAGCATTTCTCAAGGGTGTACAATAATATATCATTTTTAAAGAACTTTTATCTTTATTAGGTCCTCACCACCACCTTAAAAGGCATCTTGGGAAAGCATGATTGTCACCATTTTGCAGGAAACTGAGCTCCAGAGAGGTTACGGGACTTGCCGGAAGACATAAACTTGTGGGGTGGTGAAACTTAAATTGTAACAGATATTATTACCTATTATTACCTCATTAAATCCTCACAGCATGAGATGAAGCCATAAATGATATATTATTTCATTTTAGTATTGGGGAAATTAAAGCCAAATTGGTGAAGCAGCATTGCTAGCAAAATACAGCAACGTGGAAGAGTCTGTATCTAACTGCCTTTTTCATTCCTAAGTACCTGAGATGTCAAAGTTTTTTTCTTCCCTTTTAAGACACAGTTTGTAAGATGCCTCCTCTCTTCTTCTGGAACTAAATCCCAATTAAAATGCTGGTAGAGGATTCAGAAAGGGAGTTCAGTGGCCTCTGCTCAGCTGAAAGGCCCACAAAATCGCCAAGGAGACAGGCTCTGGGACGTTGCCTGCATGACCCTTCCCCTGATTAATTGCAGTAACTGCCGCGTCCCTTTCACAAGCACTGACTCTGCAGGTGATGGGAGTTTCTGAAGTCATTCAGAGCACGGTCAAGTGAGGAGGCCGGAGCGAGGCCTGAGGTATGGATGGAGCTCTGTGTCAAAAACTGGAACGGAAAGATTCCACTCGTTCACAGGCAGCTGTTCCTTGGGTTACCACAGATCCTATTCAAAAGAATATCAATTCAAGAAGCCAGCGCTCCCTCAAGTCCTCAAGTTGGACCCCCTCCCTGAGAGAAAATGGAGGGGCCCCTTATGGTGTCACCTCAGCACTTAACAAAGCGCATTCCTTGGAACACTGGTCCAGCTAGGGGGCCTGGGAAAGGGAATCCTGTGGTAAAATAGGTTAAAAAATTCTACCACTATTTCCTCACTGTTTAGATTCCAAAATGTACCAAAATATGTGAAAAGCTTTGTTTTGCTGTGAAGAAACCTTTTCCAAACTTACTGAATCATGGAACACCCACCCCCTGCCGCCATATAAAAACAAATATAAACATAACGTGGGAAACTTTTCCTTAATTCAGCATTAGGGTTTTTTACTCTAAAAATTTTTTTTTTAGTAGGATTTCAGAAGATGATAAGGCAAACAGGAGAAGGGGTGAGATTCTTGAGATTCTATTGCTCCCTAGGAATGAAAATCATAAAATGTCTCCAGGCCTTACATTGTCAGTCTGTAAGATATGTAGCGTTTTCCTCAACTCACAGTGTTGAGAATTTTGAAGTTCTAATCAAACTTTACTGAAGTGATATAAAATTAAACAAACAATCAGAACACTTTAAACCTTTGAGAAGGAAAGTGAGACAAGATTATTTTTCAGAAATGACTTTAGTAAACAGTATCTAATACTTTGCACACTTAAAAGACCAGATCAGATAATCAACAAGGACCTACTGTATAGCACAGGGAACTCTACTCAATATTCTGTAATAACCTATATGGGAAAAGAATCTGAAAAAGAATGGATATATGTATATGTATAACTGAACCACTTTGCTGTACACCTGAAATTAACATGACATTGTAAATCAACTATACCCCAATATAAAATAAAAATTAAACTAAAAAAATAATAAAAGCCCAGATCATAGTAGTCTACGTGTTTTCTTCAAATCTTTGATGGAAGTTAGCATTTTAATCCCCTACATTAGGTTGTGTATAGAATTTAGAGAGACAACCGGCATTTTTTAATAGCTAAAAAAAAGACCCCTGAAGGATGAATGATGTGAAAACCATGAGAATATAGACAGTTTGTTTTCTCACAACCTAAATACATTGAGTTACTTTACAAAGGCCAGTCTCATGAGAGAAGCAAAAATGTATTTACTTAACTGCTATATATAGGATAACATGGAAAATATATTTCTTGGGATACTGAGCTGCCTGCCAAAGATTGTCTGCATATGTCTACTATTATTCAAATTAGGTAGTTTAAAAAATAACAAGTAGTTTAGAAGAACAAGTAATTCAGTAAGATTATACTCTTAATTTACATCTTTTGATACTTTCCTCCCATCTCATTTGCTGGGGGTTAAGGAAGGCACGGTGTGTGAAGAAAGCTTGGGTATACTTCATTGTTTTTTTTTTGTTTGTTTTTTTGTTTTTTTGTGGTACGCGGGCCTCCCACTGTTGTGGCCTCTCCCGTTGCGGAGCACAGGCTCCGGGCGCGCAGGCTCAGCGGCCATGGCTCACGGGCGCAGCCGCTCTGCGGCATGTGGGATCTTCCCGGACCGGGGCACGAACCCGTGTCCCCTGCACCGGCAGGTGGACTCTCAACCACTGCGCCAGCAGGGAAGCCCTACTTTATTGTTTTTGAAAGACTACTTTATTCGCTAGGTATTTTAACACCCACCCTGAATTAATACTAGATAGAAATATGCAATAAACACATCCATATTTGCCTTGTATTATGTTGAAGTATTTAAAATAAACCCCTCAAGACACAGACTCAGAAAGTTTGAGGGTAATATTTTTGTTCAGGCTTAATCATAGAAAAGTAATACAGAATGTGTTAATTCAAACTTTTCTTTTCAACTTCTAGTGGTTCCCAATTGCTAACAGGATGAAATGAGAATCCCATGCCTTTCCATTTAAGATCCACCACAATCTGTTTTCTCCCTTAGTTCCCGTGGGTCTGAAGGATCTAGTCTTTGTTCCAGCCAGCATCCCTGGAACATATATTCCTCCTGTCTCCACTGCTGTGCCCATGCCTCTCCTCTCCGATCTCACCTCTAGCCATCTGAAATCCATTACTATTATTAGAGGTCAAAACATTTGCCCCAGGTCACCAAGCAAGGAATGGAAAAAGCTACAATTCAAAACCAGGCACTGGTTTGTAGAACCCATAGTCAATCACTCCACTGAATTTCTGAAATGTTAAAAGGGCTTTTACCATTTCTAAAATGCTGAAATGCTAATAGATCTGGACTTGAATCCTCGTTCTGTGTTTCTGATGTGGGTGACTTTGAGGTAGATATTTGATGTCTCTAATCATTATAAAACAGGAATTATAATAAACACAAAGATTCCTGAAAAGGTTAAATAAGATGATTAGTAATTGGTTCAGTCCTTGGTCTGGACTGTAGTGAGTACCCAGAAAATGTCAGCAGTTATTTTTACATCCTTATAGTGTCATATATATATATATATATATATATATATATATATATATATGCTATATAGTTATATATATATCAAATTCCTTCTTTCTTTCCTTCCTTCCTTCTTTCCTCCCTCCCTCCCTCCCTTCCCCCTTCCTCCCTCATTCCCCCTCTCTCCCTCCCTCTCTCCCTCTCTCCCTCTCTCTCTCTCTCTCTCTCTTTCTTTCTTTCTCTCTCTCTTTCTTTCTTTCTTTCTTTCTTTCTTTCTCTCTCTCTCTCTCTTTCTTTCTTTCTTTCTTTCTTTCTTTCTTTCT